>NC_140222.1:32021136-32478636 GCF_951802725.1 Rutilus rutilus | reverse complement strand
GCTGCCGTGCCAGCTGTAATCTCTCGCCAGATGTGTGCATGTGAGCCAAAGCTTCCCTGTCAACATCCCTGCTCTTCATCCTCTCATCTTCCTCTTCATGCAGCTGTCTTCTTACTCTCCCTCCTTCCGTACCCTCTTCATCTGCCACCTTGCCTGCCTTCATTCACTTTCTGACTCTTTTTCGCTTTGATGTAATGCATCTGTTCTTGTACAAGACTATCCATCTGAATTAAATGCAGAAAACTGTGTCGATCAAGAGGAAAAAGAAAAGTATTCTGTGCAAGCCTTGTTACGGAATGGACCCAATACCCTCTCTGACATCTGCTGCGATTTGATTGGTGCACTTTCAGGAGTCTTTGAGATATTAGGAGACAAATTTCTAATTCATTGCCTTTGGGCACCGAGGAGCTTCATGAGGATGAACAAGCTTAAGATATGCCTTAGGTGTCTAAATCCTTTTTTTGGCAGGGCACGTAGCCAAAATGTCTAAAGGCTGCAAGGATTGTGCAACAGTGGAATGTTTTTGAGATGGTGACGGTGGGATTGGACTTGGCCTTTGAGCTCAGGGACTGATTCCTTTCCTGGGGGTACAAGTGAAGTGAGAGACCTGGTGGTCCTGGATAAAGGTTATCACTTTAAAACACATTTGTATCAGCACAGTGAGACACGCTGAAACCATTGCTAGAGGCTTTAGTGTACGGAAGTCACTGACCTCAACATCAGAGAACCTAAAAACACTGGGGAGGACTTAAAAAAGGTGCTGGGGTCTCAAATCTCACAGGCCCCTGGCTTAACCTGGGACTATGGAGAGTGCAGAAGGAATCGGGTTAGATAAACGTGAGGATGCCTTCAGGACCTCCTGTGATCTAAACAGGGTTGGTGTTGAAAATAGTTAGTTTTCCCAAACGAAGGTATCATTAGATAACAGCACTTAGCCTGACTGGCTTGCTTTCAGTGGCTCAGATCAACATAAGAGCTCAAAGACCAGATGGAGGGAGATTGTTACCACACACACTAAAGGCCCGTTCACACCAATGACGATAAGTATAAAGATAACGATAAAGATATAAATATCATTCTCAATATTAAAGAATAGCAGAGATCACACCACAGCTATAAGGATAACGGCACAGAGAAACGATATTGTTGGAATCACTTTCAGAATCATTTTATCCAGCTGATAAACGATAAAAATATGGACAGCCAATCAGAATCCATACTGCTGTAACGAGCTCGAGCATTTAAAGAGACAGACAACGCTTAGAATAAACAAAACGATATCGTCCACTGGGGTGGACGCTATGGTTATCTTTATAGTTATCGTTCTTGGTATAAACGGGCCTTAATGCATTGTTCCCCACCGCATTCTGTTTCAAAAGCGGAATCATAGATCAAAATTAAAGACAGGTATTTACATATAAAAATTACGTATAATTTTTCAAAATATTTTCAATTATTTAAAAAGTTATTTTAAATTAACTTTTAATTTTTAATAGTTAATTTATTATTATTATTTATCATATTTTACCATCTGGATTACCTAGATATAAAATGGGGATGGCTGCCCAAGTTGGCTATTTTAGGCTATTCTACATAATATTTGTACATTTTTGGATAAAAAAAAATATATTTTAATGTTTTAATTTAAAATTGATTTGAAATTAAATCTAACAATATTGGAATATTTAATAATTATAATTATTATTATATCATTCATTTGATAAAAATTGGATAAAAAATGTGATTAAATACAATTCCCTAAATACAATTCCCAGTTATAATATATTTTAGTAGTATTTTATGTTTTTGACAAGTATTTGGATTACATAGATATAAAATGGATGCGTTACCAAGATGGAAGCTGAATGAATTGCATTAAAGGGACTTTGTTGAAACTGATAAGGTCTGAGTTTATGAATCTTTTCATTAAGAGAAGTTGCTCATAAGACTAACACTGGTCCCTCTGTGCAGTATGTTTGTTGTTTGTGTGCATCCAGCAATGTAACATTATTTTATCAGGTTGTTCTATCTGATCACATTCAATTCGAACTGCAACCGCAGAATCTCATGTTTAACATACTTTCTTTGAGGCGCTGTAGATTTAACGCTCCTACAGTCATTCAGACGGTTCCTCTCACACACATACGGCTCTCATTCACATAAAATCCCATGCTGCTTTTATAAACACACCCAGCCGCACTCCTTGATCTCCAACTTCTGATATGTTTCAGTCATCAGTGCATGATTGTACCCAGGAGATCACAGCCATCTATTTTCTGTCTCCTACAGTTGAAGAATGATGTCATGGGTTCAGGTATTCTTTGAGAACAGAAGGGCGGCTGTGGAAACGGAGCCAGCTCAGGTTTTCTGTCGAGCGGGAGTCCCCCTTGCTTTTTCTCTGTGTGTGGGTGGTCTTGCTCTTGGTCTCCTCAGGATATCGTCTGGTTTCAGACCCTCCCGCTCCTCCGACATTAAGTGGCGAGGAGGGAACATGATTAAGTCCAGTTTGGGTTTTATCGTGTAATGCTAAAACGGTCCTAGCTGGAAAAATGCTTGGCGAAACCGCAAAAAGCTGTGTTAAAAAAACATACACATCCTATTTTCCCATTTTAAAGCTTTGAACAATCAGCAGCGGGAGAGAAGACTGCTTCTCAGCGGGGATTTGCAAGAATTCTCACGACTCAGAGAGAGAAAGGAGAGCAAAAAAAAAACAAGAGGAACAGAACAAAAGGCCACGAAGGAACGCCGCGCAGAATGAGAGATGACGAAAAGGTCGAGGTGAAGCATTTCGCATGGCCAAGATCACATGCTATCATCTGTCATATTTCAAAGAGAGCCGTCTTCCACTTTCCGTCTCGTCCAGCTGCTCGGCGGTCAGTTACAGTCGGAGATTAAACCATCAACTTCCATCACTCCAAAAACGCACACAACGCAAGGTGCATGCAGACACACGCTTCGACGTCCAGAGGGTACGGCGGATTCAAGCGGTGTTGGGTGTGTTGCTTTAGCAGATGAGTCTGTATTATATCATTCTTCTGCTAGAATGACCCCAGGGCAGGGCTGGTAGTGGTGTCTCCTCCATCTCCCGCTCTGTGTTTGAGCTGATGTTTATGGCGGCCCGGTGACCCAGCGGCTCCACGCACAGACCCTCGCATACCTAGTCTCCACCCGGTAATCCAGCACACCTGTGCTATGCAGGTCGTATAAGACTCTCTGAAGGCCTGCAGGTCGCTAAAGCACTCGCCAAATGCTCCTTGTTACAATTCTATAGTGTTCTGCTTAAAGGTACACTATGTAAGATTTTTGGATCAAAATATCCAAAAACCACTAGAACAATGTTATATATTTTGTTGATATGTGTACTTACGTTATCCCAAATGTTTCTAAGAATGTTTAAATCCAGAAAAACAAGCAGTTTTAATCAGGACACGGGTCGTGTCCGTGCGTCTCCTATCAGTGACATCATACCCGTTTTATTAGACAGGTGAGCAACTGTTTGCATACATTCATCGACAGAAAACGAATCATTGTTATACAGCTCAACACAGTTAGTGTTTTTGTTTAAATCTCGTTTTCTTGATTTACCGCGAGTACCATTTTTACCATGCCTAATATCGGTCTAGCTCACTGCAGTGAGCAACAAGTGTCTCATATAGTAGCCGCCGAGCGAACGCACAGAGTTGCATTATAACAACTTTCAACACACTCAAATGTATCCAATATGATAAAACAGACCCCACATACTCATGACCGGAAGAAGCAGAAGCGGCGCCTAAGGCATAATTAAAGCTCCACTGCTCTTGAGCCACATGTCGCGCTCGCATCTCATTAGCAATCGCTCCAGCGGCTTTCGTAATGTTAATAAATCTTTAATACATTACCGGTCATCCATGAATATGATTTCTGCCCAAGTTCCGTTGCATTCTCCACCGGCTGTAGAGGTGAAGACTACAACTCCCATGATTTAGCGAATTCAAGGCATCAAGTTACACCTTTGTTTTGAATAAGCGACCTCTAGTGGCGAAGAATACATAGTGTGCCTTTAAATCATTTAATCTAATAAAATTACATTTTTAAGAATGCAAAAGTGTCCAAGTACTTTACTTTTACTTACAAGGGCCACTGTACTTCTTTAATATGCTTTTACAAGCTTTACTTCTTGATGGTTTGAGGTTTGAATTTTGTCTTGGGTCTGGAACATTTTTTTACTACCACTACCACTACCCCCCCCCCCCCCCACTGACAGACCATGGGGGGGCATGGTCTGTCAGTGGGAATGGTGGCAATCTAGTAATTTGTTGCCTTGATCAGAGCTTTGCAGTTCCTGTGGAAAGCCTGCCATTAAGCAGGGGAGAGATATATATCAGTGTAGAGAAGTGTGTGTACAGAGAGCAGTGCTACACAGGGCGCTGGCCCAGGAAGAACCACTCTATTGCCCTCCACCCACTTCACATTACACACACACACACACACACACACACATTAAAAGTAATCAGAGCTCACTACTGTACTTTATGTTCCTCAGTCAGCCACACAAAGGAGCCCTTTTCCCCTTTACTGCCCTACCAGAAGAGAGCCGCCAACCACAGTCTGAACGTCCACTTCAATACGTTTTTCCATCTCAATGGAAGCACCTCAAACTATCAAATACCCAACCAGAAACTGCATGAAGTGAAAAGGTTTGAACATTATGTGGTAACATTTTACTGGAAACCTGCATAATGCATTTGATGAAGAACTTGCTTGATTGTTAAACAATGTATTTTCTGTTAGTACGCTCAACAGCTGCAAATTTGATGCTGCCATGTGAACTGAGTCAGTGATACAATGCTCATTTTTCATCCTGTCTATTAATTTATCCAAAAAAATACAAGCAATTAATTTATAAAAATGACTTAAATCCAGCTTTTCTATGACAAGCTGGTTTTAATTAATTAATTAATTACAGATATTTTGGAAAGCATTAATTAAAAAAATGTCAGGGTGGTACAACTGTCCTGATATATCTTAATGGAAAAAAAAAGTGAAAAAATTAAAGAAAATTGAAAAAAAAAGTAATTTTTTGACATAATAGTAATAGTATTTATTAGAAAAAACAAACAAACAATGAAGCAGTTTTGTTAAAATACATTTTTCTAATTATATAAAATGATATTATAGTTAAACTTTTCTTTGTATAATTTAACCATTTTATGTCATAGCAGGGTTCGAAAGGTTATAAAGTATCAAAAATATTCTTAATGATATGTAAATGAATTCATGGTATTCTTTTTTTTTAAGTTTTCTTTAAAAATATATTTATAAAAATAATTGTGTACTTTCACATGTATTAATAAAGGTTGTTAAAATATGTTATTTAAAAATATGACTTATTTTGACATTTTTTGAAACTTCTACACTCAACTGACCATAAAGTGCATTTTAAGGGATCATGAACAGTAATTTATACAACATATTACTGCGTTACTAGGCCTAATTATATTGTTTGCTCATATTTCTCTCTATGGACTTCACCCTTTTTTGACCCGTCTATGTAATCCTACAGCTCCTGAGGCGTATACACGCAGCAGTGTGTAAGTGTCTTTAAACCATTTTGTCTGTGCTAGAATGTCTGTGCAGAGAATGACCTACATACTACAACCTACAGGTTTATACATTACCCATTCATTCAGTATAGCTGCCTATTGACTTAAGAATTTAAGGGTTTTGCTTTAAGGTCAGTTAGCCTAGTGTGCCGTACATTATTTACTTTTGTAGTTCACATTTCTTCGGCTTTGTAAAGACACTGTGACGAGTGATACTTTGAGTATCCAAGGAGCAGCGGAGAACAAACACAACTACGGATTGACATTCCTCCATACGCAGTCTCTTTCTGGGCTTCCTCTGGGCAAAGCTACTGTGTATTGGAGTGTCAGTTGGGTATGTGGAGCCGGTGTCTGTACTTACGAGTCCATGTACATTGACGTTGCTGTGATGGTCCTGCTGTTTTGGAGACCAGACTGACTTGCATTTATACAACTCCAGATTCCACTTCTCCTCATCCTCAAAATCCAGGGACTGTCTCCCAGTCAAAAGAACAAATCATGGGTTGACGCCATGGTTCAAAGTCACTTATGAGGTCACTATGTAGCTACATTTTCTAGATGTGTTGGTCCAGACTGTGCACATTATATAAGGATAGTTTTTTATAGACAGATAAGCCCAGAAGATACACTGAAGTCTCTAATATTGTAATTATTGTTCACAATGCACTGAAGTAGAAGCCACAAGTGACACGCTGAATAACAAAACAACAGGAAATCAACATCCATGAAAGCACTGGAGATTCTGACTCTAATAGGGACAGACTGAGATATTAATGCAGAACATAACTAGTAAGACACCTCACTAGGGGATTTAAGTTTAATGTCACAGTGCTTAACTAATTTTTACATTTATACGGATACTTTCCCGTTCACTCACCTCTCAGAAATGCAGTCTTTAATTATCAAAGCAAGGCCTCCACCTAGTGGAGAGGAAAGACGGTGCCAATGAGAGCGCTTGTTATGGTTAAAATGAGGTAAAAAGTATTTTGTGTATTTTAAATATGTATGCCAAAGCCTTTATGAACAAAATTAAGTTTTTTTTTGTAAAGTACATAGCTATAGTAGGGAGAGATATACTGTCAGTACTTACGAAGCATCGTCTGATATTGATCCTGTCAGAGAGAGCTCGAGCAGCTCTTTTGCGCACATCTTTTTGGCGCCAATTCGATTTTTTTAAATGAATAAATAACAATTTTCTTTGAGTAATAGATTGCTTTTTCAGCGAAATTGATTTCAACAAAATATTCTGATTAAATAAATAGTAATTTTAGGAGACATCGGTTATATTCTGTTTACAGAGTAAAACGCATTCAACTGAGAAGTAAATATTCAAAGAATACAATTTTATTTTTAATGTAGTCACAGCTGAAGGGTTGCTGTGACCAGCCAAGAAATGCTCTTTAGTCTCAACTATTTTAACAATAAAATATAGCCTTTCATACCTTATTAGTGTTAACTGTATTACTTCATTTTATTACAGTTCTGTTTGTTAAGTGTATAACAAAACAGATTTCTTGTGACTTAATTTATTCAGACATTCCCCTTAAAAAAACAACACCACACACCAAACAGCACACATTTAACACAGAGAGCCCATATGTCATGGTCAGGCTGAGAATTGGTGGTTATGCTTTTTTTTTTTTATCTTTAATTTCAAAGAATCTGAAATTGTCTCTTCTGTAATTAATTTGTATGAGCAAATGTGACACGACGAGTGATTAGAAATGTCCTCTACTGGGTAAAAGCGCTTCATTCTTGTGCTCCTTTCACACTTCTTGTCTTTGGCCTTCAAGTAGAATAGAAATATGAGATTGTTTACCTGAATGAAAAAAAAATGAAAAAAATAATTTGTACTGGTAATAATCATTGTTAACTTGACTGATGCATCAACGATGATGGTTTAAAAGACACTGACTGAAAATTAAAATGTTCATCTATTCTCAAAACTAGTAAGACACTGTTTATGTTTTAGTGGCCCACTTTTGGACTCTATAGTGGCTTTAAATATCGAACATACTGCTCATACACACCAAGTCTACACTAAAACATCACAAGACTGCTTCCTTCCATGATCTTCAGGTAAACATCTTCTTCAGTTTAGAGAAAAATCCCCCTTCCTCTTTCTCTGGCTCTTCCTCTCTGCTCTGCCCTGATTCTGAGGTCTGTCCGGCTTGAGAACTACCTGAATGAACACACAAAAATGTATCAAAAAAGCTTAAGTTTGAGGTAAGTGTAGGTAGATTACTTTGCATTCTTCTTGTCTGTGTGCATGGAGGTGTTTGTTGATCTACCGGTGGCGGGTCTGGTTACTCCAGTAACAACTCCCTCCACATCCATCTCATCCTCTGCATAACTTAAAAGCAACGTTCTCTGCTTATGTGTCAGTTTCCTGTAGATGATCCATGAGATTTATTAGACAAACACAAACTGGAAGTTCATATAGGCGTGTGTGTCTGTGAAAGTCTCTTACTTAGGAATTTTGATTTTGATATATACATAATGGTCTCCATAGCCAAAGCTATTCAAGCGTGGGATGCCTTTTCCAGCCAGTTTGATCTTATGGTCTGTTTGAATGCCTGGAGGAATCTGCAAGAAACACATTTCCTCTTTTAGTCATAAAATACGGTGTCGAATTCCACTGGGTGTTTTTTATTTTCTAACCGCAATGTCGATGAAGCTGTACAGGCCCTGAGCTCTGGCTGTTCCCCCTAGAATCGCCTGCGCTACTGAAATCATCACATCAGAGTGGATATCGGCCCCATCACGACGAAACACTGGACTCCTCTGGACCTGCAACACAGGAAGTGAGATACACACACTTGCAAATTGCTTGGAATAAAATGAGATAGAAAACGGTAAGAGCATTGAAAATGAGAAATGAACAACAACAATTAGCAATTTAATGAATAGGAATAAATCAGAAGAATAACATTAATTTAAGAACGGTTACAAAAGGGATAGTAAATGTAAAATAACAGTAGAAAAAAACTAAAATATATAAAGTATAAAATGAAATAAAACACTATTTAAGTGTAGAATTAAATACAAATAAAAGATAATAATAATGGCAGCGTGAAATTAACAATTAGCAAAGGAATTATTTCATTTGTTTTCTTCATAAATTAGAGTTACTAAAAGTAAAATACCAGTAGAGAATGTGAAGTAAACAAATAGTGTGAAATTAAACAAAACAAAAATCAATGCTAGTAAAAATAATTGTAAAATCAAATAATAAATTAAAGATAGAGTTTTGCAGATTAAGCTAATTTAATAAATAGGAATAATTTACGAAGATGACACTAAAAGGGATAGTTAAAGGTAAAGAAATGTATATAATAGTAGACATAAGAAAAATCTGTAATAAGACTAAATATGTCAATAATTGTAAAAATGATCATATTCAGGCCCCAAAAAGTGTATGAACACTTAAGATAAACTAAGATAAACTGATATATAAACAAACAAAAAAATATATATTTTAATGATATCACAAGAAAAACATAAGTTTGTTAGGTTTTAAATTCATAAAATGATACACATACAGTTCAAAATGAAAACAAATAGAATTTGGACACTTTGGACCGCGGCTTTTTCATCGGGTAATCATAGGAACTAGCCAACCAACCCTACATCACAAAGTACATATACTATCCATCCTAAATAGTATGTGAGATTAGAATAAGTGTGTCCCGAAGCATAGTATGTTGAAAAGAGTATGCTTTTTCAGGTTAGATTTTCAAAGTGTGGATCAGTGCTCACTATAACGCCTAATATTGCCCACAACCCATTGCGCTTTGAAGGAGGATTCGGTTCAGAACTACAAACATGAATAAAAAGTGTTTAAAAAAAAATGGTTGATGCCAAATGTCACAAACTGAGCAGAAATACATAATCATGTTTCGCTTGGTTCCTTCAAAGTCGCGTTGGATTCCCTCCTTAGAGTAAATGTCGAGAAGTGCCTGGACTTCGGCGTCGGTCCATCTAACGCTGTTTTCCATGTTCATAGAGTATAGGCTATAAACTGTGTTTAAACAGCTTTTTGTGAATGCCATTCAACTCACCTTGAACGTGATATAAATGTATTTCTTCCCGACCGGCACCTTAACTGTCTGTCCGTCTTCTATACCTAAAACACATCCAAAATAGACAGTCAGTACCTCATACGTTCACCACAGTTCGTTCTGTACACCTACTGTGAGCACACCTGCAGGCACAGGAACCATGACGGTCTGTTTCTGTTTGGTTTGTCCAGTTGCCCGGCACAAAACGCAAGGGGTGATGATGATAGAGCCCCGCCCACCACACCGCCTACACGTTGAGCGCATCATAAACGGGCCCGTGCTAATAGACTCCTGCATAAAAGAGTCAATTATTAAAAAAAAAAAGTAAGGAAAATAAATATGGTTGCTAATACGGTTTCTCTATTGCGTCCTCACCATGCCTGTGCCATTGCAATAGTGACAATGTGTAACTTTAGTTCCCGGCTCATGACCTTTTCCGTCACAGCGTGGACAGGCGTCATCTATGTTGACCGTTATCTCCTTATTCACGCCCTTGGCAGCCTGCGTGAACGTCAGCTCCATCACAAACTATGGAGAGAGAGAGAGAGAGAGAGAGGGTTCAGGTGGTGGGAATTTAAAGAGGAACACAAATGAGTTGACAGTCGTCACTGTGTGTCTCACTTCAGGTGCCTGATCAAACATGGAGTTGACGTCTCCGAAGCCACGCCCCCCCGTAAACTCTCCAAAGATCTTCCTGAACAGCTCTTCTGGGTCCACAGTGGCCCCGCCTCTCCAGTACTGCTGCTGTCCCGCCCCACTCGCGCTGGGACCGGCAGAACCGTACGTGTCATACTGCTTCCTCTTCAGCTCATCACTGAGGGTCTATACACACAAAACGGCAGACACACCTAATTAAAAATCCTGATGAATTTCGAAAAAAACAAAAACAAACCTGGGTCAAACTTGTATATATTTCGCCCCCAATTTATATATATATATATATATAACATTTTGCAATACATTTTATATTTTAAACATGATATGCATCAAAGAATCCTGAAAAAATGTATCAAGGTTTTTGACAATATTAAGCAGCTCAACTGTTTTCAATATTGATAAAAAGAATAAATGTTTCGTGAGCAGCAAATCATCATATTAGAATGATTTCTAAAGGATCATGTGACACTGAAGACTGGAGTAATGATGATGAAAATTCAGCTTTGGAATCAATTTCAAAATTGAAAACAGTTATTTTAAATTGCAATATTACATTTACAGTATATCTGTTTTTGGTGTACTCTTGATCAAATAAATGCAGCCTTGATGATCATTAAGAGACATCTTTCAAAAACATTACAAAATCATACCCATCTAAAACTTTTGAATGATAACATTGACTATAAAGATAAATATATTATTACCTTACACATAACGCCTATGTAAAATCATTTACAACTTAATATTTAGATTATATTTTTACATTATATTAATGAGATTTGGGTGGAGGGAATGTGCTTAATAATTGTCATTAAACACTGTCACAATGGAAAAAAATGATGGTACTAAAATAGGCTTCTTTTTCTTTTTGCAAAATATAATTGTGTATTTTTCCTATCAATTTTGGTGTAAAATATAGCCCAAACAGGCTTAAATTTCATCCAAATAATAATGTAATGCAAGACATTTAGAGGAAAAATAAACATTACACTTTCCTCACCTCATAGGCTTCTGCCAGCTTGGCAAACTTCTCCTTAGCTTCAGGGTCATCTGGGTTGGTGTCTGGATGGTATTTCTTGGCCAACTGAGTGAAAATACCCATGTTAAACCCCCATGTGAACCATCCTTCAAAAATATGAATCTATTGTCATATGGGTTGTCAAACCTGGTAGTAGGATTTCTTAATGTCTTTCTGAGTGGCAGTCCGAGGAACCCCCAAAACGTCATAGAAATCCTGCTGATGGCACGCAGAAGTAGTGTGGAAGAAATGAGAGCTGAATACACTGTGACTCCTCCACTCTGAAGAACACAAACACAGACGCAACAATAATATAAGACCATTATTTCTTCTATGAATGAGATAAAAAAAAGACATTTCCATCATTTTATTGAAAAAGTGTCACTACTGTCATCTCTTTCATTGTTTTTTTTTTTGCAATGCAGGGAGTAATGAAATGTAAGCCAGTGGGGATTTCTCCGCCGTTCTTTCTGCAGTTTACATAACCACGCCAGTAGGTGGCGACACGTGTATTATTAGTGAATCATTGAATCATTCACTGCTCGTATGCGGTTCCGAATTCAGCGACTGAAGCACTCAGGAACAAATCTTCTCCTTATGATCGAATCCTTCACTCACCAAAAACACTAATTCTGCTGTATGCTGCTCGGAAACACGCAAACTTTTGTCTATCTAGCCATGAGTTTGTTTGGAAATAACTTATTTGGTGGTGCAAAAACAGACAAAGTAAGTGGACATAGAAAGTGGTTTCTATTTCTACCTAAAATGTAACAAACTCTTTTAGAGAACTGTTGTCTATAATATCACACATTCAATCTTAAATCCAAGATACCACACTTTAACGTTAGTGACAATAACTATTACTGTAACAATGTTTTAAAAAAACATTGTCACTTTGCTCATGTTGGCAATTATGTCAGTCAGTTGCATCATCTTTTAACTTCTCTAATACTACACATAAATGGACAAAAACGTCCACAAAAGTGTGATATGTTAGACCTGATATATTTATTCAAAATAAGCTTGTTCCACCAACGCAACAACTTTGATCACATAACCAGCTCACCTGGTACCCCCTTCAATGTCACACATCCTCTGCGCCTCCAGCAGCTTAAATTCCCCCCCGTCACATGACTACGCGTCCAACATATCCTCAAAGCCGCGATGTCTCTGTGTCTAGAGGACTTTAAAAGTGCACAGGTGCTGCGAAGTCCAGGTAAACCGCCTGACAGCCAACGTGTAGTACAGCGAGCACTGGAGGCTGCCATGTTTACATCGCTCTATGGGCCGGTTGTGTACTGCGCATGCGCGTGGTATTTCATTTAAACGTGCTGTGCGGCTCTTCACCACTAGATGGAGCGGTGTGAACACAGTTTGGGGAGATGAAGACGACTGGTTTCATGTTTTGTGTACAAGAGCTTTTTTATATGCAATTTGATAGCAGTGGTGGTAATACAAGCTATTTCTATAAGGTAACTCTATATTAACTCTTTAAAGCCTACTGTATCATAATATTATTTGACATGCAATTTTCTAAGGCGTCTAAATGATCAACGTGATCAATAACCTTGGTGAAAAACCCGTCGTACACAATCTGCTAATTACTTTCTGTCGTCTGATAGGTAGTTTATGCTTCTTCTTATTTTTATCCCAAGTAAAAGGCCTTTTAGACTAATTCTAAAAGTGGTACACGTGTCTTTTTATTGATCTTTACTGATACTGAACGTAAACAAAAGAATAACGTTAGGCCTAACTTTTATATTGTTATTAATATTTCAAGCTGAACACTTACTGGACTGAAGCCACTGACGTTTACTTGATTATCCATACATCACTTTCTTAGAAAAGAAAATCATGTTAAAATAGTATCAAATATCAGGCTTTTGAGGAACATTTATTCATTTATTCGTCATTGTATTGCACTGCATTAAACTACAGGGCTTTTATCATAAAACTAAACATTAAATGTCACCTTACTAAGATAATTGGAAAATATAAGGTGCCACATGATATTTATGCATTTTATAAAAGTTGCCTGCTGTATAAACTAAGCATGTGATATATCCTGAGAATCTAAACTACTCATTTTTTCCCCATAGCAAAACTGGAGTCAAAACCAGAACCAAGTCTAGGCCCCTTGAGGCCCAGACCATCTCAAGATCATCTTTACAGTAAAGTCTTTATTTTTATTTATGTATTTCCACATTTCTTTCCCACTGTACATAAAGACTGCTGACATATAGCCCAGGGGACAGAGTCAGGAGTTGAAATGAGCATTTTAACAGACTTGAGGTTTCTTGAAGAGGGAAAATGATATTTTGAACAGTGTATACTGTACTCATAAAACTCCACAATTTCCACAAGTCATAAGTGTGGTCTAACCCTGGCTCTGTTTAATACGGAGCAGTGTGGTGTTGCCGGCCTGTGGCGACTGGGGTTTGGACTCGCTGAGACCCCCTGGTGATGATGTCATAACGACTGTGGCTGATGTCATGATGAGCCTGGTTGCTGGTTGAACGCAGAGGCTTGTGTGTGTGGTGAGTTTAACCGCTGCGCCTCTTATGCCACCTCCGCAGGCAGAAATACGCCCGTTTCTGTGTGAGAAAGGGCCATTTTATTTGAAATCGGGAATGGAGTGTCTTTGTTTGCTTATGTCATCTCTAGGAATCCCGAGCGGGATGTATTTTATGTTTAAGTGTGGAAACTCCACTGAGATAATTGTCTATATTAAATGAATGAAGACATTCTTGAGTGGGCAGAGGTTCAGACCCAGGCATAGTTCATCTTTCTCTTCAGCGTACAGTGAAAGTTAACAATCCCCAATCACCCTCAGTAAAACAAGCATGGCTAACATGTGTGTTGAATTAAGAAAGTCCCACTGCTCTACAGCTCTCAACTGCTTTCAATTGCGCTCTTTCACATACTCAGTATTTTGCTTACTGTTGCACACATGCTTGAGATAGACATGGCAATGAATTGCTAACATTGCTAATGGCTAATTTAATAGCACACCCTTGTGAAGAAGAAGTGTGCTTAATTGTATTTAATGTGCATTTATAGTGTACTAAAAAGTGATCAGTTGACTTAACTTAAAAAAAGTGAGGAAACCCGTTGCCTTAAAATTAAGTAAATAAACTTAAGTTATGTGGAATTGTCAAGTTCACATAACTTAATTTTTTCAGTTACGTATGAAGTTTATTACTTAATAAATTTAAAAGTGCTCTAGGACATCTGGGAAAATGCTAACTTTAGCCTGATAGCAGTTAAAGCGTACGTCCCACCCTCCCTGCAAATCACAGTCCAAAGCCACGCCTCCTGAAAGCATGAACGCGCACAGCCCAGAGGACCCGAGACAACGTTACTGCAATACATCATGTGTCATTCACCGGTGAGAAAACTTCACAGTACAGTTAGTAACACTACAATACCAAACGTAAATAAATTCTTACAAACAGAATTACATGCAGCAAGCTTTTGGTTTGTTTAGCTAGCAAAACTGGTCAGTGTAATAATATTTCTTGGGTTTCCACGATGAGAGTCTGCTTGGCTCAGATGAAGATAGATAGATCGTAGATCCTTTGCCAGTGCCACTTGTTGTCGGTTCAGAAGGAAAGTTAGGTTGTTGCTGCTTGCCTGCCATTCTCGCTCTGTCTGCACAGCGTACATGAACGCGCTGATGACTTATGTCTGCGTGAACGCAGTGGTATGCAAGCTCATAGGGAACACGTGCTATAGGACCGTTCGGACCGAACGCAATGATTGAACGAACATTTTATGGTCCTACGCCTTCCACAGACTACATATATTTATAAAAGTACATTTAAGGGCCGTACACACCGGGACGAATATCGGCGCGCGTTATTCGCCAGCGTTTTTCAACGAGTTTTTTGTGTTCACACCCAAGCGATTTTCGCTGACGATGAGCCGTAGTGAACATGCAAATTCATTCCCTGACATTAGATGGCGCTTAATGTAAAACAGAAATACCCCGCTGTCGCGTTTGTCATATAGTTCTTTATGTTCCGACACCAACGAGACCAGCAGCTCTACATTCATCTTGCCTTGCATCTTCCTCGTCTTATTTCTTCCCGGCAGTGTAGACGCTACTTGGCGTATATCTTCTTCGTCGTTACGTATGTGTGCTCGGCAAGACCATTTTGTGTTTGAGCACCCCCAAGTTGTGTTTTACTGTAACTTCAGAAGCTCCAGACACGTGAGCAAAAGCGGCAATCTCATTGGTCGGATAGTTTTTGACGCGGCGCGTCAAACCCAAAAAACGAACCCGAGGCGTTTTAAAAAAAAAATGACGCGTGCCGTTTTTCGCGTTTTTCACGTCGGTGTGCACACTCACATTGGCGCCCTTTGTTTAGTCACGAGGCGTTAAACGTCGGCGAACATCGCGCGCGAAATTCGTCCCGGTGTGAACAGGCCTTTAGACTGCTTAACAAAGTGATTGCTATCAGGATATGAGGAGACTTTCAACCAGCATAACAAAAAAAAAGTTTCTGCAGAGAATCACCTACGGCACCTTTAAGGCAGCGGGTTTTTCTCACTTTTTCAGGTTAAGTCAACTGATCACTTTTTACAAAATACTGTACTGGCAGATAACAACGTTAATGAAATCAAAGGCCAGTTAAGGAACTTTCCCCAGGAACGAGGAACTTGGTACTCGGTGTTTCAACCACAGTTCCGGGTAGAAAAATCCCCCCTCAAAAAGTCCCTGCGGGGGTGGGACTTGGGCGCTGAACATGCTGATTGGTTGAGTTCACGCAGCATTTTGATTGGTTGACTCCACGCAGCATTTTATTTCAGCCACCATTTTTAAAGGTCTGTTGCGGTGCGTGCAGTAAGAGGTGTTTGTTATTCGAATCAACAATGGAGTTTAAAAAATACAACCGATGGACCGACGACGAGGTTCAGGCTTTAAGCTTATATGCAGAGGACGAAATTCAGCGGGAACTGGAAAGTTGTGCGCAGTCCTACGTCCTATTTGCCTAATCTTCACGACTTAAGACTCAGGCAACAACAGGTCTGGGGGGAAAAAAGTTCCTGAGACAAATTGTCACAAGTAATTTCGATGGAAATGCGGCTTTTTTCACTTTTAAAAAGGTTACATTATATCATTATGGTTTAATAACCTTTTCGTGTTGACTGACACACATGTAAGGTACATGATCATAATTTTACCTGTGGTGTAGTATTTCATATTACATTTAAAGTTAATCTATTTTTAATGTACTAAATTGCAACTTCATCATTAGAAATTTCTAATATGTTTAATAAATGACATACAACGTTCAAATAGTATATTTTTGTTTAATGCTTTTCACTACATTCGGCAGTACGCTTTAACCATATTTCAATGACATTAGAAGTATGAACTTATATATAAAGATGTACTAAGTGGAACAAAAAGCACTATAATACATTTTCACTAATTTAATTTAATTTCAATTAACATGAAAATAAGTGTCTAGAAATATTACATTCAGTTTACACTTAAGTATATTCTTTTAAAGTACTGTATATTATTTCCATATTAAGTGCTCGTTTAAAAAGTAGCCTATGCTAAAGTGTGCTGCTTTTTCACCAGGGTAAACTAGTTTACGCTTTTCTAATGAAAGTGTCAGTGTTGGCTTTGAATGGTTTCCAGGGGTTTGCAATGGTGTTTTGGATACTGGTCTCTGTGGCTATTAATTTCGGGTCCCTCCTTAAGATTCTTTCATCGGTTTCATCATCCACTTAGTCTGAGTGTTAATAGAAAAGTCTGAAAAGTAATAGAAAATAATCTCCACAACAAGCTGCACAGTTTAAAATATCATTCATGTCTGTTGGACAAATAGTGTGGGATATGTTATGTGCCAAAATTGGTGATGTAGTTAGGAGTTTGTTCAATTCTCTAACTTGCGTATGAAGACTAGTACTGCTCAGTGTTGTGAGTGCAAATATACAATGTGCCCAACCTTATCTAAAAATGTCCTTCAGCTGAAATATATGATTTATTTGTGGAGCAGGAGCGATTGACAGTTTGCTCTGATCAGAGGCTGGTGTGGTAAAGCTGTCACAAAGGAACTTTATTGCGGTAATTGTGTTTCTCCAGCAAGCTTGAGTCATTCAGTGGGAACCGAGTGGAGGTTATGACCCTTCATTAAAATGAGCCCCAAAAACTCATTAAAGACCAAGGCAAAATATTCTTTCACATGATTAAATGTGTTTAAAGCTGAATGATTGTTTGCTGTGTGTGAATGAATGCATTTCGGATATTCAGTTGTACCCACAGTGTATATATGGTTTGGGGGAGGTTGTTATGCTTGACCCATGTTAGTTAGGAAGCATCTGGTGTTGCCATAGTGCCATTTTTCTGGCTAAGAACTGCCTACTTCGACAGGAAGAGACCTTTGAACTGACATTTAAGCGACCAACCACAGTTTGTTTGGTTTTGATGTGCTGTGTTTATCTGAACTAGTTGATACCACAAAATTAGACTCATTCAAAGTGCGTTAAAACCAACGCACTGCCGTCATAACTGATCATAACTGCCGTGAGTGAGCAGTGCCTACGCCATGAGTGATTGAGAAGAAAAGAATCAGAAAGGGAAAAAGAGGGATGCAATGTGGTCACGGAGAAATGAAGGATGAGAGATGCAATCCCAGAGAAGTCACAAATGATAGACATCACAGCAGGATAACCGTAATCACAGAGTACGACACCAGCCTCTCAACGTCCATAAAATGGGATAACTACAATCTTGTGGCATTTGTATGTATGTGAATCTGTTTCCCATTACTCCCATTTCCCCTCATTCCCAGTTCCAATACTCTTATTGGCTCTGATCACTGCCACATGCGGGTCGAGGGGCAGAGCGAGGAGGGATCAAAGTTCGGAGGTCAGAGGGATGTTGCTCGTTTTCAAGAATTAACTGTAATTCACCATTAGATTACAGACCTATTACATAGATTATGTCCTTTCTAACCAAGGCCACACATCACCTCTGCTTTAAACCGAGGGATAGAGTTACTGAGCATGTGTTTATGTGGTGCAGGAACACATAAATCCGCGCACCAACCTGATCTAGGGTTGATTTGTGTTAGCGTGTTCAGTATGGCAGGGTTGAAGTCTTTAGAATGAGTAGAATAACATGAAGAAAGTATTATGAGATTGAGCGGAGAGCAAGTGTTTTATAATCCTGGAGCGCCACCAACATTGCACATGTTGGACGTGTCTCTTATTTGGCACAGCCACTTTCGTTCATGAGCATGTGTTGAATCAGGTGTGCTAGGCAAGGGAGGCATTCAAAATGTGCTAGTTATGGTTTCTCCAGGACCAAGATTGGACTCTAAACAAAAAATGAATGGGTCACACTATGGTTCAGTCTTCAGTAGGCCTTCCTTACCTCAGCTATCCACCTTACCATATTGATGACCTTGACATTGCCAAGTAGGATATATTCCTGGATCAACATCCTTGGAACAACATTCCTAAAACCAAGGGTGTTCATTCCTGCTCTTGGAGATCTACTTTCCTGCTGAGTTTATGTTTGTAAATGAACCCCAAATCCTTGATCATTTGGGAAAAGCAAGACTGAGCACCCCACCTATGAAACAATCAAATTGAGCAAAATAAGGAAAGAACTAGGGTTATGATGTGGTCAAATTAGCGAAATTTTCTGGACGAAAAAGTCAATTGGTTCGTGATGTATCAGAAGTCACTTTCAAACCAAGCAGACAGAAAGATGGTGAACACAGTAAATTCACTTGACTAATTTGAACTCGTTGCAAAATCTGCGTGAGGAAATCTTTCGAAATTCCAGATCGGACTGGATTTCGACTGAACAATGGTAAATGTCCTTTAGTCCCTCTGATTTCAGGTGTACTTTGTTTATGTTTGGGTTAAGGATTTTGTTATAGGAAAGTTGTGCCTGGGCCCCCAATAGATATTAGCAGGAACTAGGCAAGATCGTTGTGGCCTGTCCTTTCGTTGGAATGTGAACTTATGATTGTTCTTTATTGGTAAAGTTTCTACTGAGAAAGTTAGTTTCAGTTAGTTAAAATTTTGACTAGGAATGCTTGTATTGACTGGTTATTGCTGATCTGATTCTGGTTTGCATATCCATGCTTTACACCAGTTAATAAAGCTGGTTGACCACTAAAGTAACTGACATTAAGTAACCTGATGGGGACACTAGTAAACCAGAATCCAAAACGCAATATATGCTGGTGACCAGCCATACTCGGGTTTAGAGCAAGATTAGCAAAAATTGAGAACTATATTTATAATTGGTGTTTTCTTTAGGCAGTGAGTAACTCGTATATCCATCATTTAATAGGTCTAAAGTTTTGTTTTGATGTACTGGAACTCCTGTGAGAAGGAAAAATAGATCCTCCAGGGTGAGGTGTTTTGGACCTAGTTCATTATCAATATGCAGCCCAGATTTTTTCCCCATGAGTTTGGAAACAAACCTACAGCAGATGGATGGACTATATTAAACTGTCTGTACTGGGGACAGATTCAGGCCTGCATCATGTGAGTGTTTTGGTGCAGTCCCAAATGATGCCTTGATTATAGCTGTTTCAATCAGAGGAACATTGTTTTAGCCACATGCACAGTGATTACAGAGGTTAAACCGAAAGTTGGAGAAGGAAACTATTGCTTCTTGTAAAGACTCGGCTTGTTTTGCAAAGGTAAAAAGTCTGTTGGTAGACACCAGCAGGAGGCAAACGTGGACATTTTTTTCAAGCAATCAATGATCGGACTGCATAGAGCAGGTATTGTGAAGTTTCTCATTACCCATTTTGACTCATTACGCTCTTGTTTGACTAAAGATACTGTCATCTACAGTACAGTTCCGGAATCGCACGATTATAAACGTATAATCAAGGAGTATAAATAAAACACAATAAAACTGGTCTCTGTCAGTGTGTTCTTGTTATAGGTCAGGCAAGGGCCTTTTTTACTACAATGGGCATTTGACAAACAGTTCCTTTCATTTTCAGAAACATATAATTAGAGGAAAATGCCACAAGACAGAATCAAAACCAGGCCCATAATTAGACCAAGTGTAAAAGTAGTTTCGCCTCGTCTTAACTGGTTCGTTTCTGGTGCGAGGTGACAGATCCCTAAATCACTGAAAGCTCGTGTGAACCCTGTCTCATCTCATCTCTCATGTCTGCCCTCTTGTCTAGAGCCTCTGGAATATAAACAGTACATTTGGTGACGGTGTGTGGGGTTTGAGGAAGGAAAACTCACAGCGGGTGAGTTCGGAACACCCTGCTAACTCTGGAACGTCTTAAGGAAATTTAGAAGGAACTTCAGAAACAAGGGTGGTACTTTAATTAAACATAACTGAAAAGCCCATCAAGTAACTTTTGAGCAATAAAATTGTCCTCTGAGTTGCTTTATTATTGAGGAGTGAGGAGCTCACTGATGGTGGTGGCACCTTCAAAGCAGATTTTGTTGTAGTTTTTTTGTTTTTGAGGAAGCAAAAAAAAGGCGTTTCAGTGATGTTCTTCTCAGCCAGGCTGGCCTTGACCTCCGACCCCATAATGCAGGGGAACCCGTGCAGTGTTGCTTTCCCAATGCAGCTTCTTGGTGGCTAGGTTGACCTCAGAGGTCGTGCTCCCTGTGGGAACAAGGCTCCGGGGTTTCTCTTTAGGCCAGAGATGACTTGTAAAACATGGCCACAGGAGAGAGATAGGCCACTTTGACCTGACATTAAACTGTAGATTCTCAGACCAAGACTAATTACTTATAACTTAGTGCTTCCTAACTATTCAAATCTATCCAGTCCTATGTCTGATTTCAGGAACATTGTGTAGGTAATTCATCTATACATATATCTGAGATTTAAGGCATCATCCTAACTGAAACGGCCCATCATAAGTGAACATTTTAACGATATGAAAGATTTTAAAATTCGATATAGGCAGCGACTCTATATCTGTGCAGCAAACAAGCTTGGCTTGATTTCTACTGAGTGTAATCAAAGTCCCTTTCAAGGAAAGTCTGTTCACTCAGCGGCCATATTTGCAGCGCCTCTGGGCAGCTATTTCGGGCATCCAAGACCAAGTCCTATCTACCTAAATGGGGGAATCCTAAAATCTCAAAAACTGCTTGCAGAACTCTCAATTAAATAACATTTTTCAAAGCGACAGCAAAGTCTGACATGAACTGCCCCATATATGTTAATGCCCAAACTTCTAACGGCAGCTGCATTGACGTGATGATTTTACTCTTTTGTTTAAAAGGCGGGACTTTTCCGCCATATTGCGTGTTGCACTTTTTCCCATTCATAAGTAATATGAGTGCACCATCTTTGTATGTCTAAAGCCTTTGGTGTAAACTAACAATGTGATGCTGTGATGCATATTTTAAATTATTACCGTAATCATAAACTGGTTTGTTGAGTGAATTATTTTACTATTTACTGCAATCTTAAAGTAATCTATAGTGGCTAATGAATCGGAAGTTCACACATTCACAGAAAATTGCTTACTTTACTTCCACATTGCAAAATAAGCTGGATACATGGGATGATGTCTTAGATTTTGGCCAAAAGAAAGTATCTTAATTCATGCTTCTGAACTTTTAGGAGAGTGTTCATTTTGGGAGATTGAAGCCTAAAACACTGTCTATGCAGGCAGCTCGCTAGGTTTTGAAAGTTGCTATTTCAGTCTATAAATGCATATAAATGCATCTCTTTGTGTGTGTGTGTGTGTGTGTGTGTGTGTGTGTGTTCTTCTGCATGTAAGTAAACAAAGAGCTGAGAGGAATAACAGACCTTTAATGCAGCTGTCAAAATTCACAACTCCCACAGTGCAAACATCATGGTCCAATCCTCACACTTGCTGACCGTTATTCCCCCGAGCTGTTCTTTTGAAACCCATCTCAGTAAAAAATCCAAGAGTCTGGTGGTAATTGCTACGATTGATGATGATTCGCTTTTTACAACAACATAATTTAAACTGCATTCCTTTTTAGAGTTACTGTTAATTATCGGTGCTGTTCAGCCAAGCCGTATAAAACTGTCATGCTCCGTTCGGTCAAATAACCCTCATAAATCTTTTTTGTTTAGAAGCCTTGGAAGGTACATTTTGCAACTTTTCCCAATAAAACATATTGAATCTGCACTTTTACTTATGGCCCATTACTCCACCTTGGCTCTGATCAGCTACAGTATACTGGGGTAAATGGCCTCAACTACACAGATGGAAATAGTGAGCTCAGAGCACCGCAATTTAGTTATGAGAAAAATGAGACTAGACTGTGTGTGTGTGTGTGTGTTTGTCTATTTATGTGTGTCCTTGTGAAAAATAAGCGATCATGTTGCAGTGCACCGTGTCTGTGTGTGTGTGTGTGTCTGTCTGTGCGAGACTGATCCTATGCAGATCTTGGTGAACATTTCTAGATTTTAGTCTCACATTGGCACGTAAGGCAGAGCAAGACGCAAACAGGTATTTCAGTTAAAAAACCTGTGTTTTAATCACTAAGGTGCTAAATGGTGGTAAAGGGAATTATATTTATATTAAGAGATAAGAATTGTGGCATTTCATTTGCGTTCAGCACAAATTTTATGGTCGCTGTTTTTAGCTGATTCTTTTAGTGCTGGGATTCCCAAACAATTTGTCGGCCGAACTTTTGACCTAAATTACTTGTAGTAGCCCTTGGGATTTAAAATGAATATTTCAATAATTTAACATCACATTTGCATGTTCACGGTTCGCTGATGTCGGTTAATTGTCACATGACATGCTTTTTTTAGAAAGTGTTTTATTTTGATTAAAAAATTTAAATAAAAAATTAAACTTAAAAAAATTAAAGTTTTTATATTAAACATGTAAAAGTTAATTGTAATTGTTCATTTAAAATTTTCATTTTTATGATTTAATAAATTATTAGCTTTCCATAAACGCACAAACCCCCTGCAGTTCCCTCACGAACCTCCAGGGTTTTGCAAACCCCTTTTTCGGAAACCCTGATTTAGAGAACTGAGCACTAAAACAACGTGCAATTTGGCCATTTCTAATTATTGTATTGTCTCCATGACAATGATGTACTAAAAACAAAAAAGGTTTTCCTTTGTGTTTTTCGTGTACAGACGACAACATTGTCAAAATTATCCCTGTTCACACAGATCTGTGAAATGTCTAAAAACGCTGTATTATTCATTCACGCCAGTAGTTGGCGATGTCACTTTGTGAAGAAACACTACGCGCCTATTGAACACACAATACACATGCGCATGGCGTCAACGTTTTCACAAATTTGCGTTTTTGTTGTAGTATCGTTTACAATTAACAATAATAGCACAACACAATCGAGCCACACACAGCACTGAATTTGTGAATAAAATGCGATCTATAATGTGTGTAATTTGCATACAAAAGAATTAGATAAGTGAATAAGACAGGTTTCCGCACTGCAATACAACTGTTGCATGAATTCACTGTCTTTTTCTGTTATTTCGCTTTGTGTTTCACATCTATGCCTCGTGTTGTTAATGAGCTGGAACTCTACATTGCATTTACAGCCGGTCAGTTTCACGACGGCGAAAGGTGTGAGATCATAGAAGAAGAAAGTGCTGAAGAAAATGAGGACAAAGGGAGCGAGTAAATGCCTGAAGTCACAGGGGTTCATTGTTCAGTTCTGTTGAAACAGCTGTGCTGCTAGATTTGAAGAGTCTAGTTGTACGGTGACCTACAGTTTTTAGTCATCTTATTGGAATAATGACAGAGGAAAGGTTTATGCATATAGACTGTATACACACGCGCGTGTACACACTCGGCACAGGATCCAGCAATACGCAGGTCGACTGGAACGCTGAGGTAAACGTGTCCTGTTGTTTTGGGAGACATTCCAGGCACTTCTTCTGGCTTATTTTGGACCTTGAAATGATGTGCTTGGATGGACTGCCAACATGTTGATTGGTTCAGAAAAAAAGAGAGAGACAAGCAGATATAGTAGGAAGACATGTGGCTGCTTTGGAGGAAAGGTGAAGGAGTGCAACCTCTTTGAGCTGATGAGCGTTTTAATGTGAGACATGAACGGCGCCATGGAGTATTTGGCATTATATTCAGCTCAAATTAATGTACATTAAATCAAATCTCTCGCCATAATTCAAAAACATAGTGTAAAGTGTAACATGACACTTTCCATGAAATATAACATGCCTTAAATTCACTATAAAAGCTCACTTTGGAAATTTTTTAGATGGAAGGCTGAGGCCGCATTTTGTTCCAGTGAATACTTTTCAGGTTTAGTTTTAATAGAATTTAACTTCACCTTGTATTAAAGATAACTACACAATACGTGACCATGTTTTTTTCATTAAAGATGTAGTATACATTCTGTTGACATTATTGTAAAAGCTTCATCTTTCACATACTTGTGTATTTTGCTGAGTCAGGTGTGTAATAGCTACTTTTCTACAAGTAATTGCATCCTTTGAGGAACATATCAACATTGGGCAAGACACTTTCCTGAAAAACGTCCGTTTCCGCCACCCATCTTTATGCTTGAGTTTTTGTCTTTCTGAGCCAGAAACATAATGTGCATAATTCAGTTCATTGCCATTTTCGTCGTACGTCTTTTTGTTGCAGTGTGAACCTGTGCAAACCAAGGTTAGCTTTTCCCAGGGCTTTTCTGAAGACTCTTCTGTCGAGTTAAATGCTGCATCACAGACCTGTCAGCAAATTTACAGAAGACTTTGTTTGTGAACAAACAGTTGTTCTTCCTCTTCCCAAAGCTGTAAAAAGACAGTATGGGACTGGCCTTAGATATTCACATGTGTCATCACTGCTTTTATAGTGGTTTTGTTCAAACATTTCTTTATTTGCTGTCACTTTATACCTTTGTACATTCTGAGTTTATTGACTTGTGAAAAACTGATACGGTTCTTGCCAGTGTAATTGAGAATGTGTTTGCTGACTATAATTTGTTGAGAGTTAAACATCATTATCGCGTTGGTGTGTCTGTGTTTAACAGATTTTAATGTATGTTTGTTTAAAAAATAAAACACACTTCCTTTTAAACTGCGCTGTGAAACATCAGTAAGTGATCTTTTTCTATTTGATAGCACTATAGTTGTTAGCTATCAAAATGTTTCTTGCAGATTGTTCATGCAAAAATTCATACACTGTAAAAAAAAAAGTTGCTGCCTTACATTTTTAAGCACAGTCAACTTGGATGTTTAAGTCATTTCAACTTAAATTACATTAAACTGACTTAAAAAAAAATTGTTGAATCTTGTATAACTTATAAAAGAAGTTGAAAACTGACATACAACTTCGGAATATTTGGAATACAGCATGTGGACCTACATTTACGATACTTTCTGTGTACCTTTGAGCTTGAAGAGCACCAGTTCATTGAAGCTGAATGGAAAAGAGATACCAGTACAATATAAACAATTTCTGTTTATGTGTTCTATGGACATAAGAAAGAGATACAGGGTTTGGAATTTTCTGAATTTTCATTTTGAGTGAACAGTTCCTTTTAAGAACATAAAAAGAATACTGACTTCCATTTGGCATTTTAGGAGATCCAAAGCGAGTGATTTCACAACACATTTTCACTCGGAGTACACCCAACTGATGGACGATGCTGTACAGAAGAGCTGACAGCGAGTGAGGTTGCTTCGTATAGCAAAAGCCCAGTCTGACATGTCTGTAATCACTCGCACATGAAGCATTAGCAATCTCACGGATATTTGTACGTGTTTACATGGACAGTTAGCTGACATGTGCCTTGTCAACACTGCAATCTACTGGTGTAACGAGACCAGACAAGACTGCTGCCATTATAATCAATCTACACCGCAAGCGCATGATCTAGTTTTGTCACGGTGTGTTCCGCCACTCGCTCGCAGTGTAAGGTGACCAGAAGAAAAAGAGCTCACAGCTATTCTAGGAGAGAGCATGACCCAATCATATCAGTTAGCGTAGCATAACAAACATCACTACCTTAACCTTTCTAAAAACTTCAATGTTACCAAAATGATCTCCTCTGTTTCTTCTCAACCTTATCATATCTGTCATCACCGGCGTGTTTATGTGATTTAAGCAAGTGATAGGGACAGGAAATAAAAGGTTTATGGTGTATGTGAGAGTGTGTATGAGTGCAGTGCCAGCTGATGAAAATCTACACTGGTGAGAACGCAGTGCTGATGGATGGCTGGGCAGCAGTAACACTCCCGTCTCCTCTTCTTGCCAGTTACATCTGTATTTCAAGACTCCCATCTCCCACATATCTCCTCCAATATAGCATTTAGGACTCCAACAGTAACAAGCTGTGACCTGCTCCTCAACTCCTCTTGGTGTAGCATCAGTCATCTTTCATTCGGAGAGCATGATTTTCCATGTCTTTGTTTATTGTGGTTTGGAAGTGGGACCCTGAAGCGATAGCTGGAGTCCAGAAGTTCATTCCAATCCAGAAATCTCATGGAGCACCTCCTCAACAAGTAAGTTGCTGTAATGTTAAGTAAAGGATGGACTACACTACATGACTTTTAACTATCATACATACAGTACACCTTTCAGCCTGGTAAATGGTTACAGAGAAAAACTAGTCATCATTCACTAAATGACTAAGGATCACACACTAAAGTTCAAACTTATGCAGAAACACATGCCTTGTTGATAAGAGACACATGACAAATGAAAACAATGTGTCCTAAAATTGGCTCAAAATATGAAATCATAGTCTGAAGTCGTGCTCTGAGTCTTTGCCCATTATACTCTACTCGATACTCTAAGTCTGTATTAAAGGGATAGTTCACTTTGAAATTATTTTTTGATATGTTTTAGCTTACCTCAAGGGCATCCAAGATGTAGGTGTCTTTGTTTCCGCAGTAGTTTCAATTTTGATATTTTTAGGTCAAACCGTTCTTGTCTGTCAGTCATATAATGCAGGTCGATGGTCACTGGCTCAAAACACAAGCACAGAGTCCAAATTAAAACAATTCCCCATCGTCCAAATGAAACAATTCCCCATCATAAGTACACATTGATGGCCTAAGACACGAAACGAGCGGTTTGTGTGAGAAAACGAACAGTATTTATATCCTTGTTATCTCTTGAAAACAGCACACGTCCAAATGATCTGACGGCGCGGGCGGGTATAGATATATACATATATACTTGGCTACGGTTTCGTTCCAATGAACTGCAGTAGCGAAGGCGACATCTAGTGTATACATCTGGTATAGACATATACACTAGATGTCGCTTGGCTACGGTTTCGTTCCAATGAACTGCAGTAGCCAAGGCGACATCTATGTATATATCTATACCCGCCCGCGCCGTCAGATCATTTGGACGTGTGCTGTTTTCAAGAGATAACAACGATATAAATACTGTTCGTTTTCTCACACAAACCGCTCGTTTCGTGTCTTAGGCCATCAATGTGTACTTATGATGGGGAATTGTTTCATTTGGACGATGGGGAATTGTTTTAATTTGGACTCTGTGCTTGTGTTTTGAGCCAGTGACCATAGACCTGTATTATATGACTGACAGACAAGAACGGTTTGACCTAAAAATATCAAAATTGAAACTACTGTGGAAACAAAGACACCTACATCTTGGATGCCCTTGAGGTAAGCTAAAACATATCAAAAATTAATTTCAAAGTGAACTATCCCTTTAACTCCAACTGCTCAAATTCAGCAGCTAGTGTCGACTCGTCCAGTGTGCAAAAAAGTCATGCAGTGTATTCTAGCCTTAGTCGTTTTATAGTTGATGTAGGATAGGGTGACCATATTCCAGGTCATGTCCGGCCGGGATTTCGAGATCGCCCAAAATATCCGCGATTCGGCTTTTGCTTTCTCGTCGCCATTCATTTTGTTTACATGTACACCTTTTGATTCAGTAGGGCTACTGAATTAATTCCGATTGGTTAATCTGAATGTAGTGTTTACATGAACGCTAAACAAGTGATCGGTTGATGTGCGTGTAAGCATTGCTAAGAAAATTCCTGTGTTTTCGTCTCGATCGGGATCCGTGTGAATCAGAATGCATGACCTGCAAAGCTGGCACGTACGTGTCAGTGTCAAATAACGTAATAATGTAAACATAATGAATGGTGACTGTAGAAAGCAAAAGACGAATCCCGGGCATTTTGGGCGATCTCGAAATCCTGGCCAGATATGTCCTGGTTAAACAGGACGTATGGTCACCCTAATGTAGGATAGAAGGTACTGAGCTCTATACCACTTGAGTCAGCCATCTTTGGAAACATCCCAGGCATCTTCCATTTCCACCTTGCTTATAAGCTGTTGAGTTTTGGGATGCTGGAGTTCCCACATGGCTTTTAAACTTGCTTAAATAGTCAACCAGTATCTAGGAAATACAAGCTGGGGTGCATTTCCCATACAACAACGTAACTCACTAACTATCATAGTATAATGCACAGATAAAGAAATTAATCTGCTAGTCATGGCTATTTCCTGAAACTGTAGTAACGTTGTCGCACATCTGTTGTTCGAACCACGTTGGTTCAGCAATAGAATGTGAATGATGCCACATGGTAATTTCTGCTAATTTATCAGTTCGAGGTCAAATTAATGTCAGATTATTATAGCGTATTTACATAAACAACAGAAAGCCAGGAATTTACTTCTTTTTTTTTTTATCAGATTTTTATGTACTATGTAACTCAGTAAGCGGCTTTCTCCACAATATAATTATGACCGCCGCTAGCGTAGCGAAAGCGGTCATATAGGGATTGTCAAAGTTTTTTTTTGTTTTTTTTTAATCTACTGAATTTTCCGTCAACGATACCAGGGACACCGAAACACCGGGGAACATGAAATTTGGTGAGCATGTAGCCCCACTAGACTTTTACGGAAAAATTTCGTTTGGTCCCCGGGGGCCACTCCCCCCCCCGCGCTGGGCCCCCCCAAACCCAAAAAATGCAGTTTTTCCTAAATAATTACCTGAACCGTGGCACCGAGGATGAAGAAATTTGCAAAGTATGTTGGTCTTAAGGGCCCACATCAACCTAGCCCATAATCGATTGTCAAAGTTTTTTAGTTTTTTTTTCCCGTCAATCTACTGAATTTTCTGTCAACGATACCAGGGACACCGAAACACCGGGGAACATGAAATTTGGTGGGCATGTAGCCCCACTAGACTTTTACGGAAAAATTTCGTTTGGTCCCCGGGGGCCCCTCCCCCCCCCCCGCGCTGGGCCCCCCAAACCCCCAAAATTCAGTTTTTCCTAAATAACTACTTGAACCGTGGAACCGAGGATGAAGAAATTTTGATGGTATGTTGGTCTTAAGGGCCCACATCAACCTAGCCCATAATCACTCATTTGTGATTTGCGCCCCTCCCATAAAAAATGAAAATGCAATATTATTCTGCTTTAATCGCCCCTATCTTCAGTGGAGATGTTCAGAACTGCACCATATTTCATGTGTATGATTAACTTGACATCCTCTGGGGGTATGCTAAGTTTCGTAGAATTTCATCCATGGGGGGGGGTATAAAATAAATTCATTTATGTGCACATTTAGTGACTGTACACTCATCGGCCTGTAGATGGTGCTGTTGAGCGAAGGGTTGCTGGTTTAGGATGATACTGTCACACACACACATGCAGGAATACAAACAAACGCAAGCATGCACACACACTGACATCCACACGCACAGACACACACATACAAATCCACATGCACAGACACACACACACAAACACACATGCGCACACACAATCACACACACACAGACAGACATGCACATACTACTACTTTTTTTAGGTATATACATAAACACGCAATACAGCCAAATTGCTCCACGTCATTTATTTTTGTGGAAAGCCAGTGCAGGCCTGAGCGGCGGTCATATTTTGTACCGCCATGCGGTACATCTAGTTTCTCTGTGATGCTGCTGCAAATAACAAACACATCTGAGGACTACTTAACTGCTTTTGTTCTCAATTTTTTTGCTTTATTTGCAGATGTTCGATTACGTTGAGGGTTCCCTTTTACGTCAAACTTCGGGGTCCCACATGCATGCTTTTCAAAAATGCTGCTTGCTGTAGTTTCAACCACACATTGTGAATGCTTGGAACTATGGAACCATATGTGGCTTATGATGCTTTTGGGAAATACACAGAATACACTGAATTTCTAGCTGGTTAGTGCTGGACCACCTGATAGACCCAAAAATGCTTGTTGGCCAATGAATAAGAATAAGAATCCTGTTAGGGACACCAGCACTTCCATGCCAAGGACCAGAATACACATTTTTTTGGGGTCTTTTCAAAAAAATATATACACATGAACTCTCAAGCACCAGAAGTCTGGACTGTGTTAATGAAGGAGAATTAAACTGTTTGGAAGGTAGGACTGTTTGGGAATTGTCCAATTCTATATCAACTCCTTCCATCCTCATTCGCCCCTTCACTTGTTGGAGTTACTCGTCCCACTCGGTCGGGCCGTGGGAAGATCCCCCAACCCCTATCCTGCCTCCCCCCCCCCCCCAAAACAGAACAAACTTAAACAAACAGAGTAAGTCTCTGGATGAAAAGCTTGTCGATGGGGCTATATTTAACTGCAGATGGTCAAGGGACATCACCCCTATACTCTCTCTTTCTCTTTCCCTTCCTCCATCTCTCACTTCTCTCTTCTCCCCTATTCCCCTATCAGGGAATCCAGCACACTATTACTACACCTAAACTATGACACAGCTAGAATTAAAGGTATAGTACACCCAAAAATGAAATTCTGTCATCTACTCATTGTGTTGAGCTCCAAAAAGGACAGAAAGGTACCATTAAAATACTTAACATTATTACCATTAATATTACAAGTTTTCTAATTTAAAGAGCAGACTGAAATTTAAGCCATTATTCACTTAATATTTTGACTTGTGCTACAGTATATAGTGCCTCTACCCAATTTATAAACAATTTGCCATACGTTTTGGGACATACTATTACGTCATAAAATTGCATCTTTAACGGACACTCTTGAGTCGTGATTACGAGTTCTGAACTGCAATATTAGCCGTTATAGTGTGCACGGATCCACACTTCGAAAATCTACCGGAAATAGTAGACCATCCGGAGACTTTTGGCATACTCTTTTCAACATACTATGCTTTGGGACACACTTTTTCTAATCTCACATACTATTTAGGATGGATAGTATATGCACATTGAGAAGCAGGGCTAGTTTTTCTAGGTTGGCTATATTGTGAACGTAAAATGCTGTATTTGACCAACTCCTTGCCGTTTTTTGACTTTTAAAACCAGCACTGTTTTATCAACACCATATACTGAGGGTGCCTGAGAAGATTAGGGACAGTGCCATGTTGTGGCCTAATGACTTTCTTGGTTTCACTGTGAATGGACCAGTAGAGTATTTTATTTTTTATTTTTTTTAAACCATAATTCAGGGATAGTGTGTACAGTCATAAATAATTACCAGTCAAACAATTAAATGTAATTAACACTAGCACAACTGTGTAGGAAATCTAAATTTTTGGCACAATTATTCAGTTTAGCAGTCATACAAAAATATCTGATAACACATTTCACTAATCAGAACCAAGTATTCCAGAGAATTGTGTGATTACAATTAAGTAAAATTTTATTCATTTATGTATTTTCAGGAATAATGATATACATTCCACACATTTTATATATATATAAGTAAATAATTACTGGGTAAAAACTAGGTAAATTTAGTGTCAGTGTGTTGAGGACAAGAATAAATGATAGCCTAGAGCTACAGAAAGGACAAAAACAGTGGCCCGTGGACGAAAGATGAAACTGAGATCTGTTTCCAATTAGAAGAAGTAGAGACAGGAAATTGAAGAATGAAACGGATGAATCAACTACAGATTCTTCTGTATGTTCTCCATATCTTAAATTTTATCCCTCTGTGGACTTTGTGGAAGAAGTTGGAGGGATGCAGAGGAGGAATAGACGATGTGTACCAAAGAGAGAGAAAAAAAAAAAAAAAGACGAAGTGGGTGGGTGGAATGTAGGCAGGCAGATTTTCAAAAGTCCCTCATGCTTTATGGAAGAGGAATGAATCCCTTATGAAGGAAAGGAGGGGTGGAATAATACAGATAGAGGGAGAAGAGAAGAAACGGGTGGAGTGGACAAAGGAAAGTACCTGGCAGGGCCGTGTGGAGGTTGTCTACGCAGATCCATGTGGGTTTAAATTATACTGTCAAGGTTTGTGTTGTGGAGTGTGTTGAACTGGTAGATTGCCAGAAGAAAGTGGGAGTGTGTGGGTGAGTAAGGGCCCAGATTGAGGGAAAATGTGTGTGTGGTTGCGATGGAAGAAAGGGAAATTCAGAAGTGCTTACAGGGCCCAAAGTGCATTACTCCACAGAAAACCATACGCCTCTCTGAATCCTTCCATTCAACCCACTCATTACCCACAAAAACATTTGCAGAGTTCACAAACAATCCAGAATCACATTTAGGAACAGTTCACCCAAAAATTAAAGTTCATGTCATCACTGTGTCGAAACATGTTGTTTAAAATGACCCATGTCTTTATCAGGCATAATTCTTCATCCTCTCTGATAGGCCACTAACATCTGTCACTCATCTGTGAAAATATTGACACTGTGTTCTGGCTTTCTAAACCAAGCTGGTTTAGTCTTTTCTGGGATTTAGAGTTGTGGACTATAGCTACACACACAAACGCAGTGACTCATACATATGTGCATGCAAACCACAAAAACAAAACAAAAAAAAGCAAGGTCACACAAAAATCCATTACCATGAAAACACGAGGGATTTCTCCTCATGTACAGATGGAAATTGAAGGGTGGATGGAACTTGCAATACTTGACTCAAGACTCTTAACGGGGCCTTTCCAAGTCAAAGACATTTAGCCTTTAATAACATGCATATATTATGTATTTACACCACCTTTCAAAAGTTTGTGGTAAATTTTTGTTAAAGTTTTTGAAAGAAGTCACTTTTTCTCCCCAAGGGTATATTTATTTGATTGTAAAATACACTAAAATTGCGATATTGTGAAATATTTTAAACAGATTAAAATAACTGTTTGCTGTTGTAATATATTTAAAAATGAATATATTTTGAAATGACATATGATCCTTCAGAAATCATTCCAATATGATTTGGTGCTTAAGTAACCTTTCTTATGATTATCAAACAGTTGTGCTGCTTAACATTTTTGTGGAAACCATTATACTTTTTTTTTTTCAGGATTCTTTGATGAAAAAAGAACAGCATTTATTTGAAACCGAAATATTCTGTAGCATTATTAATGTCTTTACTGTCACTTTTGATCAATTTAATGTGTCCTTGCTGAATGAAAGTATTCATTTCTCAAAAACAAAAACATACTGCCCCCAAACCTTTTAACGGTAATGTATATACTTTGTGATGCTAAAAACCATTAAAAACACTATTAATGCATAGAGTCATGTACATTACATTTGAATTTGACTTAAAGGGATAGTTCACCCTAAAATGAAAATTCTGTCATTTACTCACCCTCATCTCATTCTAAACCTGTATGACTTTTGTTCATCTTTGAAAAATAAAGATAAATTAAGATATTTTGATGACATCTGAGAGCTTCATGTCCCAGACAGCTACGCAACTACCAATTTGTCACTTGTTCATAAAGAGATCATAAAACTAATCCACATGAATTGAGCGGTTTAGTCCAACTTTTCTGAAGAGACACGATCACTTTATATAATGTACAGATTTAATTTAGGCCTTTATTCACATATAAACATTGATCAGCGAACGTAAAAAGAAGCTCAACCATACTTTCAAGAACAAACCTCTTGAGAAAGCTGCGTAACACACAAGAATGAACCTCATTGGTTCTTGCTCAAGCTCAAACGTGCTGCGTGACATGAGAATTAACCTCATTGGTTCTTGTGGAAGCTCAAACGTGCTGCGTAACATGAGAATGAACCTCATTGGTTCTTGTGGAAGCTCAAACGTGTTGTATAACATGAGAATAAACCTCATTGGTTCTTGTGGAAGCTCAAAGGTGCTGCGTAACTGGAGAATTAACCTCATTAGTTCTTGTGGAAGCTTAAAAGTGGTGCATAACATATGAGAATGGACCTCATTGGTCCTTGAGGAAGTTCAAGCGTGCTGCATGAAAAAAGTCTTATGGGTTTGGAACAACATGAGGGCGAGTAATTGATGACTAACCTTTTAATACATTGTAATATTGGAGGGAAAATGAAGCATTTAGTTAAACTTTTTAACTATGACTTAACTTTGATGTTAGCTCCCCTTAGAGTCATTTTTAAACCCCCATAATAAACCACATTGCTCAATCCAGTTGCAATGAAAAAGCAGGAGTGTATAATGTTCTCATGGTTCTTCTATCACTTCTTCACTCATCTTTCTCAGGGCTGTTTGTGTACATGGGGATCTGTATCAAAATTATTCATACACTGTGAGAAAAGACCACAACGTTTCTCCTTCCCCGTCTTTTTGTTAAAAGTGTGCACATATGTTCAAATGAAGTAAATTGTTCATCTCCCTTTTGTGATCTGGCACAGGTTTGTGACTTGAGTTCACGTTTGGAGTTTTGAAACCCCATCCACCCCATACGGATACTCAGAGGAACAGCGGTGCAGCGGGGCTTGAAGCAATCTTGCTCTTGGCTGAGTGGGAAATAGAAAACAGCAAATGAATGAAAGAAAGATAGAGTCAGTTTTCTTTCCCTCTTTGTTCAACGCTTTTGCCTGATTTTCTCATATGTGGTGGAGTTATTTCTCAGGCGTAATGAGGCACAGTGGATTGCAGTTTTGAATGCAGAACAGAGTGCGTTGAGCCAGATCTTCAACACAAAGCAGCTTACGCAGTTCGCATACAGCCGCCTGAGTTTCACAATCATGTCAAGGATTTGGCCCACCCGATACTTCCCTCAGCATAAGCACCTTGGCAAGGGTATCTGAACAGAAACACCAGTAATAATGGATTGTGAAACATCTAGAAAGTCCTTATGGGCTCAGCAAGGATGCAAACCTTTGACACCAGAGCCGTTGAGTTTGAAAGGGAAGGTTCATTGAAAAATTAAAGTTCTGTCATTGTTTATTCACCCTCATGTCATTCAAAACCTGTGTGACTTTATTTCTTCTGTTGAGATGTTTCATAGAATGTCCAAGCTGCTCTTTTCCAAGAACACAAAAGGAAACATTTCTAACAAAAAGACATTTTAGAAGTGCCTCCAAATTCTTCTTGTTCTCACAAAACTCTGGAAGTTCTTGACGCACATGCCTAAAATGATATTCCTCACATGCTGGCGCTTCTGCAGTTTCTCAGACAGTGTGGCTTTGTAGACGAAAAGTGAAGCAGATGTTTGTCAGATATTCCACTGATGAGCCTGTCAGCCGTTGCGGTCGTGTCGTGGTTCTGGGATCATTGGCATGCCCCCAAACCCAAGCTTGACCTGAATTAAACTGAATTTTGTGTAAAAATGTACTCTGAAAGGAATTTATGGATTGTCCATGCACCCAAAAATGAAAATGCAATCATTATTCTGTTCCAAATCAGTTTGACTTTGGACTTCCTGTTAGTGACCAATGACGTAAAGACGTGGCTCCGGGAGCTCCTGCAGAAACTTTTTATAAAGTCTATCAGGGTGTTTTCTACCGACGTGGTGTGTACAGATTTTGATATCATAGAGCTTTTTTGATTGTATTAAGTGCCGTTATGCCTCCAAAACCCAGAAATACGGACATCCAGACGGCATCGAGAGCGCGGCCTAATGCATGGGCTGCATCCCCGGCCCAGCGTGATCCTGTCGGACCGCCGCCTCACGACGGAGATGGCGTTAGTACCGCTAGCACCGTCACAGCTTTGAGTATGGCTTCTGCGGACTTTAAAGCCGAACTTCTTGTTGTTCTCCGAGAAGAGATGGTAGGTATTTTCAAGTCTGAGTTACAGATGGCTAAGACTGAAAACGTATCCAAATTAAAGTCAGAATTGCAAAGTGTTAAAACGGAGCCTGACGGCTAACCTAGCCGCTACAAAATCTGACGTGGGTGAGCTAAGGGGGACTGTGATTGAGATGGAGGAATCGCTGTCAACTTGCACAGACGACGTGGCGTACCTCAAGAGTAAAGTGGAGAGCCTGTCTAATAAAGTTCTGGCTCTTGAGAATAAATGTGAAGATCTAGAAGGTAGATCTCGCCGCAATAACATCCGTATAATCGGGTTATCTGAGCAATCTGGCACGGTTACCGCGGCATCTACCTCTGTTCTGCTTAAGGAAGCGCTTAACTTGGATAAAGCACCTCTTATTGATCGTGCTCATCGATCCTTAAACCCCAAGCCTAAACCCGGAGAGCGGCCACGTCCCATAATAGCACGTTTACATTATTACGCAGATTGTGTCGACATCCTTCAACGTGCCAGGACCCAGCAGCGGATCAAGATTGGGGACTCTACAATCTCCATCTTTCCGGATCACACAGCCCGGACGGCGAGAGCGCGCGCTGCCTTTAATGACGTCAGGAGACAACTCAGGGACATTCCAGATTTCACATCCCCTGGAGAGGCTGCTGTTTTTATCAAAACCCTTAAATAGTTAAAGCTGATTTTGAGTGCCAGCTGCCTACAAAATGACTTTGAACATCCATGTAACATCAAAGTAAATTTGACTTTGAGACATAAGTAAAAGTGGCACAAATATTTTATTATTTTGATATACAAATATCTTTCTCAGGTCCCCACAAGTTGCACTGTTCTAGTTGAATGTACACCCTGTAACTGATTTAAGTTACACATTTTATTATTGTTGTGCAGGAGCTCCTGTTGAGTTTGGAGAAGTATGAAGATGACTGTTAGGTCTAATACACGGAGTTTAGTTGTTCTGCTAATGACTCCTAGTGGAGTCTGCACCGGTATCCTATCGTTTGGGGATGGGGTAATAGTAGGTGCGGGGGGAGGGGGGTTTGGGTTTATCTACTTTTTTTACTTTTTTGCAGTTTCAGTTGTGATATAAACTAAATATGACAAGTATTAAAGCTTTAAATGCGAGATTTGTTAGTTGGAATATCAAGGGTTTGGGGAGTGCTGTCAAACGCTCAAAGGTATTTTCTCATTTAAAGCATTTAAAGCCTGATATTGTTTTTCTGCAGACCCACATGCGAAATAATGACCAGACACGGTTGAGATGTCCCTGGGTTGCGGAAGTATTCCATTCCAGCTTCAATTCTAAAGCCAGGGGGGTTGCCATTCTGATTAGTAAATCAGTTCCATTTACACAAACCAAAATCATTTCTGACAAGGACGGCAGGTCCTTTTAGGATCATTTTAGGGACTATATACCAGGTTCCAGTTCTACTTGTCAACGTATATGCACCAAATTTTGATATTCCTAGTTTTTTAGATAATCTGTTTAAGAAACTACCATCTTTAAACTATGTACTTTTTATATTTGGCGGGGACATGAATTGTGTTGTGAATTCTCACCTAGACCGTTCTAAAGCCAGCTTGAATCAGTCACAAATGGCTAGAACTCTAAGTAGCTTTATGTCCAACAATGGCTACATTGACCCCTGGAGGGTTCGTAATTCAACTGGCAGACAATACTCCTTTTATTCACATGTACACCAGACATTTTCCCGTATCTACTTTTTTTTTTTATTGATGCCAGATTGATGCCCAAAGTGACAGATACTTGTTATCATCCGATTATTATTTCAGACTATTCGCCTTTAACCTTAGACATTCAGTTCTCATTTGAATCTCGTTACCCCACCCACTGGAGATTTAACATATCTCTTTTGTCTGATGACAAATTTCATAAATTTATCATAAGTACAATTGAGGATTTTATATCTCTCAACCAATCTGAATCGGAACCCATTTCGAAGACGCTCCTGTGGAAATCTTTAAAGGCCTACTTAAGGGGTCAGATTATTTCATATTACGCTCGTTTGAAGAAATTAAGAACGTCAACCATTCAAAAATTATCAGCCGATCTGGAATCTGTGGATCAACAGCTTGCCACATCCACGTCTCCTGATTTATTAAGGCAGCGTGTGGTATTAAAAACAGAATTAGACTTGATCACAACTAATGAAGCAGAGCGGTTACTTCTACATTCTCGGGCCAAATACTACGAATATAGACAAATCTGGAAGATTGCTAGCTCACCGATTGCGTCGACAAGCAGCCTCACGTTTAATACCCCGTGTTAGAGGTGAGTCGGGGATGTTGGTGGAGGAACCTGACCTTATAAATTCTGTATTTTCATCCTTTTATAAATCTTTGTATAGTTCTGAATTTCCATCGGACTTGACTGATATGGATGCGTTTTTGCAAGACCTAGACTTTCCGGATATGAGCACAGATGCAATTAATCAGTTGGACTCTCCACTGACTACGCAAGAACTTACATTGGCTCTACAAAATATGCAAAATAATAAGTCACCTGGGCCAGACGGGTTCCCGGTTGAATTTTTCAAAGCATTCCATAATCAACTCATCCTGCTATTACATGCTGTTTATGTAGAATCTCTGTCAAATGGCTCTCTTCCTTTCACTTTGAGACAGGCATCTATTAGCGTTCTTCTGAAAAAGGGCAAGGATCCCGAACTCTGTACTTCTTATAGACCTATCTCTTTGATGAATGTCGATACAAAAGTTCTCGCGAAAGCTTTGGCACGTCGTCTAGAGAAGGTGCTTCCAACAATTATATCTCAGGAACAGACTGGCTTCATAAAAGGACGTCAGCTTTTTTATAATGTCCGTACTTTATTAAATGTTATCTACTCGAAAGGAACCGCTGCCATTCCAGAAGTTGTAATCTCTGTTGACGCAGAAAAGACGTTCGACAGAGTTGAATGGAATTACTTGTTTGCAGTTTTGACGAAATTTGGTTTTGGTAATGTTTTTATATCATGGATATGCCTTCTCTATACACCACCTTGCATCAGTATCACAACTAATAATGTTCAATCTAGTTATTTTTCCTTAAACCGTGGCTGTAGACAAGGTTGTCCTCTGTCTCCCCTCCTCTTTGCTCTTGCAATAGAACCTCTGTCCATTTATTTTAGGTCTTTCCCCATTTTTAACGGCATTACGCGTTCCCGTGTCGAATTCAAACTTTCTTTATATGCTGATGATCTGCTATTGTATATCACAAATCCTGTAGGGGCGTGCCCTGTTATCCTTTCTTTTTTTCATAGATTCGGTTCGTTTTCGGGATACAAGATCAATGTCTCGAAGAGCGAATGTTACCCAGTTAATGCCCTAGCAAAGCAGCTCTCTCAATCTGATATTCCCTTCAAACTGAGTCCTTCGGGATTTAAGTATCTGGGGGTTCATGTGGCCAGGTCCTACAAAACTCTTTATGATGTAAACTGTTCTCCCCTATTAACTGAGATTAAGGCTGATTTCCAAAGATGGGGTTCCCTCCCCCTTTCCCTGATTGGTAGAATTAACGTGGTTAAAATGAATGTCCTCCCAAAATTCTTGTTTCTGTTCCAGTGCCTACCTATATTTTTATCTAAAGGTTTTTTCAAAAGCATTGATTCAGTTATATCTAATTTTCTGTGGAATGGTAAGACACCTAGAGTTAGGCTAAAATTACTTCAGAATTGCAAATTTGATGGTGGCCTCTCTTTACCAAATTTCAAAGTTTATTATTGGGCTACGAATATAACTAAAACTATATTTTGGCAAAAATTGGTCGACATACCTTGGTGTCAGTTGGAAATACAATCATGTCCCTCGTCCTCTTTACTGCCAATACTGGCTGGCGTGGCCTCAGTCAACCCCTCTGGCTTTACTAGCAACCCAGTGGTCATTTCCACATTAAAGATATGGTTTCAATTTAGAAAGCATTTTAAATTTCTTACTCCCACCATATCAGGTCCACTGTTGAGGAATTATGCGTTCAAACCCGCATTTACCGATTCCATTTTCACTTTATGGCATGATAAGGGTCTGAAATGTTTTAAGGATTTTTATAAAGACTGGGTTTTTTGTTCTTTCACAGATCTAACTAGCGAGTTCGGCCTCCCACCTTCACATCTTTTTAGGTATTTTCAAATTAGGAACTGTGTAAAAAAATTATTTCCTAATTTTCCACAAATTCCTCCTGAGCAGACATGGGACAGTCTTTTACGGTTGAATTTTTCACAAAGATCATTAATTTCAAGTCTATGGTACTATCCAGTCCTATGATGATAATTTAATCACTAAAGAAGGAGGCTTTGGAGAAAGAGTTGGGTTTGGCCTTTGATGATGACTGGTGGGACCCTGTTTTAAATGGTATTCACAAAGCCTCAATCTGTGCCCGCTTGACCTTAATACAATTTAAAGTAGTGTTCAGATGTCACTATTCTAAAACCCGACTAACACAAATTTTCCCTAATACAATTGATGTCTGTGACAGATGCTCTGGTTCGCCCTGTAATCTTGCACATATGTTTTTCTTTTGCCCAACCCTAGGAAATATCTGGCGAATTTATTTTGACACCATGTCTAAAGTGCTCCTCAAGACCATCGATATTTCTCAGCACGTAGCCATTTTTGGTACTCCTCAAGAATCCCACCGTTTTTCATCAGTGCAGTTAGAGGTCCTGGCTTTCACTTCCTTGATAGTGAGACGCCATCTCCTTCTTAATTGGAAAGCAACAAATGCCCCGTCCAATACACTTTGGATGACTGATGTCATGTCTTTTCTAAAACTGGAAAAAACAAGATATTCTAAAAAAGGTATTCTCGCCAAATTTTACAAAAAGTGGCAACCATTTATAACTCCAACATGCACTCTTTTTATTTTTGTTTTCTTTCCCCTTTCCCCTTTCCCCCTTTTTTTTTTTTTTATAAAAAAAAGAAAGAAAGAAGTTGTATACAAATATGTTTGTTATTGTTATCCAAGTGCCTTCACTGTTTTTTGTGTGCAAATCAATAAATATATAGCCGCTTTTCCACCGAAATTACCCGGAACAATTTGTCCCAGGAACTTTTTTCCCAGGAACCTTTTTTGCCCCAGACCGGTTGCTTTCTGCGTTTACACCGCGGTCTAAAGTACCGGGAAGGTAAACTGCGCGCAACTGCTCCTCCCAGTCTGCGACGGACAGTAATCAGTTTTGAGCGCCACATTTATAAGTTTGGAGGAGATTCAAACTGTGTTGCAGTTATTGGTTTACTAACGAGGTAATTAACATAACAAAATAGACGAGCACTGATACTAAAGCGTGTTCAGAAAGCTTGTATGCGTATAAAATTAAGACAAGGTACGTTGTGAGATGACTGGGAATAACGCGCAAAAATTTCCTTTTGCGTAAATACTCTTTAAAAAAAGCCTGAACCCCGTCTATCAATCATAAATAGTGACAGTCTTGTAAATAGTTGTTTGTTACACCTCAATGCGCTATTTCAATCCTGTTATAGTAAATTTGTAACATGGTTTGCCTTGCAATAGATGACAATGTGTAAACATAATGACTTAATATTAAAAGCTGTGGCATAAAAGAGATGAGCACTGATAAAGCGTGTTCAGAGCTCGTAATGCTAACGTTAGATATAAAATTGTATGTTATCAGCTATTGCGGACATTGGCCGTGAGATGGCTGTGACGAACGCGCAGAAAGTTTCCTCTTCCACAAATACCCAAATAATAAAGCCTGAAACTCGTCGCCAGTCCCCCAGTTTTTTTTTATTAAATTCCATATTTGCAGACAGACAACTTTACTGCATGAAGCCACTTTTTAAAAGGGAGGTTAAAAATAAAGAAAATGCTGCGTGGAGTCATCCAACCAAAATGCGGCGTGAACACAACCAATCAGCTTGTGCAGCGCACAAGTCCCACCCCTGAAAGTTCCTGAACTTTGAAAAAGTACTACCTCGTGAGCAGGGACTATCGGAGGGGGAAATATTTACCCGGAACTTCATTTAGACCCTGGTTCCTGCGGTGTAAACACATCGAGTACCAGCCCAAAGTTCCTAGTTCCTGGGGAAAGTTCCTGCGGTGGAAACGCGGCTTATGAAACAGAAATCAGTTTGACTTTCTTCTGTGGAACACAAAAAGAAGATATTTTAAAGAATGCCATTACAGTCAAAGATACTAAGGTTGTGGTTAGATTAGAGAAATTTTGGTGAAAGTTTGAGGGCTAATAGGTCCATTGTCTACTGTCAATAGTGTAGCGATCGATGTTAGGGATGCACGATATATCGGCCACCATATTGGTATCAGCCGATATGTACATTTTTAATGTTATTGGCCCAATAAGGAAATTTGGCTGATATATTAAAGGGTTAGTTCACCCAAAAATGAAAATTCTGTCATTAATGACTCACCCTCATGTCGTTCCAAGCCCGTAAGACCTCCGTTCATCTTCGGAACACAGTTTAAGATATTTTAGATTTAGTCCGAGAGCTTTCTGTCCCTCCATTGAAAATGTATACGGTATACTGTCCATGTCCAAAAAAGGTAATAAAGACATCATCAAAGTAGTCCATGTGACTACAGTGGCTCAATCTTAAGTTTATCAAGCGACGAGAATACTTTTTGTACGCAAAAAGTAAACAAAAATAACGACTTTATTCCACTATTCATTTCCTTCTCTCTGGGCCTCGAGTGAGTTCACGTAGTGTAATAGCGCAGCGCGTCTGTGTTGTACGTCACACGTAGGCTCACTATTGGCCGAGGCCGATCATGTGTGTGATGCAGTTTCTGCATGGGAAATCATTTGGCCTATTGGAGGTGTATTTAAAGGTGTCTTCAAACCACAATCACTTGAAATAAACTCTCCACTTCTTTACGTACTTACAGAGTTTACATCAGGTGTCACACAGAGGATTTTCTCATGTCTGCAGACTCCAGAATCTCAGCTTGTGAGCGTCGGACTGGATTGGAGCACATGTGTCGGCTCTCAGAAGCCAGCGGTTCTGTGGCGCCTCTCACAACTGATCAGAGCCATTACAGATGCTTGGAAATGGATCATCACTCTGACTGAGAAGATTCTCATGCTTGATTTATGTGCATCTGGAGCCATGAATGCACAGATGGCAGTGTGTTTTCTGTTTCTGCATGGCAATGCATGTCTGACAGCCTCTGCCTCTTTTTCTCCTTTTGTCCCGCTGCTTAATTTATAGTTATAAGGTAAATATTACATAAGTTAGAATGTGTGTGGTCTGTATGATGTCAGAGGTGCTTGACTCTTGCACTGTCAAGTTCTTGACAAAACAATTATGCACCTCTTGATGGAAATAATATCACAACAGCATACATTTTTGGTCAAGATCTATTGTCAAAGCAAGAGTCCAGCACTCTGTAAAGTCTCCTCCAGCACATCCCAAAGACTTTCAATGAATTTAAGGTCTGGACTCAGAGGTGCCAATTCATATGTGAAAATGATTCTTCATGCTCCCTCCCAGCCATGTTTGTGGTTCTCTCTTTGTAGAATTACATTTTAAAGTCATTATTGATGGCTTTCTGAATAAGGTATTTCGCTTCGGACACATTCCTAGACATCACCACGTAAAATTTCAAAACAATAACTAAGTCTGGCTAGACTGATGTGATAAAACTAGATAGCTCCCATTATAATCAACCAAGTTTTGACCCGTGTCCCGTGTTGACCATGAGTTGGGTGCCACAGTGTAAGTTTTCAACTTTTACTATCTTTGTGGATACATGTGGAGCTCATTCAGCTGGTGTGTTTAGACCATCTTCAGGGACACTTTATAAAGACAGACCCATGTGAGATGTTCAGAAGTCCTATCAGTCTGTTGAATGGTAAACTGGTGCTGCGTGTCAGCTTGATGATGAATGAGTTTTCAGTCTTTCTCCATCTGTCTTGCTCTCTCTTTCTCTACTTATGAAGTGTTAATCTTACAAGCCTGTCTTTAAAGATCTGAGGGTGTTGTGTTACGACTTCATAAATCCTGTTATTCTTTCGCTTTATCCCTCGCTTCAGTCCTGAGGTGGAGCAAACGCGAGGGGGCTGAGCGACAAGTTGTCCTTTTCCCTCAAGGACATGAAGATTGTCTTTACTCTAAAGCCAAGCTCATTCAGACACATTCACCAACTACTAAAACGGCTGATGTCAAAAACCGCAATCATCATCTGCTTGTTCGCCAAAACAACAACACATTGATAGTTCTTCCACTAATTTGTAAGTTGTGGCAAATGTATTTTTAAGTCACCCTTTCAATTCTTAAAATCGAGACTTGTGTTTACATGAGCAACATTTTCCGAATAAAGGCCCATATTCTAGTTCCAAAAAAGGATTAAAGGAATACAGCTATTGGAATATTGCTGCAAATACAAATAAGCACACTTCTTTTTTACAAGGGTAGAACATACACATTATTTTCCTGTGGCTTCTTATATGTAAATCTAATGTTTCATATGTTGAAATATTCAGTTACACAAATTCTGAATAAGTCCAAAATTCAGATTTATGCAAGCATCTTAATCTGGTTATAACTTAATCAAAATATGACCAAATTCTAAAGGGTATCAGAATATTGTTGTGCATGTCATAGTAGAACTATGGGAGAAACTTTTTTAGCATTGCGATTCATATCTAGCCTTGATTTAGCTCCTCACATCATAACCGTTTATCATTAATGACTAGAACTTTCCTATCTCAGAGAGCTAAATCTTTCCAGCTTTCTCTACGCATTCACGCAAGTTTGTTTTTTGAGATAAAAATAAACCCTCATTGTTGACACAACCATTATTAGCATCCCGGTTTGACTAAATATTTAGCCCGTTGTGCTCTGCTTTTAAGTTTTGTTTTTTTTGCCCATCAGGTGCAAGTGATTTCAGTTTCATCTTTTATAACTTTTTGAGCTGATTTAATTTGCTTTCAACAATGTTTCCCAATGGAGACATCAATGTGTTTATGTGAAGAGTGAAACAGGAAGAAGAACATACTGTATTCCTCAGCAGTGAAGACTTATGAAAATCTGTTCAGCAAGATTAAATCTGTTCATGCAAGCCCATTAACAGCTGAAAACAGATCAGAAAAAAAAAAGGTTCCTGATGAATCTGTTCTAATAGAAAGACCAATTCATACGTAGTTTAAACAAACAATGTTCCTCTCCAAGTGCTGATCCCATCGCATGATGGAGCGTGACATTTTCCATGAGCAACCGCTCTCAAATTCAGAACAGATTGCATAAGTATCATTTAATCAGAAAAGGGAAGGAAATGTGAAGAAAAAAAAAATCATTTTTTTTTTGGCTCTCAGCATGTGAGAAGGTGATATCATGTGCATACATTGCTCTAACAAATGTCGTTTTTCAACAGTTGGTTAGGAAGATAAATTGCGTTTTCTGCTCATTTGTTAAGTAAAGTTCTTATTTGTATAAAAACGTCTGCCAGATGAAAAAAAAAAAAAAATGTAAATGAAGTTCAGGAAAAGCTGTTAAAGGGATAACTCATCCAGAAATGAACATTTAGTATGACTTTCTTTCTTTCCTCTGTGGAACACAAAATAAGATATTTAGAAGAAGTTTTCGTTCATAAAATGGAAGTCAATGGGGTCCAAAAAACAACATTGAATTTCGTTGCATTGAATTTAATTGGAAACAAAAGCTCACAATATATTATTTTGTGTTCCACAGAGGGACAAATTCAAACAGGTTTTGAACAACATGATGGTGAATAAACGAACTGTTCTTTTAACAGAGGCATAAGATTGTGAATGTGTTTTGGAGCAACGCTGTTACACACTTCGCCAGAACATTCTCCACTGTAGATGAAGCATGTCTCCAGTCCCAGCAGCCGTTTTGAATTTCATCATCCTAATTATTCACCCTCCGCCATTGCAAGAAGTCACTGCGATGTGTAACATGGCTCCACCGTGTGTGATGTGTAGGTGGGCTGTAGGCATGAACGCCTGTGGTGGTCCCTCACGACGCTTGTTTGGTTTAGGGTCAAAGGTTAGAGGCATCTGTTCACTGACCTCTGGGTTTGTGTGTATATGTGTCTCTCTCAGGTGTAATTGAACCTCATTTCATATAGACTGCAATCAAATGCAGTCATCTGGAGTTTCTCACTAACAATCTCTGGCACTGTATTTGACACATCCGCCATGCCGCCTCCCCATTCTCTTTGCTTTTCTCTCCTTCGACCCTCATTTATCACCCGTCCGTCTCTTGCATTGAGGGCTGCAGTGCAATTTTGCTATGAAAGACAGATGGGAAGCTCTGCAGGCTGTTGAACAGAGTTTATGCTTGGCATGTGGGGGAGAATCAAAGTGCACTTTTAGGTCAAAGTCAACTGTGGAGATATACAGTCTTAATTTTGACAATCAAAATGGGCAAATCTCACGAAACATGCAGAAAACATGTTAAAACTCAAAAAATATAGGAAATAACATCTTAAAGCTACTAAAGTTTTCATATTGGATTTCACACATAACTTGGCACACCTAAATTGAAAGGAGCTACGATTGTAAATGGAAAAAAAATGACTAGTTTTACAGAAATCCCCTTAACCCTCTGGGGTCCTTCGTTTAACAGTCACACTCAGGACCTTCGGGTCCAAATGGACCCGGAGGGCGGGATTAATATATATATATAAAAAATCATTTTTTTTTTTTTTACTTGTTTTTTATAATATTTTTTCTTTTCTTTTTTGGTGTTTTGAGATAATTTTATGATTTTAATTAATATTTATTCAATAATTATGACCCATTTTTTCCCATTGAATATAATAGACATTTTTTATATATATTTTTTATTTATTTATTTTTTATTAAAAAAATGTGTGTGCGTGTGTTTTTTTTTTGTACTCTTGATGTTTTAGAGATTCACCCCTTCACCGTTGAGTCCTTTTTTTCTGCATCCTGGCTGATTTGTAGATTGTATGCACAAAAAAATTCTGTGTTTTCATATTTTTGACAATTTCCCATTCATTTCCTATGGGGGTCATTTTTGACCAAAGAGCAGAAGTGTGACGTGCTTGGATCATGACCCCAATATTTTTTGTGTGTTCACATACCTAATACCATAAAAGTCACCAAGTTTCGGAAAATTCCGATGAAGCTGTGATTTTTAAAAATTCAAAACAGATTTTTGTAATCTGAATTTATTAGTGTGTATGTGTATAAAAGTGTGTTTGTGTGTGTGTGTGTGTGTGTGTGTGGATGTGTCTGTTTTGCACTCTTGATGTTTTATAGATTAACCCCTTCACTGTTGTGTGCTTTTTTTCTGGATCGTGGCTGATTTGTAGATTGTACGCACAAAAAAACTCTGCATTTTCACATTTTTGCCAATTTCCCATTCATTTCCTATGGTGGGTCCATTTGGACCCGAAGGTCCTGAGTGTGACTATTTTTTTTACAACCACTTAGACTATTCAAATCCTGTCCCCAATTTTTTTGGGTGTTCATATACCAAGTACCAACAAAGTCACCAAATCTCGGACCATTCCAATGAAGCTATGATTTTTAACATTTTTTTATTTAAACGCTTCGGGTCCATTTGGACCCGAAGGACCCCAGAGGGTTAAAAGGGTGGTATAATGCCCCTTTCACAAGATGTAAAATAACTATTTGATCCCCCCAGAGTGTGTATGTGAAGTTTTAGCTCAAAATACCCCACAGATATTTTTATATAGCATGTTAAAGTTGTCACTTTTTAAGGGTGAGCAGAAATGCACCGTTTTTGTGTCTGTCCCCTTTAAATGCAAATGAGCTGCTGTTCAGTGTTTGCTGTAAGCTAGTCCTCTGAACCCCTCTACCTCCCCCAGCTCCACCTGCCTAGATCTGCTACAGGATTTATATATCTATTTATGCATAGCAGCAGCAGCTGCATAGCAGATCTAGTCCACCAAGACAAAATACATTAACATTGCCATATATTCAATAACATGCTAAATCTAGTTCGAGAGTTGCCATGATTGAACTGAACTTTTGTCAATCAAAATGGGTGAAAGTCACGAAACTCATCAAAAACATGCCCGGGTCATGTTTCACTATTAAAACATTCAACTTTGTTTCATAAGTTTGAATCATTGATCATGATCTGTTTATTATTGTGAAGCTGCTTCGAAAAAATCTGTATTGTATGAAGCGCTACAGAAATAAAGGTTGACTTGACTTGATTAAAACATCAATTAAAGTAGGAAATACAATTTTGCTTAAAAAAGTGAAACCATTAAAATGTGTTGCAGAGACAATTAAGTGCATCTCCCTTCCTTGTTTTCGTGAGATTTACCCAGGAACATCTTTCACTTTCAGGCCCCATGACTGATTTCATCCCTGGATTTAGTTAGTCTCTAATAAAACACTCCATCTGCGGCACAACCGTGACAGGGTTTATAGATCACACAGGAGGAGTGTGTGAGCGAGAGAAAGAGAGGGGCTGAGTCAGTCTTGGCAAACCGGCCTGTTGCTCACATTCTGTGAAAGACTGTGGCTGTTGCCCTCATCCTCTTCCTTCCATCCTGCACTGTCAGGGTGCTGTTGTGATCTTGTAATAGCACTATTGGCATAAAGTCTGCTTCCCTTTGCAGAATTTTCTGACCAAGAACTGCTCAGGGAAAATATTTTTTCACCAAACAGTTTGCCATTTTTGTCATTTAGGCATGGACTGTACGCTTGTACAGACTGAGACACGCTGCCGGGAAATATAATATGTGAATTTGTTACACCTAAAATGCCTCAGGTTACTCTTTTCAGTTCACTGACAGAGGCTGTGGAAATGTGAACTTGGACACCAATGCAGGATCTCGATCACATTCTTGTTTACTCAGGTTATTTGATCCTGAAGCATGGCTAATCTTAGTCTGAATCTTTTTCACAATCATTGCCATTCCATCGGAACTACTTTACCAATCTGTGAGGTTCACCAAACATCTGTTTTAGGCTCAGTGATTCATTCTTATCTTAGGAAGGACGCGTGGTAGTCTGAGTTCACGGTGCAGAAACTCATGAACTTCCGATAGATAAAGAGCTTTTGTGTAAAGTCATTCTGGTCTTGAGTTCTGCAGCGGCTGCGAAAGTCATACGGATGGTTTTCATTATGACCCGTGTAGTGTGAGGCGCTCGTGAAGAGTTTACACGTTTGGCAGCTTCCTCCTCATGTACTTGAGCTTTCCCTGGAGAGAAAACCAAATTGCGGACTGCGGGATATGCCCAAGCATCTTTCCTTTCTGCTTTTTTTCTCCCAGAGATTGTTCGACCAGAACTCTTTAAATTTATATTTCACAATGTGAGAACTCAGAATCAAACTCAGGCTTGACTTGATCACTCTTTTTCTTCAATATCCTTTGTCAGTGTACATTCATTCTAGTGTAGTATTAGTCCAATAACACACACACACACACACACACACACACACACACACACACACACACACACACACATATTACGCACACTCTACCTCTGTCTCAGAGGGAAAGGAGCCTTTGTGTTCAGCAGAGAAGACTGTGGACAGATAGGTAATTGTGAGGATATCTGGCCCTTCATGTGATACAAAGAGATATGGACACTTTCAAGGCCATGGCGAGAGTTTGTATTGTGATTTTATTTGTGTTATGCACCTTGAAGTTGTGACTCCCAGCACCTGCACAGAAAGAGAGGACGGGGTATGTGGGAAATAGCTGACCTTGACCTGGAACTTACTTTAGGAATGAATGTCACTTGTAGAAATTAAATCAGGTTTACAGCAGGAAAGTGAAAATACAGCAGAGAAAAGGGTTGATTTTGTGAGTTATTTGGAAATATTTTTTTTTCTATCAGACAGCCCTGGTGCTCTTATAGCACATACAAATTCAAACTCTTAAACAAGACTCAGTTCAGAATTTTACTTGTCCTCCTAACATTTCACTGGCCCCACCACTAAAGAATGCTCAAATTGTATTTTTCTGAAATGTATTTTTATCCTGTATTTATTCATTCATTCATTCATTCACTCACTCACTCACTCACTCATATTTATTCATGCACTCATGCAGTCATTCATTCATTCACTCACTCACTCACTCACTCACTCACTCACTCACTCACTCACTCACTCACTCCATTCATTCATTCATTCATTCAATCAATCAATCAATCATTCATGCAGTCATTCATTCATTCATTCACTCACTCACTCACTCACTCACTCACTCACTCACTCACTCACTCACTCATTCATTCACTCATTTCGTCATTCATTCACTCACTCATTTCGTCATTCATTCACTCATGCATGCATTCATTCATTCACTCACTCATTCATTCACTCATGCAGTCATTCATTCATTCACTTATTCATGCAGTCATTCATTCACTCATGCATTCACTCATTCATGCATTCATGCATGAATTCATTCTCATGCATTCATTTATTCATGCATGCATGCATTCATTCATTCATTCACTCATATTTATTCATGCAGTCATGCAGTCATTCATTCACTCACTCACTCCATTCATTCATTCATTCATTAATCCATTCAATCAATCATTCATTCATTCATTCATTCATTCATTCATTCATTCATTCATTCACTCACTCACTCACTCACTCACTCACTCACTCACTCACTCATTTAGTCATTCATTCACTCATGCATTCATCCATTCATTCATCCATTCACTCATTCATTCATTCATTCATTCATTCATTCACTCATTCATTTACTCATGCAGTCATTCATTCATTCACTTATTCATGCAGTCATTCATTCACTCATGCATTCATTTATTCATGCATGCATTCATTCATTCATTCACTTCTACATTAATTAATTTATTCATGCATTCATTCACTCCTACATTAATTTATTCATGCATTCATTCACTCATCCATTCACTCCTACATTAATTAATTTATTCATGCATTCATTCACTCACTCCTACCTTAATTAATTTATTCATGCATTCATTCACTCCTACATTAATTTATTCATGCATTCATTCACTCATGCATTCATTCATTCATTCACTCCTACATTAATTCATTAATTTATTCATTCATACATTCACTCCTACATTAATTCATTAATTTATTCATTAATTCATTCACTCCTACATTAATTCATTAATTTATTCATGCATTCATTCACTCCTACATTAATTTATTCATGCATTCATTCATGTATTTGAAGTATTATATTTATAATATATTTACATTTATTTCATTTTTAAAAGTTTTATTATGTTACACAATATACATTTTTATATTTGTATTTATTGCATGTAATAAATAATATATAGATAAATAATAAATGTAATAAATAAACAATGTCAAATAATACAATTTTAAATGTTGCCTTAACTAAAAATAACAAAAAATAAGTTGAAGTTGAAGTATTTACATTAATAAAACTCAAAAATAAATTGAAGCTAAACAGAAATATAAAAAAACAAAACAAAAAAAGACAAAAGCTCATATAATTACTGAAACTTAAAGTAAAATATGAATAAATACTATAATAGTAATAATACTAAAACAACACTGTCCAAAACCTTAAGACTTATATTTTACATTTTAATTTTTTAAATGTGCTTTTCTTTTACCAATGCTTTTCTTCACAGCGCTCCACGTCCTCCCCTCACACACACGGCCCCAGGCATGTCTTAACCTGCGTTATATTGCTCATGACTAGCGCCCATAAAAGGGGGTTTATTTTGTGGGTGGCCATTTTGTAGCTAAATTGAAGCCCGTATAAAGAAGCCCACAGGCCTATGGAGCTACTATAGATGGAAAGTCTTGTGGTCCCACAAGAAGTCTTGTGACTAAAAACAGCACATTCCCTCGCTTGTGTGCACGCGAGCATGAGAAGGTCCCTGACATGCCTCAGCAGCGCACCTTATTCCAGGAGGTTAAAGGTCAGACGTGGGCAGTGAAGGGGGTAGTAGCCCTGAGGCGGTAATGTGTGTTTCAGAGTCTTTGACCATTCTGGTCAGGGAGAGATGAGGTAGTGTGTATACAGAAATGTTTCTTGCAGCATATTAGAATGATTTCTGAAGGATCATGTGACACTGAATTAGTAATATATTTCATTAAATCTAATCATCTTTGTGTGTTGAAGTCCTGGCCTGTTCAGAGCTGTCATCTCTTATAGAAGCGCTGCTGGACTAAGCTTGACTAAGCCTTTGTTATCTTAATCCATAACCATAACAGCTGCACACAGCCCTGCTAGTTGAAACAGCTTGTCTAAATCATCTTTTTGGAGGTATGGCCTATTGCCAAGTTTTTACTCTTTTCCAACGTACAATAACTATAACTATAACGATAACTATAAAGTTTTAATAACCATTCTAATCCGATAAGAATAGGGAAATCCACACGACCACACCAACAAAGTCTCTTTGGAAAAACAAGCCTTTGGTGACATTTCTGCAAAATGATATTGCGTTGCTTATTGAACGTTTCGCAACACCTTTGTGGAGAAATGATGCTCGATCGCATTTGAAATAATAAGTGTTATTTTAGGGTCTGTTTACATAACATTCTTTTCAAGTAAAAGCGGAAAAAAAAATGTGGTCGTTCATTTACACAACAACAGCTTTTTGGAGCCTGAAAACACACACTTTTGAAATCGGGATTCAAAGTGCAAGTCTTTGAAAATTATACCGTCTCAGTAAAATACGAATTTGTGGAACGAATTTTCTATTTTCTTATATTTTAGTCAAAAATTGTGTAATTTTGTTGTTTTTATTATTTCTATTAGTTTTTTTTTGTCCATATAGTCTATATATTTATTTCTATATAGTTTTAAGTTTTGTTATTTTAGTACTTAAACATTTATTTCAGCTACATTTCTCATTTTCTTTTAAATTAGCTTTGTCTTTTTTTTTCTTTTTCATTTAATGTTTAATTTATTTCAGTATAATTGAAATACTATTATAGTATTTAACATTTTGAATTTTGTACATTTTATTTTTATATTTTATCTACAATTTGTGTTTTTGTTGTGTTTTTGTAATTTTAGTTAGTTTTTGTTTAAAAAATGATATTAAGTTTTACTATTAGTTATTTTAGTACTTCAATTTAAACCAAACAGAAATGAGAAAATGATCTGAAATAAATATTTACTTATATTTATTTATAAATAGCTGAAAAAGTAAAAAAAATAAATAATTTTGTTTGTTTATTTTATTTCATGTACTGCATTTTTTCATTTTTTTATAATGGTTTTACCTTTAGTAACTCCGCCTCATGAGCACATTTTACTGAAAATCATACTTGTCAGAAATCGCATACTGTATAGGTGCTACATTTTGTTTCAAACTTACTTCGTAACCATTAATGTTCGTAACCATTCGTAACCATTGGGATGTTCTGTAAAGTTTGTTAGCAACAGTAACCAGGGGGGGCGGGGCTGAGCAAAGGATCAACTCCAAAGTTTTAGTTGTTTCTTTCTTACATATTAAAACTTCAGCATAGGCTGGTCTTTCTAAAAGCTTTGCTAAAGCTGTTCTTCATCTGCTTTTGCTGTGTGATAGTCACCGCCAATTTAGCATTTAAGTCCACTTTATCTTATCTGTCTTTACAGTGAACGGTCCACGTAACCTGATTCATTCTCTTTTTATTTGCCGTTTTCATCTTCCTCACTCTTTCCCCCTCCAACCTCAGATCTGTTCTGAGAAGTGAGGAGTTTGATGTGGTGCTGTATATCTGCCAGCGCTGACCTGTGTATGAGTGCAGGAGGGGGCCGCTGACCGAGGGGCCCGTTTGAGCCATTATCAGACCCAACCATCAGTCTCAACTCAAGTTTCAGCCATCCCCCACCTCCCTCTTTACACTCCATCCACCTCCTTTTTTCTACCTTCCTCCTCGTTGTGAACCCCTGCAACCCTGTATTATCAACGCCAGCTTTTTTTAAATAAATAAAATTCCTCTTCGTCTTTTCCCGTTTCCCCCACTGAGCGCTCTATAATGGGAACCACATTAGACGTGCTGCTGCGTTTAGTTCATAAGTGATTTAAGGCTCCTTTTGTATAGCGTCCATTGGGACAGTTTCTGTGTTCTGTGACAGACATCCACACAAATGTGCTACGAATGAACTGCATGTTCTGCTCCAGAAACATTATTGTCTTTGTCTTCATTTCATCTCAAACTCTTGGTTTTGGATTCGATTTATTCTCTGGAGTTAGAGCTCTCGCTAAAGTCCTCATATAAGCCCAGTCTAATTGAAACATGATCCTTCTGACTCAAAATAGTGTCTATTCAATTTCTCCATTCCTTCATTTTCAGGAATGAATTAACAAAACAAGACTTAAGAGTAGAGGCTATTAGCTTTTTTTCCCCCTCTTGTTCATTTGCTTTGCCAGTCATTATGAAAAAACAACCCCTGACAGGATGATTAGGGCTTTGTATATTATCCCACTTATGTTGGTGGCAATGCATTACAAGTAATCATTCATGTACAGAGTTATGTAATCAGATTACTTTTTTCAAGTAACTAGTAACGTAACGCATTACTTTTAAATTTACAACAAAATATCTGAATTATTTTTTCAGATAAGTAATTTTCCCATTTATTGACTGACATCTCTCCTGTCCACATGTTGAGAGAAATTGTGAGTATAGGGCCTTTCACACTGAGAGCGATTAAGCATCGTGAATGTACATCACGACGACACTCTTGAATCGAAACAATAGATCCTTATGGAGCTATTCACACAGGGCGTGATCAATCGCAGCACGACAAAGCAATTTTTTTTATATTTTCTTTTTATATATATATATATATATATATATTTATATATACAGGGTGGGCCATTTATATGGATACACCGTTATAACATGGGAATGGTTGGTGATATTAAAGTCCTGTTTGTGGCACATTAGTATATGTGAGGGGGCAAACTCCTCAAGATGGGTGGTGACCATGGTGGTCATTTAGAAGTCGGCCATCTTGGATACAACTTTTGTTTGTTCAATAGGAAGAGGACCATGTGACACATCAAACTTATTGGTAATGTCACAAGAAAAACAATGGTGTGCTTGGTTTCAACGTAACTTTATTCGTTCATGAGTTATTTACATGATGTGTCACATGGCCCTCTTCCTATTGAAAAAACAAAAGTTGTATCTAAGATGGCCGACTTCTAAATGGCCACCATGGTCAACACCCATCTTGAGGAGTTTGCCCCCTCACATATACTAATGTGCCACAAACAGGACTTTAATATCACCAACCATTCCCATGATATTATGGTGTATCCATATAAATGGCCCACCCTGTATATATATATATATAAGGAATGTTGTATCTTAATTTTGTTCAATTTGTAGATAATCCCTGAAAAATTCTCAAAATGTTTGCATTAATTTAAAGCCTCAGAAAAAGTTGATTAAATAATAGCTTTGTGGTCATGCTGTTTGAGTTACAAAATACAAGCATAAAGTTTCAGCGGGGAATAACAGTCACAGAAGAGTGTTTTTTCCATTTTATTTTCTCAACAGACGTCACATTTTTCTTCCAAAGAGTACACATTTTAACATCCAAAAAAAGAAGACTTGGCTTTGCACACAACAAAAGAGAGCAACAACAAGCATCCCAAAGTAAGCATGGGACTTGAAAGCGGTTTTGAAAATGTTTCAAATATTTGAAGCCCCTCATGCTGTGTAAAGCTGTTCCTCTTTCCAGTTCAAATGTTTGGATGTGCTAGACGCTGACATCTTCAGCGCACATACTGCATACGTTCACAAATATCTGAGGCGCAGGGCTAAAAAAGAGGCTGCTGAGAGTGGGGAGAATTTGACAATTGACCTTTCCTCACTTTGGATTAGAGTACTGGCTCCATTTCCCTTAACACAACTTTACTGCACTGATAATGCTCATAAATATGCAATTCCACAATGACACATTTGGCATGAACACTTTCATGCTTTAACAGAAAAAAACAATCAATCTCCTTGCACATAGGTTTTTTTTATATTTATTTCTAAATTAAAAGGTTATTGAAGATTCAGGTAAAAGCTGAAGCAACTCATTTTGCTAAACAAAGATTTTTGTCATTGTATTATTTATTATTATTCAGTATCCTAGTATTTATCAAAGTACCATCGTATTACCATATGATACCATCACTGTACTATAGTACACTTTTGTAAGTTTTCATAGTCAACATATATAAAAAAATAAAAAAAACACCTGGCTTTGAAGCCTTACCCTAGTTTGTCTGTGTTTGGGGCCATGCAGTCTGAATTATGACTAGGGGACATTTTTAGAAAGCTGGCACGTCAAAAAACAGCTTTGTTAAAAGCGTTTGTTATCCATCTCCTTTTATAGTACTAGTCTGTTTGTTAATGTGTGGAATTTGTTTGAGGTCAAAAATGGCTGCGGTTGTTTATAGTCTTGCAAAGTGTTTCTTTGTCAAATGATTGCAGGACGGAGACTTCACACATGTAAAGTGAATTTGTTTTAATTAAGAAGTAAAAGCATTTTAACTTGTTGCACTTAAGTGTGAGGAAAAATAATGCTTGCTACAGTTTCATGTTTAAAAGTCAATACAAACACAACAACTAAACACAAAAAAGGACAGAAATGGCACTTAAAGGAAAAAGAAAATTCTGTAATTTACTAACCCTAATGTCTTTCAAAGCCTGTGTGACTTCCTTTCTGCAAACGGTACTTTTGTCTTCCATGGAAGAAAATCATACAGGTTTGGAACGAAATAAGGGTGAGTAAATAGCATAAAAGAATTGATACTTTTGGTGAAATATTCCTTTAAAAATACAAAAATATAATAACATAACTTTAACAAAACAGCGTAAACTAGACAAAGTAAGAAAATGTCTCTTCATTATGTTTTTTTTCACAGCAAATCTCCTGTGCAGGACAGATGGGGTAGAGGGACAGAGGGATGCTTTGATGCTGTATAAAACCTGTTTGAAGCATCTTTTAAGAGGCTGATCACTTTCAGCTTCTTTAGGCACCTCACAGTCCCAGTGTTTCTGATCAGTGCAATTTTTTTTCTGGACAAAAAAAAAAGTCCAGGCGTCCAGGCAAGATCTTTTGACTCCTGTCTACCACTTCCAGAGCCAGCTACACAATTAATGAGCTACCTCTAAAGCGACCTGTTTTCCAGCCTAGCAATACTTTGCTCGTTCATGTCTGGCCCCTTCTTAGAGTGAAATTCTCATTAGAGGCTGATATGCATGGTTATAAAAGGCACTTAAATTGTATCTGTAAAAAAATGTCAATTGCAAATGCAGCTGGTTTAAATACTGGCAGTCAGTTTAAGCGTTTGGCTGGGATGCGCTAAAATGTTCACCAACCCACCAGAGTCTATCTAGTGTCTGCATCGCACCTGCCTGCAGGAGTCATGGAGCACATTGCCCTCTGTGGGCTGGAGGTATGAATCCTAATATGGCTTTTACACGTACAAAGGTTTTGTAGAAGCTACATTGTTGTTGGCTGGACACTGTCCTTGTATTAAAGGTGCCTCATATTCCAAGCTGTTTTGCGTTACAGATGAGCAAGGGGTGATGTCGGGTTGTTTTGGATGTGTCAGCCCATTCTCTGGACTGGTTTTCACTCCCTCCAACTCTAGAGGAGATGTCTCATGTAAGTCCATATCTACTTGATCCTTGGATTTCCTCCTGCGGCGGATGACCACAACAGTAGCTACGATGGCAGCAACCATCACCACCGCCACAGCTACTACAATGGGTATGAGAGAGGAAGAAGGTTCGATACTTTTAGGGGTGGGCTCGTGGGGGGATGGCAGGATCCCTGCTGTGCGAGCCTCCATGCAGGCACTAACTGAGACATGGACTGGCTCTCCCAGAGGGCTAGCACATACAGAATAGGTGCTATTTGGCTGTAGCCCTCTAAGCGTGTACTCGGGGTAAGTTGGAGGCACATTCAGCTGTAGTGGCCGCCGGTCGGGGCCTGACAAGTTTCGGTAAGTCAGACGAATTCCACGGATGTGTGGTCTTGTGTGGATGTAACGGTGAAGGTCTAATGAAATGGAAGTGCTGGTTATGTGAAGAGAGCTGATTGTGTTGGGCTGGACTGTAGCAATGGTCTCGATAGAAACTCTAGGTGAAGGCAGGGGAAGCAGAGCTTCATTTTTAATCTCACAGTAGAGTCCTGACATTGAAGGCGGGCACAGGCAAACCACCCCATTTGAGTCAAATTGGCATGTTCCCCCATTTAGACAGATACTGGGAGGGCACATAATGTCCTCTTCTTCAGAATCTTCTATGATGCTTCTGGGCAAGGCAGTGGTCTGGGAAAGAGGGAAGCTGTCTATGTCTGCTGACGGCATTTCACTTGGTGGTGCCGGGGGAATGGCATGTGTTGTGCCTAATGGTGTTGTGGAGTTTGTGGGCTTGCTCGTAGTACTACTTGTCCCTGCGCTTGTTAACTCGATGGTGGTTGTGGGACAGCCAAAATCTTTATGCTCCAACTTTGCCAAAACCTTTCCCGAGTTTATTAGCGGAAAGTGGCAACGAGTCTCCTCCATCCTCAACAGCTCTACATTTGAATCCTTTAGCCATACTGGGAACCAGGCCAGTGGGCAGAGGCAATTGAAGGGGTTTTCAGCTGCGGTGAGCTTCTCAAGTTTGGGGAAAAAGTTGAAGAAGCCCTCGGGGAAGCCTTGCAAATAAAGGTTGCTCAAATCAAGCTCTAGCAAGTTAACCATATTTTGGAAGTCTTCTTGTTTTAGGGATCCCAAGGGATTCCCGGTTAAATTGAGATTTCGCAGGCCTCCCATTGCCTTCAGTGTAGGTTGTATCTCTACAAGCAGGTTCTGTGAAACATCCAGAACATGTAGGTTCGCCAGGCTCCTTAGCAGCTCCTCGTTCAGACTGGTCAGCTTCAATCCAGCTATTTTAAGAGACTCAAGGTGTGGTGTCTGTAAATCTTCAGGTCCAAGGGGTGGGATACTATTATAACTAAGGTCCAAGTGGAGCAGTCTGGGCAGTCGCAGAGCTGGCAACACACTAATCTTATTGCCCTGAAGCTTCAGCTCCAGTAGATTCTCCAGTCCCTCAAAAGCAGCTGGGTGAATGCTTTGGATGAGGTTGCTGTAGAGATACAGCCTTTCCAGGTTGACCAGTCCAGTGAAACTGTCTTTGGAAATTTGAGTAATGCGGTTTGAGGAGAGATCCAGGTTGTGTAGAGAGGAGAGTGAGCTAAACACCCTATCAGGGATTTCACTGAGGGCATTCTGACTCAAGTCCAGCATTCCAAGCTCGCTAAGCTCTACAAAGTCCTGCTGTTGCAAGGTGTTGATGTTGTTCTGAAAGACATAGAGGTTCTTTGTGGAGGATGGCAGGCCACGAGGCATGTAGATCAAGTACTGCTGGACACAGAAGATGGAGCTACCGGGGCTGCAAGAGCAGTTTTGAGGACATCTGCTGCTCAGAGATCCACACAGTAAGTGAAACAAAATGAGATGAGACAGGGGAGATAATGGCCGCATTGTCGGTCAGCGTCTGGCCTTTGTGATTGAAACCTGCAATAGAAAAAACAGAAACCCAATGTCAAAACTAAAATCTTTTTACTGTATTTACTGTATAAGTTTACACATTGTTGGGCCTTTCACAGGGGTGTCCGATCCTGCTCCTGGTGGGTCACTGTCCTGCAAAGTTTAGCTCCAACCCTAATTAAACACACCTGAAACAGCTAACCAAAGTTTTTACGACTTCAAAGGCAAACTTTCAGTCTGGTGTGTTGGAGCAGTTTGGAGCTAAACGCTGCAGGATGTGGAGCAGGATTGGACATCCCATGGCCGGCCTATGCAGTTCATTGTAATATTGACATTTCATTGTTTGATGTTCAGTCTTTTAAAGACATTTTTGTTCGCTTCTGTCTGCTATACCGTGTTGGTTCTTTTGTTAGGGCTGTATAAAATTACAAATTTTGGTCCTCAAGCAAAACCAGTTTTTAACAATTGCTTTGCTTGACTAATACAAACAGAAACAGGCATGTTTTAAGCTTTTGTCACGTCTTTGAAACTTCATCCCTACACAAAGAAAACAAGAACCACAGTAGGGCACAGTAATGTTGACTAACTAATTGTTGTGATGACCAGAACTGATCCTATCAAACTTTGATAATTAGGTTGCACAATTATTGCAGGTAAGAAAAAACAAGTTGGTCTAAAATGCTGTGGCAGAAATCACCCATTAACTACATTATTGTATTGCTCATTAATAACTAGAAATATTCAGTAAACGTGTCAGAATGGCCACTAGTGCCTTCTCAGTAAAAATGAATAAATGGGTACATAACTTCCCTGATGATTTGTGCACTATAATTGAACCTTGTTTTGTGGTCTGGCTGATGAACTTTTATCGTTATTTTCCTGCATTTTCTGATATCATCTTACAATGGCTGTTGTATATGGCCCAGTTGACCAAATGTCTGTTGACCTGCCTTGCATTTAGTTTCACTCTTTCCACTGTTTGCTTAATGAGTTCATCCCAGAGAGTTTAGACCTCATCCCCGAATGTGTCCTTAGAGGAGCCCACCCAGTTTCTCAACTCTTCATTGACAACTAAGAATGTCTGAATATAAGTAGCTATTTAAAAGTGAAAAAATATCATAATATCAAATATCAAAATAAATCATAACTAGCTTAAGCAGCAGAAGGCCTTGTAGTGATTTTAAGCCTCTTAATTTTCAATAAAAGTCCTTGTGTAATTTTGTCCAATTGTTCAGTAATCTCTCAGATGTCTTTGATTTGGTGAACAAAGGGCTAACCAAGCCTCCCATCTTCTCCTCTGCTGAGGTAACAATGTGTATGTTTGTGAGTACAAAGAATAGTTTACTGTTCCAACAAGAGTCCTGATCGCTAAAGGGCCAGACTATTGAGGGAGATGAACAACCATTCGTTTGGAAGGTACACTCACTCTTTTCATCCTTTTTTTTCCCCTGTCCGAGTTCCCTTTTGTGAGCCTCTTTTTCTCGCATCAACCATTTATCTTTTTTCTCTGCCCTTTCTTTCCCTCTTCCCCTTGAAGGACAATGTCTTAGCTATTAGAAAGGCTTGTGATTATATTTGCTCATAGTCTTGTGATTATATGCTCACTCTGTTTGTTTTAATCTGATCTGATAATGCTTCCGTTGAAGAAGACTGTTTGACTCAGTTGCGTCGCTGTGGAACGTGACATCTACTTATTAGCTGGTTCAAGCTATAGTCATTGGCTGGTCAGCCAGGCATCACTTTTCAAACATCAGCTTTCTTAAGCTGGTAAAATATACAGTATCTACCAGTAAATTGTCAACTGGGACCACCTAGAAACCAGCTACCATGTTTGTAAAAGTGAACACCTACTTTGCCTTGTGTTTAGCTGATGTGACAATCAAATTGGCTTAATTAGTTGAATCATAATTATTCAACCATTTCATCTTAGTCTGATAATCCTTTGATTTCCCTCTCTGTATGTATATTTAGTTTTGATATTTTACCAACTGTCTCTTTTTTTTCTTCTTTTTTTTTCAGGTTTTCCATATTTGTTCCATCTTCCCTCTTGCTAAACACTGTGTTTGGACTCTCTGTAGGTTGCTTGAATTTTGACAGAAACTAGAGACACTATTTCATTAAAAGGGGGTTGATACCTTTCATTTTGCCCTCCTTCCATTCTCCCTTTTTTTTCTCCTGCATATGCACAATCCCACCGGCACGGCAGGAATTTTGCAATAACCCTAAAAATCCATCTTCATCACAGGGAGCTATGGGGCTTCCAGAGGGTTTGACATTTCTTTCTCTCACTCTCGCTTTATTTGTTTCAGGGTTCATGCACTTGTCTGCCAAACTTCTATCACAACTAATTGCGTGAAAACAGGTTTGACGAGGGTGGCATGAGGAGCAGAAGGCGGTCACAGGTGAAGCAGAGCTGAATGCCACCAAAACACCTTTTGTTCCCTTCATTGCTCACACATCAAAGTGATTAAATCTTAATCATTGATTAATAATAATTGCCTATAATTTACAGCATGCTTTTTATAAAGGGAGCGTTGGGGATGTGTACTTAAAAGATATATATAAAGTCATCAGAATTTTCCCTTCACTTTTCTTCACAAAATAAAGAAATGTTGAAAATAGTCAATGAAAATTGTTTTGGACCCCATTGAATTGCATTGTACAGACAAAACATTTCAAACATTCTTGATGAAATGAAGGTCAGAAAATGATAACTGGACTTTCATTTTTGGGTGAACTATCTCTTTAACAAAGTCGTTCTGATTATGACACTTTTTTAATCTCACACAAGAATGGCATGCTTACACACACCCAAAAATGAACACACAGGTATTACTCCAGCACACACAGACACACACTCCCTCTGGGTTTGGCTCAGCTTCATTTTATCTATAAGCCATGAATGATGAATAAATGCCAAGCCGAATGAGAAACCAAAAAAAAAAAACATTTGCATTTCTCATTACTTCTGACAAGTATGTATTTTTTAAATATTAGTCAGCGATGAAAGAGAGGGCTTGAAGAGGGGGATAAAACAAGATTTAGAAAGTGGAGAGACACAAAATGAGACACCTTGAATGACCCTGTTTATGCATAATTTTGTTTGGGTTTTGTTTTTCACTCATTCTTTTTTATCCTAAGTTCTAAATAAATACAGCCAAAACGGAAAGCTTTGCCTAAATCCTGCATAGAGACTCAGAAAGTTCAGTACTGTGTGTGTGTGTGTGTGTGCGTGCGTGTGTAGAGTAATTTGTTAATATCATAATCACGAGGAGAGACCAGAGACAGTGAAAGACAGTTATTGGGGAACTAACTAAAATAAGTGGTGCTACTATCTAGAATAGATATAGTGTTACGGAAGCTTAGTTGTTTCATTTTTATTGTAGCATTGGGAAGTTTGACTCATGGTCTTTTTAAGTAAGTAAGTAAGTAAGTAAAGTTTATTTATAGAGCGCTTTTCACAGATACAATCACAAAGTGCTTTACAAAGTGCAATCATACTAATAAAACTTACAATTATACAATTTAAATTAAAAGGTAATAAAGCCCAGTCAACTAAAAGCTTGTTGAAATAACAGTGTCTTTTAGTTGCTTTTTAAAAGAATTGACAGAGTCGGCCACACGGAGGGACAGGGGCAGGGCATTCCACAGTCTGGGGGCTACAACCTGAAAGGACCGGTCACCCCGGGTTTTATAGCGAGTCTTTGGGACCAAGACTCTGGCCTGAGGATCGATTTAATTTATTTAAAATAAATGTGAAATATTTTGCTAAATACTGCTGTTCATCAGTTGTTGTTTTTTTGACTAAATTGAAATTAGGGTTTTGGTACTTTTATTACTTGTACTGATATAGATGTAGCCTCTTTGTAGCCTGGCTAACGTCAGACCTCGTCTCATTGAGACGTGGTCTGGGAACCACATGTTAATTTTCTCGTATTTGAGGCGTGGTTTACGAATGCCCAGAGCCGTTTATTGGGCGCTATGAATGTCTATGAAATGTGCCTGTACGTACTGTACTGTGCTCATAGCCAATCGTTTCAATTATACCAGATGACGTATGTAGAGCGACAGAAATTCGACGAGGAAGAAGACGAAATAAACTTGGGTTCTAAACTACTTAGAACACTATCTAAGGCTGCATCGAAAGGTAACTTCGCGTCTGATGCCATGTTGGATCCATAGATATAAACAAACTGCTTCGGTGTGTCGCATAGACGTCGTCATCGTCTTGCTGCTCCCTCTCCGTTCTGTGATTGGTCCCCTCGCTAAGGCGAAAATCTGTTCCATGGAATCCAGGCTGCCTAGCAGCGTGAATAAAATCGCACAAGGCAGCATGGGGAAACCCAGGCTAGCCTCTTTGATTAATACAGGAAAATAGTAAATACTGATAGTTATGTTTTCAAAGATATTGCCCCTTTTTAATTTTGTATGTATTTAGTAACTCATGTTCGTAGACTGTAGTGTAGACAACTATTTATGTTAATAGATATTTAGCTACACCAAAGGCTACATTTAGCAAAAAATGTTGTTAGCTTGTAGTGTAGCTAACTATTTTTGTTAGATAATTAGCTACACCACACGCTACTGATAAAAATATTTAGCTACAGCTTTTGCTTATAGCTTGTGATCTCTTTTAATTTTTGTTAATAGCTTAGAGTGTGCTGTAGCTAATTATTTCTGTTATTAGATTATAGTGTGGTTAAATATTTTTCTTAATAGTGTAGGTAACTGCTTAATGTTAGTAGTTTGCAGTGTAATCAACTTCTTATTCTTAGTAGTTTAGCTAACAGCTAGTTTGTAGTATAGCTAACTGCTTATTTTTAGTAGCTTAGTGTTGCTAATTTACTTTTTTTGTAAATCGTGTAGCTTTAGTAGCTTGTAGTGTAGTTAATTACAATTCTAAATAGTAGCTTGACTGTTTTAGGCAGTAGACCTATTTTAAACGAGTTTCAATATGTGTGAAACACACATAGTTTAACATTTACTAGTGCAGACAGAGGTGTAAGTGTGTGTTTCTTTGAATAACAATAATACTGTCCTGAAATTACTCACAGCCACGCACACATATTGACACACACAGATAAATACACATTTCCGTCAGCAACTCCTGAGTACAGCTGGATTGTGTTACCCAGAATGCATTGGGCCGGTCTCTCCGGGTGACAGCGAGATCCCATTAAGTAACTGTTTTGCGATTAGGGTAGGGGGAGGATTTCAGAGGGGAAGCCAAAAGAGAAACAGGCATCTGCACTTAAATGTGGATTCAATGTAGAGCGTGTACATGCCCGTAAGCGACTGTTTGTGTTTACGCATGCTTGACTCGAGCTCATGAGCATGCGGCTGATTTAAAATATGAAACAGATTAATCTGGGTAACTGTGATTTACCTCATGCTTCACTTGAACCACAACAGAAGCTTCTAAAACAGAGCCAAAGCCAATTCGACTAGCACTAAAAAGCTTCAGTATCTTCATTGTTTCTCTCTTAGACATCAATGAGATTAAATGAGCAAATTGAGCCTTTTGCTTGCTTAAATTTTTTTTATGAGCAAAAAACAATAGGAATATCACCTCACCAACAATATCCCTATGCTCAGATTAGTAAGGATTTCTGCAGGGACCTCAAAATGAGTATTTCTTATCCAGTTCTTCCGAGATTAAATTATCTGAGCTGTGCTATCCACATTCATGCTACATGTTATACATTTACTGTATGTACAATTTGCAGAATTTGATTTTCTTTTTTTTTTCTTTTTTTTTATCCATTGGGAATTGATTGGATCATGAAAATTGCCATTACATTCAGTACCATAGCAATTCTTGGCTATTTTTCATTTTTGGCATTACCCAATAGCATGCACATCCTGACAATAGCTATGTTTCCATCCAAAGTTTGAAAATTTGAATTGGAATATGACAAAACATTTGCGAATCAAGCAGCGTTTCCATCCCATGTGTTCAAGAGAACAGAGTCGCCACATCCAGGAAATTGCCGCAAAATATCTGTAATAAAAATGGCAGTTGCTGAAATCAGGGAAGAAACTGTGACTCTTATCGAGGGATTTATTCGGTAAATGTATTTCTATCGTGGTTTATGCGCATGTCTTCAAATTGGATAAAAAAAAGTAGTTTTTAATGCTATTTTTTTTCTTTGGCGTTTCCATCAAGAGTTTTTTTTTCTGCAATATCCCAAAATGTGCACAAAAAAATAGGTGGATGGAAACATTGCTATTTTCTGACATCAGCAGATAAAGAAAGTTATTTCAGAGATATATATATATATATATAGTAATATAATTATTCGTTACATTTTATTTTGATAGTCCCCTTTAGAGTTGACTATAAATAACGCTGCACCAACATGTCGACTAGTATTAGTAGACTGTTATGGGTAGGGTTAGTAGAAAATGGGGTTATGCTTAGTAGAATACATTGACATGTAGTTGCTAAGTTACCAATAGTCAGTAGAATGCCTGTTGGGGGACCAACACAACACAATAAAGTGTTAGCAGACAGTAATTATTGACATGTAGGTGCAATGTTACTTAGTCAACATAATGTCTAAAGGGGACCATCAAAATAAAGTGTTACCAAATTATATATATTTTTTTTAATATAATATATTTATAATTAATTTACATTATCTTATGTATAAATTACATTCATATAATTATATTGATGAAAAAATAACACCACAAATGAAGTTATTTGAGGTCAAAGAAGCCATAAATCAATATGCTTAAATATAATCTCCAAAGAACCAACCCAAATACACTATACAGCTAGAAATGTTCCTTAACAAGAAGAGGGTTAGAAGTGGGAAAACTTAAACGTCTGCAATAAATAAATAAATAAAACCAGAAAAGATCCTTCATTTTCAAATACAGTGTAATTAATCAATGTTACAATGACAAGAACCCAAATTTTAGGTTCAGATTTATTATTAACCATAATTATGTCCTCCACATAAACACACCCTCAAAAACAACACAAAAGACGCTAAAAAGGTGGCGAGTGTCTTAAACCAGACTAGGTGCAATAAAGGTAAAACGTCCTCCCCCAGCTTTGCCCAGGGGCTCAGGCAGTTCAAGTTACAATCTACTCCGTGTGCGTGTGCACACCTGCTAGCCATGCACATCGCTGGAGACACCGCATTTCTGTGTGAAACATGAGAAACTTAACAAGACAAAAGACCAACTTACACATGCCTCTGACACACGCCAGCCTGGCATCTACTGTTACAAAGGCTATCTATTTATCTATCTATCCATCCATCCATCCAATACAGATGTAAAAACTATGAGTGGTCAACTTTAGCATTTCTGGTACGAGAAGTATTTTACGATGGGTGTGTTTAAGACAGATGTCATTTTGGTGTTCTTAGCATCCTTTTGTGCTGCACATATTTTTCTGAAGGGCTGCATTTGACAGAAGAGTGTGTTTGTGACCGGATTAGCCGTACTATGCTGCTGCTATGACTAGCATGTTGTCAAGTGGCATAATCTGCAGCCATAGCATTGTGTGTGCATGATTCATATTCACTTTTGAAGTGCATATGATAACAACGACAAAAAAACTCAAAATACAGAACGGACAACCGTGTCCTGCTGCTATGTGAACGTGACCTTAGAATTCTCTCTAATATTGTAGCCTACCATTAAAATGTGCAATTAATCATTTATCTGTTTACTCTAAAGGGGAAACTTTTGTGATTAATGAAGAGAGAGAGGCAAAGAACTGTTTGTTCTTGTCTATACATGTCTCTTTCCCTCTCTGCAGGTTTAGTTGGTTCAGGACAGGTTCCTAGTATTTTAAGCTCTGTTTTTTTTGGCTTACTTTCAGACCAAATCGGTGTGTAATAGAGTGAAACATAACAGCTTTCACGTCTATCAAAAAAAACACACACACACACACACACACACACACACACACACACACACACACACACACACACACCATATGAACATATTTATCTGGCTAAGGTGAACAGTCTACACCTGTTGAAGCAGCAAGTTATTCAAGTTAGCACGTACTTTTGTTATTCGTTGTGCTACGTAACACATAATGGGTGTCAAAAAAATTGAAAAACATTGTTGGCCATAGATCTTAATTCCATGACTCATATGCAAGTGCACAGATTTTAGGCGCAAGTGTCAGTGTTTAAAACTGGTTTGCAGTCAAAACATTCAGCAGATGACCTTATCACACGTTTACTCCCATTGCATAGCAACAACCAAAAACTGGTGATTGGAAAACCATGCCATACTTTGCTACCATTTAGATTTAAATTCATTTAAATCTAAAAATGAATTGAATCTGAACCTCAAGTCGAACGTGAATTGAATTGAACCCATGGAGAGAAAAACAGTCATGCCAATTAAATAAGTACATTTGAATTAATTTGAATTTGCATACACTGTAAAAAAATTCTAACCTCCCTAACTCAAAATTTTCTAGTGACTGATAACATCTAAATTTTTCAATTGGCCCAAGTGAAATTCTGTAAATTATAAAATTAAATTTACAGAATTTCACTTGGGCCAATTGAAAAATTTAGATGTTATCAGTCACTAGAAAATTTTGAGTTAGGGAGGTTAGAATTTTTTTACAGTGTAAGAATTAAATGTGAACGTGAATTGAACTGAGCTGGACAGAAAGAAAAATGAAATGAGATCGGAGTAAACCATAAAAATTATTGCATGGAAACATTCATTTGAATGTCAATGAGAAGTGAATTAAGTGATTAAAAACTACTGCATAAAAAAAAATAAAAAAATACAAGTAAATTAAATTCATTTGAATTTGAATTGGATCTGAACATGAATTGAATTGAATTGAGCAAGTGGGAGAAAAAATATTTTCAATGAGCAAAATCGAAATTAAAGTGTTTTAATTTGAATATAATGAATGTAAATGACAAGTGAATTGAACGCTCTTAAAAATAAGGGTTCTTTACTGAGAATCAGGGGTTCCACGAAGAACCTTTAACATCCATGGAACCTTTTATTGCACAAAAGGTTCTTTTTAGATTTTTTTAAATGTTCTTCACATCAAGAAACAAAAATGGTTCTTTTAAGAACTGGTCAATTGAAGGTTCTTTGCAAATTAAGTACATAGAATTTTTTAACATGAAATAAATGTGCATGAAGTTATTAAATTGAATGGAGCGCAAGAGAGAGAGAACGCTGGGCTGGGACATGCTGGAACAACTCGCCCCGCCGCCCCCTTCTTGCCCCGCAGGGGGTGTCCTGTCTTCTGACCAGCTGTGTCAGCTTGAGTGTTTTCTGTGTCAGGAACTCTAAGACTTCAGTCTGTCAGACCAGACCAAATCTCAAAGCACATTTTGCACAATTTCTTGGCCATTAATCAAATAATCACATTTGTGATACTGAGCATGTGATCTCCTTTGTTGAAAAGGTCAGATATTCATGCAACTCAAGCGAGACTGTCTTTAAAGCAGACTTAAAATCGAAATACTCCAAAAAAACGTGTGTGAAGCGCTGTTCAGAGCTCAACACCTAACGTAGCAAATCTATTTGCAACCGACAGCCCATTAAAACAAATAAACGAATGTCGGTTCTCCTCCAGTGATGACGAGGTATGCTGGAACAAGGCCAAATCGGTTTCTTTGCCTGCCTGTCCCGGCCTGTTTGTACCGCGGTGACATTGAGGCCCTTCTTGGAGTACGTTTACCTCCTCCGAATGACGTAGCTCTTGCTTGTAATGTGTAGACATGGTTTAAGCGTGGCTGAAGTAACTAAATACTAGGGAAGTTCTCCATCAATCTCCAGCGTACTACTTTGTTTGTGTACTGTTGCAGCTCACTGAAAAGCAATGAAAGACAGTGTGCACAATGTGTATGTGTTTTAGAGGCTTATCTGATCCCATGCTGGCAGTCTGCTGATGACTTTGCTCTGAGACAGTTCAATTGTGTCACTGATTGATTTAAAGTGTGCACAGCTAAAATGAATGCATTGCAACTCTTTCAAGTTGCTTCTATTACTTTGCTGTGTGAATATGCACATCGATTAGCTAATCATCATAACAGATGTCATTTACATCTTAAAGGGATAGTTCACCCTAAAATTAACATTCTGTCATTTACTCAATCTAAAAACACACACAATTTTTTTTTCTTCCATTCAATGAAAGTCAATGGGGTCCAATTTTGTTTGGACATTATTGTCTTTTATCGTATGGATTAAAAAATATATATTTGTGTGTTCCACAAGTGACAGACATTCTTAAAAAGATATATTTTGCGTGCTGCAGAAATTACAGTATTGTAATTTTTCAGCGTACTATCCCTTTAAAGCTAAAACGGCTTGTTTATTTTAAGTGGAAACCAATATACAGTATGTATATATACAAATGAAGTCTCTTATGCTCACAAAGGCTGCATTTATTTGATAAAAAAAATACAGTATAAACTGTAATATTGCGAAATATTATTACTATTTAAAATAAATGTCTTCGATTTAAATATATTGTGAAATGTAATTTATTCCTGTGATCAAAGCTGAATTTTCAGCATTATTACTCCAGTCTTCAGTGTCACATGATCCATTAGAAATCATTCTAATATGATTTGCTGCTCAAGAAACATTTCTGATTATCATCGGTGTTGAAAACAGTTGATATTTTACTTAATCTTAAATATTAAACCTAATATTTTTGTGGAAACCGTAATACGTTTTGTTTTCAGGATTCTTTGATGAAGTTCAAAAAGAAGAACAGTATTTATTTGTAATAGAACTTTTTTGTAACGTTATAAGTGATTAATTTAATGCATAACAAATCTTACTGACTTTTTGAACCTTTGAAATAGTGTAGTTATTTAGCATAATAAGAGAATAACAGTAGGTTAATGGCCTATATAAAACATAAATTGTTCTGACCTGTCAGTGACATGTGCATGTTTTGTAAATGTTTTGTAAGAGCTTAATGTTACAGCCTTAATATAACTCATGTATCAGCCAAAGTAATCAGAGAAGCAGATCCCTTTGATGAAACACTGCTCTCCCGAACGCCCGCATTTGAAGGTAGGTAGACGGATGTTTGCTGTTCTTGACTTGTGAAAAACTGAACACCACCCAACAGACGCAGCCAAAGGACATAACTCTCTGTCCTCAAGCAAATATCATAGGTTACAGCTGACATTCAGAAAATAAAAAAAGATTTTAACAAGAGTGGAAGAGATGCTCTTGGTGATTTTCTTATGCAGTTTGCATCCTTAAAGTTGAAGAGTATAGTTTAGCCCCAAAAAAAGCTAAATAATGATCGTTTCCAAACAGGTTTCCTGAGCACTCTATATCTACTGTTCTATTGGCTGGATAAACGGATAGCCCCGCCTCAAACTCACACTATTGGTTGAGCCAGTGTTGCTATGTGCTGCTGGTCGGAGTAATGTTTTGAAAGCGCTAGAGTGTTTATACTTTTCAGGGGATTCAACCGACGAATGCTTTATGTATAGTTGTCTCTGCTGCATATTAAGCTAGGATGGGAGTATGTTTTATGTTATTACGTATATTAGTGTTGCATGCAGTCTTCTTCATGCTTATTTCTAACATCTTCTGACGTCTGTTACGATTTATATGCGTGTTTATATTTCTTTGTTGCTCTTGGCATTGGTTCTTGCCTTCACTCCGTTCACGATCATTCAAACAGCAGGGTTGCACTCTAAACTGTGTTTTTACAAGTGGACACCACAAAAGAACATACATAAAATAAATCCTAAAAGCCACAACATGAGATAATACAGTATTTGAGCTTTTCTTCACCAGCCTTCCTTATCTCTTGTCAGCAGTTTTGGGGGAAGCTATTTTGAAACTACACAGCTCATAATTCAAAGTAGTTAATCTACACTCAAGTTACTCTTATTTAAAAAGTAGGGTGACACTTTACTTTAAGGTGACGTAGTTGCATTGTACTTCCTCAAATAAGGACTGAGTAATATTAATTAACGGTTAGGGTTAGGTTTAGGGTTAGTTACTTGTAATTATGCATGATTTACTGTTATTTCAATAGTACGTTCATGTAGTAAGTAATGTGTAACTACGTCACCTTAAAATAAAGTGTTAAAAGGTACTTTTGGAATTACTTAAAGGGGCAGTATCTTTCAAAATATAATTATCTGATTATATAATTTATAATATTTATATGTATTACGTTCAGGCACCCAAATAAAAAATATAATGCCTCTCTGAAAAAAAGGTAGTTAGGTTAGTAGCATTGTTAGTTTTAGTTAGTTATTGTCATCAATTCAACTTCTTAAGTCAATCCTATAAAGGATAAAATTTTCATCCAACAGATTATGGAGAACATGGAGATTCTCTCCCATATGGATTCCAACATGGACATTTAAACATTCCTGAACTGGATGCTTATATATAATAATTATTTTTCATTCTTGTTTCTGGTTGTGTTCCAGGAAAACGAATCATCCTACAGTTGTAATCGAAATTATTCATTGCAAATCAGGTTTATTGGCAAAATGTACAGACTTCCAGCTGTTTGCTATAAACAAATCAAACAAAAGTAATTGAAATAGCTCAACACAACAAATGTTTCAAGTCGTTTCCCCAAATTCAACTGAAAATGCCCACTACAGCACAAATCTTCAAAGCTTGTTGTTTCAAGCACACCTGATGCAACTATTCAAGGGCTTCATTAGTTGCACCAGGTGTGCTTGAGTGAGAACACATGAAATATCTGAACTGGCTAGGTTTGTTGAGTGTCACGTTTCACTGCATGTTAGAAATATGGCTAAGTCAAATTGGTCCAAAAAGTTAAGAGAGGATATCGTCGCCCTTCACAAACAAGGAACAAAAAGATAGCGAATGCACTAAATGTTCCTAGAGACACCGTTAAAAGAATTGTTCGCAAGTTCAAAGTTAAAGGAACAGTGGTGGTTACACTGTCCTGGACGGGGCATAAAAAGGAATATATCAAAGGCTGCAACCAGATTTCTGGGAAGGCAGGTTCAGAAAAACCCTTGAGTGACTGCAAAAGACCTGCAGCAAGACTTGGTGGCAACAGGCACTGGGGTTTCAGCTTGCACAGTAAGAGCTTGAATAATTTCGATTACAACTGATTTTTAGGGTAAAATTTGCTGGATTTATTTAAATAGTAGCTGAAAGCATAATCAAATTAGTCAAACTATTTGATAAAAGAAAAAAAGGTGCAGAAAATATCGAACTTTTGAATGACAGGTGTTTAAATTGTTCTGAGCTCTCTGACACTAATAAGGCTGCATGTTATTCCATTGTGTCAACTGTAATGCTCCTGTATTGCAATCCTTTGTTTAGCCAACACTTCAAGGAGGAAGGAAACCAAAGGAAAATCAAATCCCATGTTTTAGGAGAATGGCTCATGCTTTGGCAGTCACTACTGCAACAGATTTTAGTGTTTTTGAGTGATCAGTATAATCCAAACAACAATTAAAGCGTTTCTAGAGTTTCCATCTGACCTTTAACAACAGCCAGAGTCGTAGTCAAGACACAAAAGCCCCAATCTTTACAATTAAAGTGCTTCTAACTAAATAATCTTCAGATGACAGACACTTGACTCTACCTCTCAGCCCATAAGGCTGTTCTTCACTCAGCATCTGCACACACTTATTCCTGCTCACTGTGTCTTAACGTCCATCATGCAGTTATTAACTGTGACTGGGAAGCTCTATCTGAGATACTCCCCTATTTAGTTGTCATGGTGGCATGACCCGAGCACTTATTAGCTGACCCTTGGGATTAGTCCAAGCCTGGCCAGGGGGGGTTAAGCCTTCACCTCCAAATGCCCACTCTAACGTCCCACTAGTCCCTTTAATTAAATTGCTGAGACACCGCGTCAGGAATGTTTGCTTGTGCTTTTTGCTTTCTCTCCCTCTGTATCTCTGTCTTTGCTTTTCTCATACGCTCGTCCCTTCTTTCTAGCCTAAGTGCCCCCTCCGTATTTACCTCTCCTGAACGATGACTGGCAGACTTCCAGCTAATCTCTAACTCTGACCGAAACAAAGCGAGAAGAACGTGTTAACATGCATACTACAGATATTATCTCAAACTGTTTAAGGAATGCGGCCCAGATTACTAATGACGGGTTGGATTTAACTCACAGCTGGGTTCTTGGTCTGCTCTGACGTCATTCATAAACAATATTTTACTAAACAAACAGATAACTTGGGTTTGCTGCTCAAAGGGTCAGTTGAGTGCAGAACGAATAGGCTATGTTGTGCAATCTGTTAAACTATTGAAACTTCATCATTATCAACAATAAAGGTTCTTTAAAGCGTTCTCAACCTCTCAGGTTCTCCTGAAGAGTATGTAGAGTTCATGAGATGCTTACATGGTTCTTTAATGATTAAACATGATTAAACTTCAGAGCAGCATATTGATTTCTGTGTTCTTGCCAATATGGTTTCTAAAGGACTTACTATAAAGAATGAAAAGCAAAAGTCCTGTACACTCAAAAATTAAAGGTATTGGTATATGTGGTAAAACGTTTAAAGTGAGAGACATGCTTAAAAGTGGTAGTTGCGTAGACTGTCAATGGAGGGATTTGTGTTTCGAAGATGAATGAAAGTCTTACGTGTTTGGAATAACATGAGCGTGAGTAATTAATGAGAGAATTTTCATTTTTTGGTGAACTATCCCTTTAACATCTCCGGAACCTTCCGATAGCACAATATAATGGAAAAAGATTCTTCAAATTATTACAATGTTCTTCACAATATTTTAAAAAAGTAGTTCTTTTAAGAACTGTCCACTGAAAGGTTCTTTGAGGTAGGCTACCCAAAATTGTTCTTCTTTGGTATCGCTACCTTATTTTTAAGAGTGTATTCTAAAACCTGAATAACTTCACAGATGCTACACCACCTCATATGTTGTGATAATCTAGTGGGTATTTAAAGGTTGTGACCATTTTAACATCTCTCTCAGACCTCTAACCAACCGCTGAGCAAAAGAAAGAGGCGTGCAGCTGAGGAGGATTTCCAAACCTATTCAGAATCACTCAAACGAATGGCCAAAATCTCAGCATGTCACTCAACCCTCGATCCAAAGCACTTCTTAATAGAGTCCTCCACAAAAACTTTCTCCTCAACTTGTGAGATTTCTTTGAAGCAATGAAAATAATGGGTTTAGAAGCTGGAATAACTGGGCATAATCTTCTTTACACCCTGTGCAACTAAACTAATTACTACTAACCCGTTTAGATGCCAGCAGCTTGGGTGAGAAAGGGGATGGAGGTTTAATGACATTGCAGGGACAATATTAGGAGGAGGTTGATTTAAGCAGGCTTCACAATGACACCATACTGTATGTTTATCACAAGCGAGTTACCATAATTCAACAATAATGTTAATGTACAAACGATTTTTTTTAACCCTCTTATATTTCATATTAACCCTATACAACAGTGGTGCAACTACATCAAGTTGCATTAATAACAAAAAAGGCGGTAGCCTTTAATAGGCCTACTTTTAAAAGGAATCTCAGTCAATAGTGTTCAAGATTGTGCTGGTGATTTTGTCTTGGGTAATGTCGTGTATACGTGTGTGATATAGATTTGTGTAAAAAAATATTTATATAGCGCTTTGTTTTGTAGATGTAACGACCGCCTACTTAAATCACCTCAGGCGAACACGACCAATTTTTAATCTACCTTTGTGGTTAAAAGCACACATGGGTGTTTTTGACACATGCATGGTAAAACACAACAACCATAATTGGTCAGCCCCACCAAAACCCACCACCATATTGGCACAGATAATGTAAAATAAAACAACATCTACGACTAATAATATAATTTAATATAATATAATAGCCTATATAAAAGTTTTATTGTGCTGTAAAATTCACATCCTAATATGAAACTCGCTGTTATGATAGATCGCATTCGTTATGTTTTGTTTATGTTCTTGTACCGGCTCCCGCGGGATAGTTATGATAGATCGCATTCGTTATGTTTTGTTTATGTTCTTGTATCGGCTGCCGCGGGATAGTGAGATAAACAGAAATTCATCATCATTCATCACAGACTTGCACGATGGTATATTGACTTGGGTTGCCAGTAAAATAAACCTCATAAAAATGCTTTATTGAAAGTAGCCTATACTAGCTCACGAGACCAGCAAAAAGCACAGGTAGATAAAGTTCAGACATTTTAACAGTTCACTGGCAAAATTGTTTCCCTAACAAAAGTAAACATAAGTTCCAGAAATAAAACTAATTGCTAATTATTAATTTACTTGTCTTTAGACATGTGTAACAATTTTCAATGTGGCAGGCTGAAACGTTTTGTGCAACCCACACTTTTTTTTATTTATTTTTTATGTTTACAGTCTAGCATATTTAGCCAGTAGCAATCTACAAATCATTTATTGCACTGCTTACCTGTAAAACTTCGAAACGTGAAGCACGCGTGTATTGTTTTATCCACAAGACCGCGGAATCAAAGAATGAAGCTCAAAACTCTTGTATGGTCATTCCCTTAAGCAGGAATAATTTCTCCTGAAGGCAAGCTTTGGCACACACCATATGCAACGATCCGTGCAGGTTGCGTCCAGCCAGACGTCTGAACTTTAGGAACACGATGGTGTTTTTACTGAATGGCAGGAGCGCAACACCTCCAGAGTTTTAGGAAGGAGGAGCAAAACTCTTCAGGCTTGACACAACTCTCCGTCGCCGGGCTGTGGCAACAAGGGGTATGTAGGCTTTACCGACTACCGTACTACTCCACAACAAATGTAGTAGGCTATGCATGGTGCCGTACAGTGCCGTACAGTTCGGAATGGAATAGAATAAAGTTAGAATATTCTATACAAAATGCCATAGTTTAAGAATTTATTCACCCAAAAATTAAAATTATCCCATAATTTACTCACACTCAAGCCATGACTTTCTTCTCCCAGCCAAACACATTTGGAGTTATATTAGACAATATTATATTATTACAAGCTTTATGATGGGAGGGAATGGTACCTGAGATTTTGAAGCTCCAACAAATTTTTTATCCATCCATCATAAAAGTAATCCATGTGCGGCTCCAGGTGATTAATAAAGAAATTCTGAAGCAAAGTGATGCGTTTTGGTAGAAAAAATTCCATATTTATAACTTTACAAACTATAATCATTGGCTGTGCAGAGAGTGACCTCTGACCTGACTCTAAATGTGGCTGCACCTTTAGTGCTGTTATTTTAGTAAAGCTTGTAATAAGCTGATTATGATTTTACAGCAGTTACAATACTTAGCAGCAGACATTATTGTTACCATGGTAAATCGCTTAGTAGGTTCTCTAGTAGCTTAGTAGGTACGCTATCATTTACTCACCCTCAAGTTGTTTCAAACCTGTATGAATTTCCTTTTTTCTGCTGAACACAAAAGAAGATATTTAGAAGAATGTTGGTAACCAAACAGTTGAATGGACCACATTGACTTCCATAGTATTTCTTTTTTTTTTACCTGCTACGGAAGTCAATGGGGTCCATCAACTGTCTGGCTACCTACATTCTTCAAAATATCTTCCTTTGTGTTCAGCAGAAGAAAGAAATTCATAGAGGTTTGAAACAACTTGAGGGTGAGTAAATGACAGGATTTTCATTTTTAAGTGAACTATTCATTTAAAGGGGTCCTATGGCCTTTATTTGTTTTTGGGGTGTACTAGAATATGCTTTCATGCTTGGTTGTTCAAAAAACGTTTTGATGAAGTCCCTCTTTCTGAAATACGAAAAGTGATGTGATTGGTTACAGTGACAGTGTGTTGTTATTGGCAGCGCTTAGTGCGTCTTCAGGAAATGTCATGCACCTCCATAACTGCGAGTTCTTCATTAAATATGAAGGACGGCGTCAGTTTCAAACCAGTTCAAGCCTGATTCAGACCCTGACAATGTTCACGAACAAGAGGATCATGCAGAACGGATTTCTGCATGAACGGACTTTGCAAGCACAGATTTCACAGGACGTTTCAGAGTGGTACGTTTTTTGTGTGTGTCATTTTCATATATATTCTAGATACGATGTTATCCAGGGCGGTATTTTCCCGCTGGGCTTACGTGCTTTTTGGGCCGATACATCTCATCGTTTTTTGTTTTTTTTTGGACAGATCGGCCCATGAAACACGTAGATCAGCGGTCCATTGGTTCTTTTCTTGATTGACACTGGGCTGGTCCAATCACATCTTTAAATACCTCCCACCTTTGGGTGTGCAAGATCAGTGTGCATCTGTCAAAATAGTCAGAGAGATTGTGTGGGAAAAAAAAAAGAAAGAAAGAAGAAACAGCCCCTTCAGTGATACAGATGTGTGTTCTGCAGCAGCAGCAGGGCCTTCATCATCTCCCGTGGCTGATGATGTTAGTGTGTGATGCCAGCACCGACACACACGGAGAGGGAGAGAGATGAGGGAGTGTAGAGCCTGCGATAAGCAGAACTGCTGTCAAAACATGAGTTTACCTTTTGATAAGACTGAGCCAAAAACACAAGTGGTGGACAAACTAGCTGTTTGCAAGATTATGGTGATAACACTGCAATTAAATAATTGCACGCTACAGTATAACGTCGCAGTGTTTCCGTCAGAACGGCTTGTTTACACATTGTTCTCAACTGGCTAAGGCAATTAGCAGACCTTTAAGCTAGTTCTTTTATGTCTTCCCTGCTGCTTTTTTATGTATCTGTATACGTTTTGTTGAAATTGAAAACATTATTTTATTCGTCAACAATAACAGTGAGTCAACTGGCAGTATTCATGTTTAGTTCATATTCCATCCATTTAATAAATGGTATTGTTATGCTAATGCAGCTTATAGCTTGTTTTAGGATTCATCGCTGCGGAGTATACAGTTAATGTGTCAACTCTCACTCATACCTGCTTACTCAGTACTTGGCTTTAGTGGTTTTAAGAGGAGTTGGTATACAGAATTCAAGGGTGAGTAAAGATGGGTGGTGTTTATGATCATATGTACTGAGCCAGTCTGGGCCAAAATGCCCAGAATTGTCTTTTTTGTTCAACAGAAGAAAGAAACTCATACAGGTTTGAAACAACTTGAGGCTGAGTAAGTTATGAAGTTATTTTGTGTGAACTATTCCTTGTTAGCGGCAGATGACAGGACGTTATCCTGCGTAAAGTTGACGTTAATGTAGGCCTATCTTTATAGTTATAATTCTTGGTGTGAACGGGCCTTTATACTTGGAGGTTTAGGCTATACTTCAAGCTCGAAGATCTGTATTAAGGTGAAACCAGGCTATTTAGAGCCCCTGTCTTGTGAAATCATCAATGGTGTCACATTACACTTCCGACATTCACCTAAAGTAGCACTGACACACTATTTAGTTGCGCCAATGCCAAATGCTCACCCAGGACTTGAACTTGTCAAATATTTTTAAATGCAACATCACAATGCTATATTTAGTACGATGCATCACTTTAAGTTAGATTGGTATAGCATATGATTGGTTAACACAGCAAAACGTTTTTAAGTTACTTCAAAAGGTGAAGTTCATGCTTCCTTTTGAATTTCGCCCTAAACTGAGCACTAAAACATGGTAATTGATGTGGACAGTTGTGAGTTTTAGACTTTGTACATGAAGCTATTCTTAGAGGGGATTTTTAGCTTTAGCCCTGTGAGTCAACAGTTTTGCTGTTTGCAGTTTTGCTCACTCTGTTTGTACCTCTGAGATATTTATGAGATGAGATGACATCTCGACCAAACATGAAACTCGGCTCTCATTCCTAGAGCAAGATTAGCCCGTGTATGAGTGTATTGTTATGTGACTTGGTGAATAAGTGTGGTGAACTTTTCAACTACCCTTTGGCAAAAGGATGCAGTGATTATAAATTTTCCTCACAGTTTATGCGTGCGTCACATGCCAGCGTGGAGCACTCGCACACTCCAGGATATCCAAATCCCAGCATATAGCCAGTTATTTTTGAGTTTAGTTAGTTGTGGCAGAGTGGGAATGGATTACATTACTGAGAGGTATTACAGTCCCTGCACTGCTACCAGCAATTATACAACCAAACCACATCAAGATCGGGCCATCATACACTTATGATTGAAATTATTCAGAAAAGGGCAAGATAAATTGGCTTCCAGTAAAAGATAAACAGCACGATAAACCTATATAAACATGCTGTCTATTGCTTACTTAGCTGCAGGTTTTTTTTTAAAAGAAGTCGATGTTATCAGGGCCAAACTGTTATCAGGGTTATCATTTACCAAAGCTGCATTTATTTGATTAAAAATACACCAAAAATAGTAATTTTTCTTTAAATATTATTACAATTGAAAATAACTGTTTTGTATTTGAATATATTTTAAAATGTCATTTATTCCTGTGATCAAAGCTGAATTTTCAGCATCATTACTCCAGTCTTCAGTGTCACATGATCCTTCAGAAATCAGTCTAATATGATGATTGTCTGCTCTAGAAATGTGTATTATTATTAATTATTATTATCATCAATGTTGAAAACAGTTGTCCTGCTTAATATTAAATTCTTTTTTTTTTCTTTTTTTTTAGAATACTTTTGATGAATAGAAAGTTCAAAATAACAATTTATTTGGGCTATAATTTTTTGTAACATTATAAATCTCTTTACTGCGTGATGAATATAATGTGTCTGTTCTGGATCAAAGTATTCATTATATGTATGTAATTTGATACACGGGATGCAGCCCTTTTAAAAACTGTGTTTTTAGCGCCATCAGCTGATCAGATCTGATCAGTGTGTGTGTGTATGAATTCATGAATGTCTGAAACTGAAAACGTGGCTGTTTTTAGACGCAATCTGTCTCCCTCTTTCTCTCTCTTTAGTGCGACTGTGGTATTAAAAGTTCAGGCACAGTGTTGAAGTCTTTGACCTCCGCAGACTTCTCAGTGTACGGAAATGACTTTTCTCTGTGTAATCCCTCGCTCTCTCCTCCTCCTCTCATTTCCTCCAAACCTGACTCACCCCATCTCCCCTCTCAGAGTAAAGCTGCTTTGGAACAATCTACATTGTTAAAAGCACTATAGATGAAGATGACTTGACTTGCCACTGTGGTAAACATCTGTCGCTAATGCTAGTTAGCAATGTGTAAAGCTGGATGTATAGTGTAAGTTGCTCTTAAAGTCTTTTCACACCACCAGCTTTTGTTTAGTTCTACTTTTTTTTCTTTTCTCTTGGAAGAAGTGAAATTGCTGAATGGAATCTGGCCTGCAGCATCCAGCTCTCTCTCTGTGTGTGTGTGTGTGTGTGTGTGTGTGTGTGTGTGTGTGTGTTGGTTCATATTCCTCAGGGGAGACTGTTAAATAGCGTCTGGTACTTGGCCAAATTCCGCTTGTTACTCACACACTTCCCCTCTCGCTGTTTTATTCCTTATTCATTCTTTTTTTACCTTTCTCATTAAACTAATTATTATAATATTGCCTTTCATTCCTTTCCCACATTTCTTTTCACCATTCTTCTCCTTTATGGTTACGTTTACTTTATCAGATAGAAGAGAAAGACAAACAAACGGCCAAAATGCTGCAGTACTCACACACACGTTGGGTTTTCATGTGATTTTCCATAGACATAATTCTTTTTATAATGTACAAACTGTATATTCTATCCCAAAACCTAACCATCACAGAAAACTTTCTGCATTTTTACATTTTCAAAACACAATTTAGTTTGATTTATAAGCAGTTTTCCACGGGGACCAAAAAATGTCCCTACACGGAAAAGGATTTTGGATATTGCTGTCACGAGTATAATGTAACTGAAGTTTATTATGAACAGAAGCACGGAAACCAGCAGATGGAAATGGTGAGTTGAACACAATGAAGACAGTTGAATGGAACTTAGCTGATGAATAACAGTATTGTCCTTCACAGGTAGAGAACGGGACGAGGCTGATGGCAGACGTGGATGAGGGTCACTGACGACGATGGCAGGTTCGTGGAACGGGATCGGAAGACGAGGATGGCATGTAAATGGAACAGGTAAGGATGGAGGTAGAGTCTGTGTGTCCATGGAAAGACGAGATCAGACAATGAAGAGTGGTGCAAGTGAATGTAAATAGTGAACAGGTAACGAGGTACGGGTGTGGTGATTAGTAATCGGGAGAGTGAACGAGTGGGTGGAGTCTGTAGATCTGGTGGAGCCGTGACAATTGCCAACTTTGTGGGGGCATTTTGTTCTCATAATGTGGTTTACCTAAACCACACACACACACAGCGGGAGAGAGAAAGAGAGAGAGAGACAGACAGAGAGATACTTTCTATGAGAGACTTCCATGCTGTACTACATTGTAAAAAAAAAAAAGGCTGTGATACTTTTTATTTATAATACATGTTATCTTATCATAATAAATACATTTTTTCATAAAGCAGCAAAATTGTTGCTCATGGTATGTCAGATGCTAAACTCACTTAGAGTTAATTAAAGGGACTTTGAAATTAAATTTTGGTATGTTTTAGCTTACCTCAAGGGCATCCAAGATGTAGGTGTCTTTTTTTCCGCAGTAGTTTCAATTTTGATATTTTTAGGTCAAACCGTTCTTGTCTGTCAGTCATATAATGCAGGTCTATGGTCACCACCTCAAAGAACATGCACAGAGTCCAAATTAAAACAATTCCCCATCGTCCAAATTAAACAATTCCCCATCGTAAGTACACATTGATGGCCTAAGACACGAAACGAGCGGTTTGTGTGAGAAAACGAACAGTATTTATATAGTTTTTACCTCTTGTAACACAGCCACGTCCAAGTGATCTGAGGGCGCGGGCGCTTCCTGCTGTGTGACGTGTGCGCAGACTTGTGCATAGATATATATACACTAGACTCCGCCTTAAAGACATTCGTGCCAATGAACTGCCGTAGCCAAGGCGACGTCTAGTGTATATATCTATGCATGACACTTGTATGGTGTGTGAGTGGCAGAGGTTGGTTCTCACAACGAGCGAGAAAGGTTGACATGGAGCCGCTAGATCTCCAACCTCCGGGGAATCACCTGTTTTAAACAAACGCCGAACAGAGGAGAGTCTGCTGGCAAAAAGAGAAAGCGAAAGAGCTCGTAATAAAACAAGAATCAACATTGGCTTGGCTTTTTTAGAGATGGCGAGAACTGAGGGATTTGAAATGTTGTAAAAGCGATGCAGAGATGGCGTTTTTATTACTTAACAGGTGAGTAAGGTATTTTATTAAACCGATAAACTGCCATATGTAGCTGTCTAACAGAGTTCACTGTAAAACATTATCTATTGTGAAGGCTTATTTCATTATGGTTGTTGTTGTGCTGAAATTTATTTTTAAGGAAGTACCGTATCGGTTAATGGGTAAAGCTACAGCTTGAGATTCTTTCATCTAAGTGTGTGTGTGTGTGTGTGTGTAATTCAATTATTTTACTTAACACTTACAAATGATTGGTAACTCTTTATTTTACAGTGTCATTGTTACATGTGTTACATGTAGTTACTGTAGTAATAACTAAGAATTATGCATAATTACATGCAATTAACCCTAAACCAAACCCTTATCCTAACCCTGTGGTATTTACATGTAGTTAATTATTATAACTCAGTGCTTAAATGTATAATTACACTGTAATACTGACACCTTCAAATAAAGTGTAACCAAATTATTTAATTACAGGAACAAACTTGACATGACATGACACGGCGGTAAGTAAGAAAATAAGAGAACAAAACTTTCAAACAATACAGCTTTATTAATTATTCACACCCCAGTGTGTGCAAATGAGGCTGAACCACAATAAAAAAAATTAAAAAAAAATCAGTGTATGCATAAATTAACAAAAAAATGCATTAATCCAACTCACCGGCTATGCTTGATGGTTTGTTTGCTTTGTTTTGAGTGCACAATTTTTCAGGATTATATACTCTTTTTTTTTATTATTATTGTTGGGATCTTTACAATATCTCAAATGTCTCCCATTCCTGTTCTCATACTTATTTTCACTCTATCTTTCTGTTTGTGAACCCGTCTCACTGTCTCTGTTTACCCGTCTGACTGTAAACGTCTTCCCTCTGCTGTATTAATAGAAGAGCATGTGTAATGATAGAACCACCTGGCTAAAACAGCAAACGGATCTAACACATTCACATACTCTCTCTCTCTCTCTCTCTCTCTCTCTCTCTCTCTCTCCTATTTTATCACACTCGCATGCTTCTCGCAAACCACTCAGTGCCTTATCTTCACAAACACATGCACACACTTTCCCACGCATCTAAACACAGCTAGTTACATCTCTGGAGAGTTTCTCCCATTCCTGTTTTAACACCCGCTCCAGCAGAACAATATCTTGTATCAGGAGCACAGTGATCTGCACATAAACTTTAATATCTGATAACCTTTAATGAGCCGCCTCACTTATAAATGATTATATGCAATCATATTAAATAGATCGATGTGGTTTGGAATTTGTACATTTGTGCCTGGAGTAAATATATGATAAAGATATTGACCTGCCTAATACTATGTAATAATAATAATAATAATTTTATTAGCTTTGCAATTTTGTAGCTTTTGAAGTTTGCTATTGAAATATAACCTATATTTTATTATATTGAGGACTTTATGTGTATTATGTAATATGAACTCTCTTTCTTACAGCACTGATTTCAGTTTCCCAGTAAAAAGGTTTGAAGCCGGTGTGTGTGCGTGTGCGTGCGTGTGTGTGTGTGTAGCAGCAGCAGCAGGACTTTACCGAGGCATCAGAGAACAGCTGTGTTTGTTCACACTCCTTAAGGGCTTGTGAGAGTGGTGCGGATGATTATCAATACAGCATTGTATGTGTGTGTGATCCTGCTAAATGACTGTACGCACTGTCCATGAGCACACAGCTGATGATGATGACACTGCCAGCAGTACGGACCCCCTCCCACCCCCAGCCTGTGACTTCAGGGTTACCTTCGTTCCCACAGCCCCAATGTACACGTCCTCATCGCTTGCCATGGGAACCCACAGGCTTTATGGAAATCTCTAGCCCCTCCTGCTGCCTGTCAGAAGTGGAGAGTGAAAAGGCCTCTTGGGTAAATATTTCATTTTCAGGTCTTAGATCAGTTTAGTTCTCTTCAGTTGTGCTGCTGGTTCTCCTTTGATCAAATTTCATGTTTTTATATCTATCCATCCATCCATCCATCCATATATATATATATATATATATATATATATATATATATATATATATATATATATATATATATATATATATATGTGTGTGTGTGTGTGTGTGTGTAAAATATATACCATCAGATTAGGCACAAAAGCCCTGAATAGCTAAATCACAAGGTCTCAGCAGGAAAAACACACATTATATATATGAAATAGGTTTTACAGGGATTGGATGATTAAACTGAAACACTGGCGAATATATTGTTGGTTTCACGCATATATATGCACGGTCTGTTGGCCAATATTCACTGATTTTACATTCCATCAGTAAGAGCTCAGTGTGAAGGATGAATTAGCGGAGCAATATAGCACAGCTGTACATAAAATATAGCAATCCGCACAACATAATGGGAGATATCTGGGTTCAAAAGAGGACAAATTGTTGGTGTGCGTCTCGCTGGCTCATACTGTATGGTGTTTCCAGAGCTATAGTATCCAGGGTAATGTTGGCATATCAGCATGATAATGCACCAATACACACAGCAAGACTTGGCAGAATGGTTTGAGGAACATGAAAGTGAGGTTGAACATCTTCCTGCACATGACCTGCACAGTCACCACCCAGACAGCAACATAGTGTCGGCCACATCTGGTACATGTGGATTCAACGCGTGCCATATGTGGGCCGGATCTAGGCCGACACTATGTTGCTCTCTGGGCAGATCTATGTTTTTGAGCCACTTTGGGGTATTTTGGAGGAGCAAGTCAGAAAACGTTTTCCTCCACCAGCATAACGTAGTGGCCTGGCCACTGTTCTGGAAGAGGAATGGCTCAAAATCCATCTGGCCACGGTGAAGGACTTGTATCTGTCATTCCCAAGATGAACTGATGAACTTACACCATACTAATAAATGATTGTGGTCTAAAACCAGGTGTTTCAGTTTCACTTTCCATTGTTTGCAACCCCTGTTGATGCTTAACCACTTGAACTTCAGTGTGCTCTTCACTTTGTCTACTTTGTCCCACGTGTATAGATGTAAAATGAAAAGTGACACTGGAAAGTAGGCTAGGACAGATTTAAAACACTTAATCGAACGATGCTTTCACAGCTTGATTATCTTTTCCAACAATTGTTCTTGAACACTCATATAAAAACAAACATGAGAAATGAATCACAATAGTCAGCACGGTGGTTCTAGAAATCGCCTGGTTTAACGCGCATACACAATAGCAGGTCATAAGATCCAAATGTGTGATTGGTCATTTAAAATATGTAATCTTGACAAACAACTTTGAAGGTTTTGGTCTTTCCATGCAAGTATGGCTGCCTAAAATAAAAACGTGGCAACTTGCCCCACAGTCTAAAAAAAGATGGTTCTTTAAATGTTCTTTATACGTAGTAACAGTTCTATTTAGTACTGTATCGTCCTGAAGAACCCTTTATATGCTGAAATGGTTCTTTGTGTTAGAGTTTACAGTTGTTTATTCCCGCTTTTTTGTTTTTCAAATCTGTAACTGTCAAAGCCTCCTCATTACTGATTTTCTGGAGCTCAGCTATAGACCTTATGCGCCAGAGAAACGAAGGCGCCGCCATCTTTAGAATATTGTCTTTTAACTTCCGTTTTTGCGGTCGCTCTGTATATTTCTATGGCATTGCTGTCCAGGAGTAATTAGCTTTTGAAGTGGATTTACTTAATGTAAAGTTAAAGAAAGTTATCATGAGTACTGTAATGTTTAAAGCAGATGACTAAACAAATGTCAGTCGACCGGGAAGATTTTAAAACGAGCCGGTCATTAATAAACACGCAAAATCGCTGTGAAAATGCAGACAGGAACGAGCGCAGAGCTGAAAAGGGGCGGGGCTATATAAGGTCTATACAACTACACAGACTGTCAACATACTCTCAACAGGTAAATGATTTCTTTCTTAAAATGTCTATAAATTATAACTTTAAACATTGTAACAATCATTTCCTAACAATAATGTCTTTTTCTCTTTTTAGTTTAACAGAACATGTAAGTGTGAGCAGCTCTGTTCAGTTAAAGATACCCAGTTAAGGAAATCTTCTCTTCTACACAAAATAAGTAACAGAGATATGGAATTTATGATCAATATGACTTATGACTTTATGCCTAAACATACCCAGTCACAAAAAAACATTAAAGCTATACCATGACTTTATATCACTTTTTCTTTCAACATGGTAAAGGGCTCATACTGTCCATTTTTGCTAATTATGGCCTTCATTAATCAAATGGAAGAGACACAATGTAACTCTAAACTCAATTGTGTATTTCAGATGCTGTCATGTATCATAACCTCATCGTCTGCAGAGAGAAACTGCCACTCAGAATACACACATAGTGAAGGACGTAAAGACATGGGGATTGTGAAGATATTTCACTGGAACTTGGTCTTCATTACATTGTGTTCAATGTCAATTGTTATTTATTAATGTATTCAGCTAACAACTGTTGTAAGAGCACTGTCATTTTTGCTACAATCTGCCATGTTAATAAAAAAATAAAAGCACCTAATTGACACAACATGCTGTTTAAAAAAAAAATGTAAAACCCAAATAGAGGCAACAAGATATAAGACCTGGCACATAGAGGGCTAAAAAAAAAACAATAATATTAATATTAATATTAATATTATGAAGATGCTAATATGAAAAGGTTATTTATAACACCATTAAGGTCCTATCCACCTTATTCCTGATGACCTTACTGGGTTTTGAATTATGGGTGGCACTTTGGGTTTGGGGAACTTCCATAAAAAAAGACTGAAACGAATAATTTCAAATCATAAGGTTGGCCTACAAATAAAGCTGATAGGGCAAAAATTAAAAGTATGAAAAAGGACAACATATACTGCACATTTGTGGTCTGTTTTCCCGATTTAATTTACGATATGCCATTTATAATTCACTGGAATGCATGAAAAATCTCTCCCAAATCCTCACGGTTTGTTTTCACATAAGTATTTATTATATGTCAAAATGACTGAAATCACTTTGAAATATCACGCAATGCTGAAGTAAATTTTTACTTTACATAATACAGATTACAAAAGGGTTCTATTTAGCACCAAAAAGGGTTCTGTTATTGTTACAAGCCGAAAACCCCTAATTTGGCATTTTTCTTAAGAGTGCAACTTGTCATGTATGAAAATGTTTCCGTTAAAACAATTAAAAGCTTCACATAATCAGTGCTCTATCTATGGCCCATTAATTTAATTAGTTACAAAAACATTTATATTGCCTATAAACAGCTCTGGGAATTCAATGATATGACTTGCAGTAGACCTAATTCATAATGTCACCGGCAGGGTGCAGCATTTAAACATGTATGTCTAAAGATTAACTATGATGACATTTTCTGTACAAAAAGTAAAACCTCTTTATCCACCGGAAGTCGCCTCCTTAAATACCAACATTTGTCATGTACGTTTTCACTAACCGAGTGTGCAGGACAAATTCCTGTGTTAAATCATGTATAAACCACGCTGAAAAATCGTTATGCTGGTGTTTCATATGAGGCCCATTTCATGTTATTTTGTTAATGTTTGTGACCACTTGATGGAGCTATGTCTTTAGAAAAGGCATAATGTTGAGGCAGTCTAGTCTTTATTGATACAGGGCTGGAGTAAAGAGTCCTAAAACTGGAAATATGTTTTTAAGTTTTTTACTTAAAAAAATGATGAAAGATGAAAGTTGTGTTCACTTGTGAAGATTCTCTTGATAAACAAAATGTGTAAGAATCGCAAACTTTAGTTGGTCACAGAGCTTCTGGAACCAGGATGATGCCTAAGGAAGCATTAGGAAGCATGGCATTCGTTTTTACTGTTATGCTGATGATACTCAGCTGCTCTATATTTCTTTGCACCCCAACTAAAACTTACCAATCACACAATTAACAGAATGCATAGCTGATATAAAAAATTGGATAACTAGTAATTTCCTACGATTTGGTTTAAGTTTCTAATTATTGGACAAAAACCTAAGCACGTAGAAACCTAGAATACTGTCTAACACTTGTTCTGACAAGTCTTCGTCATCAGTTAGTGTGCTCTTTGATACCAATCTTTCATTTGAAAGCATTTGTAAACCACATTCTTGTATCTTTAGCTTGGCACTCATCCAAAACGTAGCAGCTAGAGTAGAGTTCTTACTAGAACCAGGAAGTATCACCATAGCCCAGGTCTGTCAACACTGCTGAAGGGGGTGGATTGGAATCCACTGCTGCTTCAATGTATATGTAATGAGTGATTATAATCAAGGTATTAATCAGTATTTTTCCTTCTAAATATCAAATGAGTTGAATGACTTCTCTGGAGATTTTACTTTGTTACAGAAGTTACCAGTGTGATTACTGAAATGTTCTTTTCATGTATTCTCTAATGTCTGTATTTGATATCTGAATGCAGTAACAGTGCTTGCTCATTTAGCCTGGCTTCCAGAAATGAAATAGGGACTGGTTTTGTGTTTGAGAAAGGTCTTCAACATGTTAAAACAAATAGGGGTCATTGAAGTCTATAGTTTAAGGGACCATTTCTTTGTTAAAGCCTTACTTAGACTAAAGTGTAGCTCTCCTTGAGAAAGAATGCATTATCTTGATGTTTTGAGACGAGACTCCTATTTATAGTTAGAGCCTGGCCAAATCCAACCTTGGAAAAGCTGTGTGTCGGTGTGTGTGTTAGTCTTCTTGGTTACAGGTTAAGGAACCACTGGCATTATTGGAGATTGACTGAGTTGTTGTTCAGGACATGCTGGCACCCAGCAACCCAAATCTGCCCAAACCAGTCTATCTGTATATGTGTGGAAAATTACTATGTTTATCTATTTCTTAGCCAATGAGAATCATTCAACCTGTAAGCAATGACGTAGCTTAGACCTTGGAAATGGTTTAACTGCTGTGATCTTTGTAACTGTAAGTGGGGCGGCCTACGAACTCCTGTGTGAGTCTTGAAGCTGACTTCTGCTGATGAAACTGCAAACTATCTTAAGTAAAACTTTTCTTCAATTTTTTATAATTCTGACTCCGGGTCTTCTTTCAAACATCTGGTACTTTGGTCCTAAACTGTTAACCCCTAACACTGCATTTGCTCCCTATTAAACATTGCATACATTTTAATATCATTACTTACAAAGCACTAAATGGTTTAGCTCCCCAGTACTTGAAGAAGCACTTAATGCATTATAGTCCTTCACGTCTATTGAAATCTCAAAATTCTGGCCAGTTGATAATACCTAGAATATCAAAATAAACTGCAGGCGGTAGATCTTTTCCTATTTAGCACCTAAACTCTGGAACATTCTTCCTAGCATTGTTCGGGAAGCAGACACACTCTGTCAGTTTAAAAAACACATCTCTTTAACCTGGCATACACATAGCACATCATCGATTTCTATCATTCAAATCATGTAATATGATAGTCTGCATAAACTAGGTCAGCCGGAACCGGGAACACTTTCCATAACACCTGATCTACTTGTTGCATCATAAGAAGAATGGCATCTACGCTAATATTAGTCTCTCTGTTTATCCTGAGTTTACCGTAGTCAGCCAGATCCAGGCTGGATCCAGATCAGATGGTGGACCTGTGCCTAGACACAACGACAACGCATGATGTAGTCAGCTGGATCCGGGCCGTATCCAGATCAGACGGAGGACTTGAGCCTAGACACGACCAGAACACATGAGCCGGATCCGGGCCGTATCCAGATCAGATGGAGGACCTGCGGCTAGACACAACCACAACGCATGATGTAGTCAGCCGGATCCAGGCCGTATCCAGATCAGATGGTGGACCTGCGGCTAGATACAACCACAACGCATGATGTAGTCAGCCGGATCCAGGCCGTATCCAGATCAGATGGTGGACCTGCGCCTAGACACGACCACAACGCATGATGTAGTCAGCCGGATCCAGGCCGTATCCAGATCAGACGGAGGACCTGCGCCTAGACACGACCACAACGCATGATGTAGTCAGCTGGATCCGGTCCGTATCCAGATCAGACGGAGGACTTGCGCCTAGACACGACCACAACGCATGAGCCGGATCCGGGCCGTATCCAGATCAGACGAAGGACCTGCGGCTAGACACAACCACAACGCATGATGTAGTCAGCTGGATCCGGACCGTATCCAGATCAGACGGAGGACCTGCGCCTAGACACGACCACAACGCATGAGCCGGATCCGGGCCGTATCCAGATCAGACAAAGGACCTGCGGCTAGATACAACCACAACGCATGATGTAGTCAGCTGGATCCGGGCCGTATCCAGATCAGACGGAGGACTTGCACCTAGACACGACCAGAACGCATGAGCTGGATCCGGGCCGTATCCAGATCAGACGGAGGACCTGCGGCTAGACACAACCACAACGCATGATGTAGTCAGCTGGATCCGGGCCGTATCCAGATCAGACGGAGGACCTGCGGCTAGACACGACCACAACGCATGATGTAGTCAGCTGGATCCAGGCCGTATCCAGATCAGATGGTGGACCTGCGCCTAGACACGACCACAACGCATGATGTAGTCAGCCGGATCCAGGCCGTATCCAGATCAGACGGAGGACCTGCGCCTAGACACGACCACAACGCATGATGTAGTCAGCTGGATCCGGTCCGTATCCAGATCAGACGGAGGACTTGCGCCTAGACACGACCACAACGCATGAGACGGATCCGGGCCGTATCCAGATCAGACGAAGGACCTGCGGCTAGACACAACCACAACGCATGATGTAGTCAGCTGGATCCGGACCGTATCCAGATCAGACGGAGGACCTGCGCCTAGACATGACCACAACGCATGAGCCGGATCCGGGCCGTATCCAGATCAGACAAAGGACCTGCGGCTAGATACAACCACAACGCATGATGTAGTCAGCTGGATCCGGGCCGTATCCAGATCAGACGGAGGACTTGCACCTAGACACGACCAGAACGCATGAGCTGGATCCGGGCCGTATCTAGATCAGACGGAGGACCTGCGGCTAGACACAACCACAACGCATGATGTAGTCAGCTGGATCCGGGCCGTATCCAGATCAGACAGAGGACCTGCGGCTAGACACGACCACAACGCATGATGTAGTCAGCTGGATCCAGGCCGTATCCAGATCAGACAGAGGACCTGCGCCTAGACACGACCACAACGCATGATGTAGTCAGCTGGATCCAGGCCGTATCCAGATCAGACGGAGGACCTGCGCCTAGACACGACCACAACGCATGATGTAGTCAGCTGGATCCGGTCCGTATCCAGATCAGACGGAGGACTTGCGCCTAGACACGACCACAACGCATGAGCCGGATCCGGGCCGTATCCAGATCAGACGAAGGACCTGCGGCTAGACACAACCACAACGCATGATGTAGTCAGCTGGATCCGGACCGTATCCAGATCAGACGGAGGACCTGCGCCTAGACACGACCACAACGCATGAGCCGGATCCGGGCCGTATCCAGATCAGACAAAGGACCTGCGGCTAGATACAACCACAACGCATGATGTAGTCAGCTGGATCCGGGCCGTATCCAGATCAGACGGAGGACTTGCACCTAGACACGACCAGAACGCATGAGCTGGATCCGGGCCGTATCCAGATCAGACGGAGGACCTGCGGCTAGACACAACCACAACGCATGATGTAGTCAGCTGGATCCGGGCCGTATCCAGATCAGACGGAGGACCTGCGGCTAGACACGACCACAACGCATGATGTAGTCAGCTGGATCCAGGCCGTATCCAGATCAGACAGAGGACCTGCGGCTAGACACGACCACAACACATGAGCCGGATCCAGGCCGTATCCAGATCAGACGGAGGACCTGCGGCTAGACACAACCACAACGCATGATGTAGTTAGCCGGATCCAGGCCGTATCCAGATCAGATGGTGGACCTGCGCCTAGACACGACCACAACGCATCCCTGAAGTGTCAGCAGAGATTGTGTCAACTAGACTCTCCCCTGTGAAGGCCTCATTGACACGACAGCCTGTGGCACAAAAGCCTGTCTCTATACCGGCGTGATTAATCTAATTTTTATCCAGATGGAACTGAATTAAATATTCGGAATGTTCTTATCCAATCTGACTTCTGACCTGTAATGCTCCCTGAATCATAATCATACACTGTTCGTTCGTTGGCCAGAGGAGAACTGGCCCCCGACTAAGCCTGGTTTCTCCCAAGGTTTTTTTCTCCATTCTGTCACCTGATGTAGTTTGGGTTCCTTGCCACTGTGGCTTCTGCTTTGCTAAGTCTGGGACAGTTAATGTTCAACAATATTATTGATCTGCCTGAATTGACACCATAGTATGAGAACTGGGCCGAGCTGGACAATGACATCACTGTTTTCTCCAGAGCTGCTTTATAGATAAATTAACTAAATTAATAATTAAACAGTATGTTTTTCTGTATCATCTCTTCCTCTTTACTACTAGTTAATAGTAAGTAAACATGAATGAACATTAAAAGGAATGTTGAAAGATACATAACAACTTACTGAAATGTTGGGTGAATGCAGATAAAGTGGGCCATTTAAAGGGGTCATATAATCGTACATGCACTTTTACAAGTTGATTGTACTGAAATGTGTGTTGGCAGTGCCTGTACACAACAATCATAAAATGATGAAAATCCATCCAGTGTTTTTTTTTTTTATCTTCTTATATGTTTTCCCCCATCTCAAATCAAGCCGTTCGATTTTGTGACGTCACAAAATCGACGCCCCTCCCACGATTGTTGATTGACAGCAGCGTTTCAACACAGACCCGCCCTCGCTCGTGAGCGAGCTGTCAATCATAGTCCGCGCGGACCGGCGCGGTCATTGTTGATACACTAGAGCACTGTCTATGAGCAGAATGGCGTCTAAGCGATTGTGGTGTTCTGTTCTTGGGTGTAATAACGAATACAGCAGTCATTTTGATGTTCCTAAATCCGAACCGCTGAAGACGCAGTGGCTAGTTTGTTTTCGAAGGGAATATTCCCCACGATCAACGTCAATGCTTTCATGTTTGCGCGAATCATTTCACACACCAGACTGCTTTACAAACGAGGGTCAGTAACGTTATAAAGCTGGTTTTGCTAAGAAGCTGCTCCTGAAAAAAGGATCGGTACCAACTATTCGTGTTCCTGCTGCACCTCCAGAATAACTGAAGTGAGTGTAACGTTTTATTAACCTTTTATATTAATATTTATATTAGGGCTGTCAAAGTTAGCGCGTTAACGCAAAGTTAACGCAAAATCATATTAACGGCACTAATTTTTTTAACGTGCGATTAACGCAGCGCGTATTTTCTGTTTGACCCGTGGCCCAACCCCTAGTTGGAGAAATGGAGATACACAGTGTTGCTAACTTAGCGACATTGCAGACCCCTTTAGCGATTTTTTCCCTTCAACAAAGCGCCCAAACCTTATTTAGTTTCTGAGAATCTACCGGTACCGCCGGTTCTGCTCTCTCAGCACGCGCGAGCGCCTCTCTCTCTCTCTCTCTCTCTCTCTCTCTCTCTCTCTCTCTCTCTCTCTCTCTCTCTCTCTCTCTCTCTCTCTCGCTCGCTCGCTCGCTATCTCTCTCTCCCTCTCTCTCTCTCTCTCTCTCTCTCTCTCTCTGCGTCTCGCGCGGAGGAGCAGCGCTTTTATGTTGCTTCTCTATTTTTACAAGTAGGCCTATAGCCGAAATCAGAGCACAGATATTGTCTTTATCTTATGTGAATTTGATTTCATCAGACGACGGCTCGATTATCGGAATTTTTGTGCAAATTAACGTCTTGGAAGGGAGAGCTGGTTATGTCTTAATGGGTCGCGTTTCAGTCACCATTTCAAATTCATTCCGTTGTTTGACAACAGAAACAGTAAAATATAGCCTACCAATGAAAACAGTTTTATTGAGAATTTAGCTTCATCAAAATGGGCACAGAGAGAGACAAACTACAATGTAATAGGCTAATAAATAATAGCCTACATAAAATGTACATTTAGTATTTTCAGAAGAGCTGCCCTGTCATGCAAAAATCTAAACATGTTTGTGTTAGTAAATTGCTCAGTGCAAAGAAAGAGAAGTAATGGTAACCTGGCATTTTTTTGTTCTTTCTACGTGTCTATGAACAAGTTCTTTGAAAAACATCTGTGACCTTAGAAACATGTCTCGTCCTTATGCTCTATATTGACTATGGTTTCAATAATAAACATACATTTGCATAAAGCATCTATATTTATCCATGCCCACGTTGATTAGAGTATTACAAACTTGAAAAGTATTAATTTAAGGTACATTTAGAACAATTAAAAAAAAAGTGCGATTAAATGCGATTAATCGCGAGTTAACTCATGACAATATGCGATTAATCGCGATTAAAAAATTTAATCGATTGACAGCCCTAATTTATATTAATCTTTGCAAATCGCTTGCACGCTTCACGATGAATGCGGCTGTTTACACTCAGGGTACATTACGGCATGTTTTCTATGTACGACGTTCTCAATATAATTCATAATCCCACGTTTATAATGAACAACGCGTTATGGTTATTGTGTTATTGTGTTACAAACGGTGTATGCACAGAACAGAGGGGCGGGGTGAGCAAAGCTCATTATCATTTAAAGACACATGCACTTAAACGGCGTGCTGAAAACAGAGCTGTTTTTGACCAGGTAAAATGAGTGTTTTCTTACGATACTAATGAGAATTTTTAATTAAAGTATATTACAAACTTTTAATTTAGACCCTAAAGAATCATATTAGGCTATGTTCACACTTAGCGTCTTTTTTCAAACTGCCAGCGTCTGTTCTACATTATAACCCTATGGAGTAAACCGTTTTTTTTCCAAAAAGTCCTGAGCGCTTTTTAAGACGCCACCGCCGGCGTCTTTTTCTGCAGCTCAGAGCGTCTTTTTAAGTTGAAAAAAGTTCAACTTTTTTGAAAAGAACGCCCTACGTCAAGCGCCGTTTTGACAGCTGACCAATGACAAGCGAGTAGCTAGACCTGTCGTTTCCATAACAACAAAAACAACAAGAAAAAATGGAGCACCATACAGTTTCCTTCCCCGTATAATGTCTTGCACCCACAAACGTCTTTGTGAACCGACATTCTCCTCCCCGGTAACTTCAAAAGCCAACGCAAGAGCCAACTTTCTCTTTCTATTAGGCTACTGTTGCAGCTGTTGTTATAGCAACAAAAGACGCGCTCGGCTGCTATTTGTAACCGAACGCTACCAGCGTTTTTTTTTTTTGCTAAAAAACGCCGTTGTCAACTTTTTCTTGTCAAAAAAGACGCTAAGTGTGAACATAGCTTAGCTTGTACAAAAATGGCATTATATGACCCCTTTAAGTTTGATTGTACTATGCTCACTTGGTTTACACTTTAAGAGAATGACAGCGGTGTTTAATTAAAGAGACACTATTTCTTTAAATGATAGAAAAATAGTTTTGGTTGATGCAATATGACACTGGCGTGTGGCCACACCTCAAAGGAGGACACCTTCGTGGTTAAAGGAATAAAACCTTATGACATAAGATTTTATTTTCTAACTTATAAGGTTGCTTACTAAATGTAAACAAATATTATTGTGACAGTTCCTGTTGTGTTTGTTACTACAGTTAACAGGGAATAAAATGTTGAAAAATTAGTTTAGTTAGTTTTCTTGTGTTTCAAAATTGCTGGCCCACTTTAGCTGAATATTTTAGATACAGTGGGTGACCTTTAACCTTCAGTAATTATACTCAAATTCAATAAATAAATTGACATTCACTCACTGGTTATTTTATAGTTGACGTATAATCTACCTTTTTAGAAAACAGAAATGAGTGTGCTGTTTGGAAATTCAAGTCAGAGATGGAAGAAAGGACAGAAAGAGCAGAAAAAAGACGAGGCATTACGTTCAATCTGTGGAGTGAAGAAAGGATGAGAAGAGCAAAATGTAGATGCAGAATATAACGCTTAAAAATATGGACATAATTTAAGTTCATTTAAAGTGTTTAAGTCCCATTTTTAATGTGTTGTAGGGTTTTTCATCCACATTCTGATTTCTGAATATTCTGATTTCATCAAATTGAATGGGTCTCATTCATGAAACATTCTTATATACGAGTAAATATGTGAGTGATTTGCGCGTAAAGAGACATTCCCGAAAATTCTTCTCCTGATTCACAAATAGGCCTACTTCGTAAACGTCAGATTTGATAGTGAAATGTGTGTGTGTGTGTTAATGAATTCCAATCAGTCGTAAATGGGACGCGCGTGCACGCCTATTTCTCTCAATTACCATAAATCCCGCCCATTAAAACCGACTGACAACTATATATGGGCATCATAGTATGACACCAAACGATTCCACGTCTTCTCAAAAGCGAATGAAGAAGAGAAATTTCTCAGATGCAGAAATTGAAGTTTTATTATCAGAAGTTCGTTCAAAACGCCACATTTTATTTTCAAGCGTAGGCCTACATAGTGGCGTATCAGGTCCTAAAAAAAGAAGAAGGTTTTTTTTAGGTAACAATGCTTTTACCTAAATGCTTTAGGTAAACATGCTTGGCAGCATATTACAGATGCAGTTAATGGAGTTTCATCTGTTAATCGAACAGTCCCAGAAGTGAAAAGAAAATTGTTCGACATTTAAGACACAGAATTAAAAATGAATATGTTCTTTATTAAACAATAAAAACAGTCCTAAAAGTCTCTTCAGCATTCTCTTTTTCGGGGCTCAGACAGAGAGAGGAATGAACATAATTAACAGCCTCCGCGTTCTCCTCTTCGGGGCTCAGACAGAGAGAGATGTGAACATAACATGAACGTAACTCAGCAGCTTCAGACAGAGAGAGGAATTAACATAATTCACAGCTTCCGCGTTCTCTTCTTCGGGGCTCAGACAGAGAGAGATATGAACATAACGTAACTCAGCAGTTTCAGACAGAGAGAGGAATGAACATAATTCACAGCTTCCGCGTTCTCTTCTTCAGCGTTCTCTCAGACAGAGAGAGGTATGAACATAACATGAAAGTATCTCTGCAGCTTCAGCATTCTCCTTCAACAGGGCTCAGACGGGGAGAGGAACGAACAGATGTGACTGCGAGTGAACAGCAGAAACACAATTCCCACACTCGCATATTCACCAACACACATAGGCGTCGATTTCGGGGGGGGACGCGTACCCACCAGATTTCGTCATGAGTCATTTTGTACCCACCACTTTTAACTTCCGTCCATATTAATTTGACTTTTGGTTCGATTTTTTTGACCGTTTTCAGTGGTTGTGAGGAGCAATATGGGAGAGAAATTTGGTAATCATTGTCTGACCTAACAAAAAAACATTATAATATTCATTTTATTTTATTTTCCGTGTTGGCATTTATGAGGGAAAAAAACAACGTGTCAGTTCTCAGGTACAGACTTGAGCGCTCTGAAAGCGGCACTAAAAGACTGCTTTAAAACTTTCACAGAGACCTCAAACAGAACAGCTGCCTTTCTTTAAAGTGAATTTCGTTTTGTATTAATTATATCTTAATTTTAATCAATGTTTCATGAACCAATTGCCTGGATTTAATAAGAAGTAAATATAGCAGAATCATGACATGGAGGCGCCGGCGAGTGAACTGGAGTTCGTCTCATAAATGAACCGAAACTCAGCGTATGCACATTCACATTCACAGCGTATTTAGAGCAGTCATAATCATTACTTTTACCGGTTCTTTGTGGCAAGCTTTATGCGTGTGCTTGAGTGCAGCTATATCACATAAGCTCATTATCCTGTAGGCTAAGTAATTAAATTAATATAAAGGGGCGATTTGTCCACGAATGACTTAAATGAACAACTAGCCTACTAGTCGACTAGGAAAAAAACTTAGTCGGAAGCAGCCCTTATTCCACATATTTTCGAACCAAGCAACAGGACATCTGTGTTGAACAAGCGACCCTGCGGAATGAACGAGCGGAGCGGAATATTCAGAAATGCGCTCTCCACTCACGAGCTCTGATCGGAACAAACCCAAACCTCATCTGCTGAACTTGCGCAGAAAAACATCAAAATAAAATGGTTTTTAAAACTAAACACTATTTTAGCACAAATTATGAGCTTCTTGGCGATTTTTTTTTATAATTATTGACAAGATTAGAATATAGTAAAAGTTTTTTTTTTTTTTTTTTTTTTTGGGTGGGCCTGTTGAAAAGTGGGGCCGTGCCTGAACTACAGGACATCGTCTTTCAAAATATAACCTGCGCGAAAGAGAGAAAAAAAATGAATGCGTCATTGTACCCAGCACTTCTGAAAATGCACTTCCGAATGCGTCTCTGTCCCCAACACATTTCAAACCAAACTGACGCCCATGAACACACTGCAAGGTTTCACTAGTGCTCATTTCCACAATAAAACTGCAATCTAGCCTCTCTCTCTCTCTCTCTCTCTCTCTCTCTCTCTCTCTCTCTCTCTCTCTCTCTCTCTCTCTCTCTCTCTCTCTCTCCCTCTCTCTCTCTCTCTCTCTCTCTCTCTCTCTCTCTCTCTCTCTCTCTAATCCGTTTGGAAACCGCGTCTCAATTGCCGCCCAAACTCTCTTCCTCTCACACCTGTCAGCAATTCCACTCATCTATAAAAACACACGGGGAACCGGCCTGGTGTTGCACCGGAAGTGCTCCCCCGTAACAACAACTCCCGTGCACAAGGTTCCGGCTCCGGTCACCCCGTGACACTTGACTGCAACACTTGACTGCAACACTTCACAAAAAAAAAAAAGAAAGAAAGAAAAATGAAAAATGAATAAACAGCTTGAATAAAAAAAATAAAAAGACTTGCGGACTTGTGTTCCGTTTGCAGATGCTATTACAGGCTCTCGTAATAAAAGTAAAAAGAAAAACCGTATGTAATTACTACATAGGGTAAAGTGGGGGAAAACGCCCCCCTTAAGGAAAATGTGACATTACAGTGAAACAAAACATAAATGTGACTAGAATTGCCATCCCGGTTTTGAGTGACTATGGCAGGAGTTATTCACCAAATATTAAAATTGCTCAGCCTTCATAATTAATTAGTATTTTCACTGAAAATATTTTTGTACAAAGGGGGCGTTTTGCCCCAGCGGTGGGGTAAAACGCCCCCCAAGGTGGGGTAAAATGCCCCCTTTCTTACCAACCAGTTTGCTTCATAGATCAACAGCAAAATTAACAGACAATAGTTTTTAATCTCTAAAGGTAAAAGGCAAGTAATGTATCAACATGTATATATATTAATATTTATTTCAGCAATCTCCAAAATAGGCAAAATTAACTACCTTCCATCAGTGAGCTAACTTTGCTAGCAAGCTAGCTAGTTAATGCTCACTTGAGGTAATTTTTTCATGTTTTGTTCAAATATTTAGATTTTACCACCTAGTTATACTGCATTAAGTGTAAAACAAAGGATGTGATAGACAGAAATATTTTATTATAGTAATTATGATAGAGAAACTATGCCCCCAGGGGGGGGGGGGGGGGGGGGGGGGGGGGGGGGCGTTTTACCCCTCAGCGTAGGGGGCGTTTTACCCCACAAGCTATGACTTTTTAAAAAAAAAATTAATTTTTAAAATATAATTATATTCCTTAAAAATAATATATGATCTCAAACTACAGACTTCACTATTCATCTATCATACATCACTGCGATATCCTGCAGAACAATATTCTCTTAAACACTTATTTACTAATATCTGAAAATTATAGCATTTACCATGTAATCCTCTTCTCTTCAAATGTGTCGCTGGTGTCAGCTTCTCCATAGAGATTTGTATATCCCCGTTATCAACGTAGTGCATAGCAACAGTAAAAATGTATCTTGACTACTTTTAGTGGTTATTTTGGGAAAAACAGGTGGGGGGCGTTTTCCCCCACTCTACCCTATAATATTTTTTCAAAATGCTGTGTAAATATGTACCCGATTAAGGTGAAATTAAAATGCAGCCTTATTAATGAGCAAAACGTTCGGATTTTAAACCCACTATTTACGCGTGGCTGGGAGCAGGTGTAGATTTCTTTCGTACCAACTAACATTTGGAAAATACGAACATTTTAATGAATCCGAAAATTTACGGCAGAACCACTTTACACACGATTTACACAAAAATTCGTTCTGCTCGTGTTTCATGAATGAGACCCAATGTCAACACAACACATTCTATCAGTTGCCGGAATTTTACACATGCATTGAGTGAACTGATGCATTTTACTCATAGCCTAGTGGCTATATGCTTTTGGGTTTGTGCAATATGTTGTTGAATATGTTTGTTTGATAATGTGTAAATCATGTTTTTATTTCAGATACAGGATCATTTATGATATATCAAGGATGGTCCACTTTACCTGACAAGAAATGTGTCTAGTGGCCATGATCTCAAAATGTTACTGGTAAATACCTTGCAAATGATTACACATTATATATCAACTGCATTCGAATTGAAATATTATAGCTGGATCTTAAAGTTAACAAAAGTGATAAGGTAAAATAAAATTTGGCAGCCATGCTTCGAGCCTATAATGGAAATAGTGCACCAGAAAATTGCATTTCCATGTATTCAGTTAGTAGATTGTTTTATCCGAAGCAATTTACAAATTAGGAATATCAAAAGCAATTTGTCAAATCATTTCAGTGGCTTTTGTGCTCCCGTGCTTTTCCCTTTCCCATTGTTCTCTTCTTCAAGTGTTTAAACCGAGATCATTGTTTAAGGCTATGAACCTAAAAAGTAAAATAAAAAATTGAATGTAATGAAAAAATTGAGTAAGCAATGATTACACACCACAATTTAATTAAATTATATATATATATAATATATTTAAAATTAAATACTTTTTACATACTTTTGCCCTGTTTCAGGAAATGCTGTTTTTAGACTGGCAGTCTGTTTTCATGGAACATTCAACCTTGATCTAGGAAAATGTGATTTTTTTCCCCCAACCATTTTTAAAGAATAAATCATTAATGACATCCACAAAAATGTTATGTACATCAATATAAAACCTTCTTCTGGCTAAAATTATAATTAATTAATTAATTGTATAAAATTACAATATATATATGACACCAGTTAGCAACCTTCCCCAACAGACATTTATGAAAAATACCCGTGCTTTGTGAAAACAGTTTTCATTTAAAATATATATTACCTGGATTTCTATATACATACAGTATATTTATTCCATATAACTATATATAGATTTGAACTTTTTAATTGTTTTTTCTATGTAAACTAACTTTGCAGACTTTTGACATCTCGTGCATGAGTGTTGCGTTTTTAAAAAACCCTTCCCCAATAACAGAAGTTCAACTTTAAAAACGCATCTCAAGACCTCAAGTTCCTCTTCAATGTTATGTGTCAACGGCTCCTCAAACGATCTCCTTTCTGAAAGTTTAAATAAACATCCACCATGTTTCATGTCTTTGTAAACAGAAATCTGTGTTTCTCATGTTTGTTTGTTTGTGCTCCCATCCCAGACAGGGATTTTAGGGTACTTTTATGTATCCCAAATTATACTTTTAGGAAAGTTTGGGATACTTTTATGTGGGCCTCTTTACGTCCTTCCAGATGTCTATTAGCTGCTGTGGGGATCCCAGGATTGTTGTAATGACCCTGAGAAAATCCTCTCGATTATATTGTCCCAGATAGGCTCTAAACTGTGAAGGGTCTGGGGGGGATGAGGGTGCAATGCCCAAATGTTTCACACAAGCGCCCACATATGCATCTTCAATGTTAAAGGCCTTTATTTCCTTGGAAGCCTCAACTATTTTTTCTGGCAGGTCATTGGAGAAAACATATCCCATTCCCAGCAGGTAAGTGGGGTATTTCGGTTCGGGGTAAAGCTCCTCTGACACGTACCACTTTGAGTTTGTGTCTCTGACAACGGGCCGGTCCCACATCACCATTCCAGTGATGTAGTTCTGTCTGGGTGTGTTGGGTGCCAATAGGAGAGTCATCAAGTTTTCCAGATTTAAGTACATGTCAGAATCGACCTTCATACTGAAATTGGCTTGAGGGCAACGAGTGGCCAACCAGTCCATGATCACCATCGTCTTTATGGTCAGGTTGAAGTACGAGTCCACAAAGTTGCTCTGCAGTAAGTCTCTGTGTTGTCGGCTCTCTTCCTCCAGTTGCTGTTGAGAGTCGGATCCTCCAGTCAAACCCACCAAGAACAGAGTCATCACTGCTTTTCCCTGGATTGTGCTCTCATTCCCCCACGTGCTCCGGATGGCGTTACGAGCTTCTACCTGATGGGGCGCCACAGGGACCATCAAGACCAGGAACGGATTCTGCTGACATTTATCAGGTTCATCCAGAATGAACTGATAGTTGCTTGGATGAGCTATATGATAATAAATTGTTGAACCTCTTTGTTGTATTTGCTGATTGGGCAAATGCACTAATGTATCTTTTGGATTATGATCGGCCCAAATGCTGTCAATTACCTTATAATGAGTCTGATTGATGATTCTAGTAAACCAGGTTTTAGGGAACGTAATTGTGTCTAAAGTGAAATCAGAGGCGTAAGCAACGGCAAACAATAAGAATGTCATTGTAAGCAGCAGAAAAAATGCCGTTTTAATTTGATGTATAAACGGACCTCTATCTTGAGCCAAACTGCAGAAAAAAAGAGAGAGAGAAACAGGTCAAAATTAGTCTCACAGTGAAATATCAGAATTTTTTTATTAAAATATGATTCATCACAAAAATAACTCTGTTGCAAATCTTTAACTAAGTTTACACGTTTACATCAGTTAGTTATGATAGTGATTTAAGTTTCATGAACTTTAAGAACACAGAGCTTTTGTCAGAAATTTTGACATGGACATCACTTAAAGATAGATAGAATTTTTTATTTGAACGATTCATCAGTCTGATTCAAATGACATAGGATTTCAGAATCACGGGCTGGAGGACGGAGCTAGGGCGAGAAAACGCTGAATTGCAACGTGCGAAACAATTCTGAACAATTCATTAAAGGAACTCTCTCATACGAGTCATTTGTTCGTAGATTGTAGGCGAAAAATTCCTGAATTACTTTTTTGCCGCGATTCCGAAGAATAAATAAAATAAATAATAAAAAAATAAAAAAATAAAAAAACCCTATGAATTAATTTTTTAACTATCATAGTCCATAATACATATAAAGATGTACACAAAATTGAATGTAAGATGTTAATCTGGAACATGTTTATTTTTGTTATGGTTTTCATCTCTTCTTCTTACAAAATGTCCTTACCGCAACATTACAATATTGTTAATTTTATACACTTTATTTTTTTCATTTCTATAATTTTTTTTATACATTTACATAGTTACTTTCAAGATTTATACATTTTTGTAAAAACTAATATTAAAAAATAATTTAAAATTAGGGAATTTTATGATTTTCTTAATGCCATGGGAAATTTTGACGCTAACCTAGATATCAATTGTTTTCATACAAGCCAAAGATAAAACATTTAGCTTTTTATGACTGTCATAACGTGTCCCGTGGAGATCAAGGGGAGGTGGTAGATAGGCTCAGGACTCAGATATCATCCGAAGAGGATTTTTATTAAATGCCAGTGGAGAAGTAGGGGTGTACATATTCACAGTGATGTGTCAAAGAAAAAATGACGAAATTAAACCAAAAAAAAAATTTACAAAAAGAAATATATAGGGCTACACTTGACTCAGTGCAAATTTTGATGTAGCCTATCAACAACCAGAGGAAAACAAATCGCTACAGGCACCAAAATCTACATGGATACATTCACCAATATGACCCCATTTTTCCTTCCTCAAGTTTCAGTTTAGACTGGCTTATATAGCCTAGGACAGGCTCATTACAACCAAGACCGTACCAACTGCTAGGGCATCAATACCAAAAACCTTTGTAGCCTAAACTTATGACCATTTATAGAAATGGTTTAATCCAACACAAGGAAGCTGTGGCCCTGCCCCCTGCACTCTCAGAAAAAAAGGTACACAAGCTGTCACTGAAAGGTGTTTTGAAAAGGTGTACCTTTTCAAAAGGTACACCTTTGTACCTAAAGAGTGCATATAAGTCCCTCAAAGGCACATATTGGTACCAAATGTGTACATATTAGTACCTAAATGGTACATATTAGAACCCTTTTGAAGGGTACTGTCCCAGTGACAGCTTTTGTACCTTTTTTTCTGAGAGAGTGTTTTGAAGAGCCACAGGAAAAGGATATGGTGAAAAGACAGCATGTGGGCAAACTGTTTGCAATGTGGGCATAGACAGAGACATATGTAGACATTACACGTTGTGATGACTGCTGATATGTGCACCTGTCTGCAATCAACTCAACCAGCATATCTTAAACTTATTATAAATGAATGTTATAGAATAATGAACCAGATTAAACAATTGTATCATAAACCTAACTGCAACTGCAACAGAAACACAAAACCAAATAAATAACAAATGTAAAGAAACATAAGCCCATAAACAGTTTGTAAAGACTTCACATGCTGGCATTATCGCGGTAGTGATGACGTAATCTTAGCACCCGTCATCACAATGACAAATATTGTCATTTTAATGTGTAAATCATCTCTTTAAAAATTATTTTTGTGAACAAAAATCGGATTAATAATTAAAATAAACCATTGCTGCGGTAATGACACTTTGTATCGGTAAGGACACAATGTTAATGGCACATGTTAATAATGTAACCTTAACAATAGGTTACTGTAGAGAAAAATAGTTACAGACAAAAACAGAAGGTATTTTGTCAAAGATAGTAGTGGTATTGCAGTAAAGACTGGGTCAAATTGATTCTCTTGTTTCAAATACTAATACATTTATGAATTTCTGTTGTAACAACAAACTAATTTGAGGCCTTCAGTATTTTGTTTTGTCCTCTGGTTTCTTTTGTTTATCCTTCACTGTCTTTTTTTCTGATTTGTCATTTGGGAGACAATCTTTATCTGTTTTTTTTTTCTTTTTCATGCTCTTTCTTCATATCTGTCTGAGTCTTTTCTCATTACCTCTCTGCATTTCTGTCGTCTTATTGTAGATTAATCTGGTATCATCGGCATAGCGTTGCAAAAATGGCATGTTTATATTTAGTTTACAACACATTTAATATTTGCAATATACACTGTTTAGCCACAGCATTAATCATGTAGGTTCCCCTCTTGCTGCCAAAACAACTCGGATACCTCAAGGGAAGGACTCCACAAAGACCTCCGTATGTGTCCTGTGGTATCAGGTTGCGAGGTGCCTCCATGGATCAGATTTGTTCTTCAAGCAAAGCAATTGTATTGAGATATGGGACATTTTAAGGCCAAGGCATAGAACTCTGTCATGAACTCTTGACTCTTCACTTATAGGCTATCCCACCCCTTGACAGGTGCCATTGTAATGATATAATAAATTATATTCACCACACCTGTCACCTAAAAATGCTGCGGAAATACATTTTTTGCTAATATTGCAAATAACTAGCAGCTAGCAAGGTCTGATATATCAGTTTTTACTGTTAGCACCAAATATACATATTCAACAGTAGGGGAGAGGCGGGACGATTGAAACGCGGGACGGATGAAACACTGAGATGTTCTTGAAAACCACTCACGTCATGTACGTCAAATTTCGTCAGCACGTACAGCACGCAATGCCTAACATACCCGCGAAAACATTTCTTCTTTACGTCGTGTCGTTTTGGAGTTAAAGCCGCAAAGCTGTTTTTGAATGCGGTGAGTGAATTCTTTCGTGCGGTACTTTTTTTTGACTGACAAGTTGGATTTATTGTTTCATGTGCCATTGTAATGATAATACGGCAGGTGTATTAGTACTGCAACACACCCTTAAGTGGGCAATATCAGAGTTTTTTAGTTTAAGAGCAAAAGAGGTTTAAATGACAGGATGCGCTGTCGGGACGGTTGAAACAGTGTTTCAACCGTCCCGCCCGCGCGTCCTGCCCGTTAAACCTGGTCATAGCCTATACTGTTCATAGATTCATATACTGTTTCTAGACTTGTGTTTCTTTTAATGCAAATTAATTTTCAATTACGCAACACATGCTATCTCTGTAATAATCAGCAATTGTCCAATCTTCAATATTCAATACATTTCATTTATCGTCGTCTGGTTGACCTCGTTTTCTTCATAATAACAGGCTATTCAACTAGCAAACACTCAATATGACTCAAGGAAGAAATGTAAGAAAATGAATTGTAAACGGATTTGTCTGTCTTCGTCAAAATAGCCTGTTAGAAAGATTACAAAATGCGCATAGGCTTATCGCCTATTGTTTATTGGTGCGACAGAACAAAAATGGTTAATATGAACCTTTAAATGAAAATAAATTACAAAATATGTTTGTAACAATATGTACATAAGTTACTTGTCAGGTGTTGTTCACAAAAAAAAAGCATTAGATGAATAGTTGCCATTTAAACTGTCATGTTTCATCCGTCCCACCCCTGTGTTTCAACCGTCCCGCACAGGCGGGACGATTGAAACAAAGCTCAACTCCCGTTCAAAGTCATATTTTACTTAAATCATCCTATATTTGTACCGAATAACACATGATAGTAAGAGAACACATATGTGAGTTGTTAATCACAAAAAAATAAAAAATCTATCTGTAACCTTATCTTAGAAAACGACATTTATCTGAAAAGTGTTTCAACTGTCCCGGCTCTCCCCTATATGAAACTAATTCATTTGAAATAATGTCACATTGTTAAAGAATGAGCTAATTTGAAGTATCTCAACATTGAGACCACAGGTGTGGAACATGAGTAAAAATGGTGTTTGGATCTATAAATGCTTCATAATTTTCCATTAAATCATATTATTCATTCATAATTTTTTTATGTCAAGGTGTGTAATGACACTACATTTATATTTAAAGAGCATCAGGCGACAAATTATAACATAAATCTTAACTACTGGGACTTTATTTGCCCGTAGTTGCAGAAACACCCTTATGTTTCATTTCCTGGTAACGCCAACTTTAAATATTAGAGTCAATGACATTACACCCAATTTGTAAATACACCTGAATACACCTCTTAGATGATACATGGTTTAGATTTTTAAATTAAAATCCATGATTTCAAGCTAATGTTTAAATGTAAAATGTATTCATTTTAATTCAACTGCCAGACATATCACATTTGTGTTTCCCTTTTCTATCACATATTGAAAGACACTGAACAAAACAAAGTGAAATATATATCTTCAAGAGAGATCTTCAACCCTGCTCCTGGGGACCCACTGTCCTGTAGTGTAGAGTTTATCTCCAACCCTTATCACACACCTGAAGCTGCAAGTCAAGCTCTTCAGGATCGCTTGAAAATACACAGGTTGGAAATAAACTTTAAAAGACAGTGGGTCCCCAGGATAGTGTTAAAGACCTCTGCTCTAGTTTATAATAAGATGTTGTATGCAAACAGCACAAATAACATTATAAAATATCTGATAATAAAACAAGTTATAAAAGGATGGGTGAGCTTACCTGTGCCAAATGTTCTTAATAGCCATTCTAGTGTGTTCAACTAGTAACCCTACTTCTTCACGTATTCCTTCCTGAATAATCTCTTACATCTAGTAACCAGTTAAGAGGGGCGGGGAGAGGAAGCAGTTTTTTTCTCTTGCACCTATGAACAAACCCACCGCTGAAACTTGTCATGAGTATGATAATACTAATTTTTGAATGCAGTCATCATTATAGTTAATATATAATTTTATATATATATATATATAGAGAGAGAGAGAGAGAAGCTACACACATCCACAATCAATGAGAACATCATCTCTAAGGTATTGTTCTCTTGTGGGGATTGGTTTGTTGCCGTGAGTAACATAATAGCTACACCTTTACCAGGAGCCCTGTTATTGTCCGAATGAATTTGATTCTAACAGGAAGTGAGGAGAAAAGTTGCTTTAAACCTTGAAGAGGAATAAATGCACTGGATGGAATTATACTTACTTCCAAAATGTGCAAAAAACAGACACTCCCAAATCTCTAGGGAACATGGCGTATTTCCAGTTTGTTACCCTGATGATTAGAAACATTCATGAGCTTTTTGTTCACGTAGGCTTAACTATCTTCTTACAAATGGATGAGCGCAACAGAAATGTTGTGAAACCAGTATTTCTGGCTTTTTTGTTTGTTTTGTTTTATCAGTGTACTATCTCCAATAAAAAACATTTTATATAACTGCTGTTTTGTTGCAGCAGGGCTGACTAATGTCTCATACAGAAGTAAAACAAGTAAAATTGACTTAATTGTTGTTTTTGCTCTCACATTTAAGTAAAATCCACTTAAGTTAAGTCCAAATGACAAAGGGAATGAGTGCAGATTTTTTTATTTAACCATTTTTTTTAAGGCAAGCTTTTATTCAATATTAATTTATATCCCTGCTAGACCTATCACTGTACTGACATTAGCACAAGTATGTTCATTAAATTAAGCATTAAACGCTGTGGTTTTAACCATCCTAAAACGTAGCCTAAAAGGCCGTCACTGGGACTGCACCCTTTAAAGAGGTAATATGACCAACCATCATGGGGAAGTCCCAGAGTAAACCTGATCAATATGATACACCAGTGTTTTGTCTGATGAGGAGAGTGTATGGGTTCAAATGTTTGAGAGTTACTGAAGGGTTAGATACTATTAAATACTATATGATTTCCCTAGAGAAGGAATTTTAAGTTTCACTAGGCTGATAATGGTAAAAGACTCTGTTTTAGAGGGAAGTGAATAAGAGAAGGGCTGTTGATGTGCTAAACATGTCTGTGTGTATTATTAATATTGTGGTGATTAGAGGAAGAAGAGCGCAAAAAAAGAAAGCCGATGCAGAAGGAACTGCCATGTAGAGAAGATGGGGAAATAAATTAAAAATGGAAGAAGAAAAAAAGGTTTTACTTCTTCATCCAGTAAATGGATGCATGACATTACTGTAGATGTCTAGAGGACTTAAATTTATACAGTATAATAAGGGTTGAAGGAGCAAGCAGCTACAGTATAAGGCGTAGCTGTGCTAATTTTGGATTGAGATATGAGTAATATAATATTTTGGTTTCTGGTAAACAGTAGAGATAAGTGGCACTGAGACAATAATGACCTTTTCTTGTTATATTTGATATAGGTATACAATGAGTAGTTATAACAAACAGGGGCAGCACAAATGTATGTTATGAAAATGAAATTTCTGATAGAATTTATGGAACTATTTATGAATACCTGTGCTTTACAAAAAGCAAGTAAAGGAAATGTTGGACAAGTGTGACTCAAGTTAAACAGAAACGTTGTGACAATCCCTTAGAATATGTTGAGCGTTTCCATGCAATTTATGAAAACTGATGTGCTGCCAATGATAATGATGAAGATTATGATTCGACTATTGTGATTGATCGGCTCTGTTTACATTCCTGAATGGGACACGCTGCTTGTGCAGTAGCCTAAGTTAGAGCCGTTTGCAAGCTCATAATGATCAAACTATAGGTCAGGTGTCTGCTGATATACTCGAAGCTGACACGAATCCACCAGTGTTAATGTGGGTTTGAAAGTAGATCAGTGGTTAATATGACGATATTAAAGTGAATGGATGAATACAGGTTGATATAGCCAACAGACAAGGACTCCAAAACATGTGAGTTGCAAAAATATGCAAAAATATGCAAAAATTGTGTTTATTTAAAAAGCAAATGTCATTCTGGCATATGTCTTTAGCTGGGCTAGAGTTAAAAGATAAAATGAAAATATATTAAAATTTTATGCAAATGCAGTGTACCAGCACTGAATGCCTACTTCCGGCTCAAGTGTTTTTTGCTAGTTTCAGCTACACGCAGTATACTGTCCTATTTGAATAGCAAATGCATTTGCGCCCATCTGTTCACCCATTGGCTATGGTCTGAGCGAGAAATTAGGTGTTCAAATGGCTTTGAAAGGGAATGGGAGATGAGACTCTGATTGGTTTATTGCACGTTAAGCCCAAAACACAACCATTACTCATTAATAGAATAGAGACAACTGACCATTTTTCCCGTCGTTAAACTAGCAAAAGTGGATTCGGACATGCCCTCTAAGTGCACTTGCGCCGTGTTTTGTTTTTGTTTTTATTGAAAGGATCCCCATTAGCTACAGCCATGCTGCAGCTATTCTTCTTGGGGTCCTGAAAAATATGTACATAAACAAAAGAAAAAAGTCAGTAAAAATACAACAAATAAATGGAAAAGGTAAATACACATACACATACACATATACATATACACATGTATATACACATTTCAACGTACATATGTACCCTCATACGGGCATGAAATATACACACATATAAAAACACATTCATACACAAACGCCCATAAATATACCTACACATGTGCATGTACACACATATTCACACACATATATAAATAAATATAAACAGTCAGATGTATTATTTTGATAGATGCTGTTTTACATATAATTTAAATTTATTGACATTGTTAGTAAGTATGATATGCTTTGGCAGTTTGTTCCTTTCCTTCATACCTCTGAACATAACAGTGTTTTTTATGGCATTTGTTCTTGCTATAGGTAAGGTGAAGTTGCCTTTAATTGCATGTCTGGTACTGTACTGATGATTGTCTACACTGAAAGAAAGATGCTTGAACAAAACAGAAGGCAATTTTGAGATGGAAATGTTTCTTATGAAACTTAACAGTGAATACAACAGTCTATCTTCGACCTAAAGCACGACCAAAGTGTGCTTTAGAACATGTGAGATATAGCTAAATTTGTCTGGCCCACCACAGGGCCACATCCTTGCTCCAATTCTGGCCCAGTTCTGGCTGGGCCCCCGGCCCAAAACTGGTCCACACATGGAAAATAGACACAAAAACAGTTCCTCCGGCCCAGATGAGGCCCACACCCTGTAAAATGATTTGTTTTGTTTATGTGGCCCAATTCTGGCCCAGACACTGCAAGACATATCTGGCTGAGACTCGGCTTGGTCCCCGGGCCAGATGTGGTCCAGAAACTACGACATTTAAACATTCAAAACAAATTCAAACATTTAAAAAAAGATTAAAGGCTTTTATTTAAAAAATAACAAATACACTATAACATGAACATGTATTAATTTAACAATTATCAAATAAACTATAAAATGAACATTAATGACACATTTTAAACAATAACATTAACAACTCATTTTAAACAATAACAATAAAAATAATAAAAATAACAATAAAAATATATTTATAATATAGGAAGAAAAAATAAACTCATTTTAAACAATAATATTAACAACCCATTTTAAACAATAACAATACATATAATAAAAATAATAATACAAATATATTTATAATATAGGAAGAAAAAATAAACTCAGTCACATGCACACACACAAATAATTCTCACATGCACACACACACACACACACACAAATAATTCTCACAGTCACATGCACACACACAACACGGGTGATTCTCATGAAATCCAGATTTAGAAGGTGTCCAGCATCAGAATTTTTAAAATGCCCTTGAAGCCAATTTTCTTTTTGCACATATAAGATTGAGGTCTGAACTTACTATAAAAAAATATTTCCTATATAAGTATTTAGATTTTTTTAGATGAAGTCCATAAAAAATTATCATTACCGCAACATGACATTACATTAAATATATGGTTAAAAATGTGTATTTTTGGCCAATGTTAAAGTAGACTCTTAGTAGAAAGTAGATTACTTAATTTGTAAAAAAGATACATGCGGTAATGAAAATGCCATTTCGGTAATGAGGATCAATGTTTCGGAAATGAGATTTAACTCACACATTCACTGTTGACAAAGGGGTTTGATGCCTAACCCTATTTTACATATTTAAAACACATACAATTTTTAAAAGAATATTTATTTCATTAACAGTGTTTCATTTTCTCATTTATCGTAATCATCAAGTACCATGCCTTGTGTTAACAAGTGTTGTATATAAGTTACAATCTTACATACAATCATGTCATAGCCTACACTGTAGTACTAACAAATATACAACCATTAGCATTAATAAATATTATTATTCTAGTATAACATACAATCATGTGTTCATGAGAACTTTTTCAATGTAACAGCATCATGTGCTCTAGAAAAAAGATTTTAGTTTAGCTAAAACACTTTGGTCCTGACATTCAACCACACAACCTTTTTCTGAGAATAATTTCAAGTGAAGAACTTGAATAGCTGCAACTCGATTTATGAATTTTTCTTCCATTTAATTTTTTTTCTCCAATGCTGTCTACTTGTGAGGTCCTGAGTTTAATTTGACCATTTTCCTTACGTTTCCGGTACCTGGAAAAGGAAAAATTAATGAAAGGTGAAATGCAGTAAGCACTGACATAAATACAAACTTTAGACCAGGGACGTCACTAGGTTTGGAGGACAGGGGGGGCTTAGCCCCTAGGGTATTTGTAACTTGCGTTTATAGAAAATCTTACAGTGAATTTGAGTAAAAAAACCACCATGTATATATGTCGCTGTATTTATCTCTTCAACCCCGTTACCATCTTCAACCCTGTTACCCTAGTCTCAATTTTTATTATTTTTTTTTTTTAAGTTTATGAATAAGTAATTTAATGTTTGTTGAACTTAGTCAGAAATGTTCAGAGCAATCATAAGAATACTGATTTTAGTTCAAATTCTGAAGTTAAGCCACATCTTTGATCAAAAATGTTGCTGTCACAAAAAGTGCCCATTTCAGGTTTAAGGTTCAAGTGTAAAATGATATGTTAATGTTATGGTGCATGGTACAATTTCTGGTAAGCTACACTTTTTTATTATTTCAATTCAATTAAATTATTGTGATTTGATTTAATATTGACTCATTTGGATAAATATTAGGTACTCGAGATAGGCATTAATTTTTCTCAAGAAAAAAAACAACTCACCTAATGTTGTAAACATAGACAGCCCTATCAGATGGTAGTATTATTTAAGGTTAAAAATAACTCAAATTAAATATAATGTTTTTTATTATAATAACAACTTTATTTAATGATATAAGTAAAAATATAATAAATAGGCCTATGTAATATAGAACACATATTTAGCAAAATAAATTTTTTCTTGACAGCTAGGCTACGTGCTATTTCCTATATTATGTTCATTAAATGGCTTTCCTGAGGTAAATGTAACATATTGTTCTCCAGCTTGACCTCGCTGATAAAAAAACACTGATTGATCGATATTATGTAGGCCTATGAGGAATATACATTTCGGTAAGTTGTAGCCTACTACTGTATCTTTCAACAGTGTTCGTGTTTTTTTACTATTAGAGATGATCGGTTCACGTGCGCTAGGGATCTGTCACGTAACATTTACAAGCGCCAAAACGATATTTATTGTTTGAATTTCGTAATAAAATTGACAGAATCTGAGAGTTGAGATTCTTCCTATATCATAAAGTAACCTGCTCTGTCTAGTCTGTTGGTCTCCGTGTCCTCTTTGCTTCGCGATTTTTCTGTGCGTGAGAAAATGGATCTGTGGCGTGAGAGCGTGTGAAAAGTGTCAATTGCGCGAGTCTCACGGTGAATGCATGAGAGTTGGCAGCTCTCCAACTTCCGACTTTTCGGCTATTTTTGTAGCTGGATATATATCATTTGTTGCGTCTAAATATGAATGAGGATACGGTTATTGATAAATCGAATTGTTATATTTGTTCTTATTATCATTTAGGGGGGCTTAGGAACATTTTGGGGTAGCTTCAGCCCCCCTAAAATAGGCCTAACGACGTCCCTGCTTTAGACTATGATCAAAATTGCACACAATTGTTAATTTAGGAATGGTAGGTGTGTGTGTGTGTGTGTGTGTGTGTGTGTGTGTGTGTGTGTGTGTGTGTGTGTGTGTGTGTGTGTGTGTGTGTGCGCATGCGTTCACACACATGGGCATGCAATGCATGTCTGTGTGTGATGTGTGTGAAAGAGAGTGTGTGTATGTACAATATAGTGTATACTGTACAAGTATGTCAGCCTTCACGTTTGCATGTCAGCATCAGTATGTACATGAGTGAGTGTGTGTGTGTGTGTGTATGTACGCACACACATGGGCATGCATGTCTGTATGTGATGTGTGTGAAAGAGAGTGTGTGTATACAATATATACTTATGTCAGCCTTCACATTTGCATGTCAGCATCAGTGTGTGTGTGTACGCACATGCATGTCTGTGTGTGTACTTATGTTTCTGTGCGTGTGCATGTGTCTGTGTGGGAGTGAGTGCAAGTGTTGGTCAAAACAATGAATCCAAGTTTATATTTTTATAGTTATATTTTGTTTATGCAATCTGTTCAAGAAGTGTTTAAGGCAAATATCAAGTTATATTGAAATGAGCAAGAGTTATAGTGCACGTCCCTCCTTCATAAGTTTGTTTCTCATTACCGAAACATTGAGTATCTCCACCGCAACAGGCCTTCAATTGTTGCGGTGAATGATAATGGTGTTGCGGAGGATGAGTGACCTTAAACATTCATGCTAAATGTGGAAGCTAAATGAGGGTTAGCTAAACTTTCCCTCTTTTTATATTTAGACCATAATGGGGTATATAGTGATCAAAGAATTAAAATGGCCAAAAAAATTTAAACTTCACAAACTCATGTTTCAGTAATGAGAACTAAAAAGTGGTGTATATGACAAACACAATTTTTACTTTTATCTGGAGAAAAATAAGAACTGCTTACCTGGTAGCCATCTTGAGTGTCACAGTCAATTATATCCCCAACAAAATTCCTTGAAAATGTTAGTTCCTTGAGGACTTAAACAATGATTGAAAATTGTTGCGGAGGATGAGACAATTGGTCTTGGACAAATTTATATTCCTTATTATTGTCACTACATTTACCAATGATCACCAAATACCACATGTTTCTTTACTGTAAATGTTTTTAGTATAACATGCACTGAAGCTTTTTATTTTTTATATTTTTTAATTATAAATATTTCCATCTCAAAGAACCCAAATCCAGTCATGGACATGTTGCGGTAATGAAAAAAATCCCCTTAAATGTGGAAAAAAAACCTAAATTGGTATTTATGATGTCATTTGAAATCATGTGCAAAATAGTACATGAAGAGATGTTTATAACTGTATCCTTATTTTGATAGCATTTACTTACATCAAAATGCTTCATGACACCTCATAAGTCTAATTTCGCAAGATTTACCCACACACACAAATAATTCTCACATGCGCACACACGCACACGCACACGCACACTCACACTCTCACACTCACACTCACACTCACACTCACACTCACACTCACACTCTCTGTGAACAACTTATTTTTGCAGAAGCCTTCTCTTTCGTCCACCATCTCTATCTGCTGCCAGCTGGAGCCACCTTTTCATGGTCCCCTCAACCTCCATTTCAGCAGCACTGGCTGTGAGGGTTTTTTTCCAAACTGCAGCTTTGAAATAAAGGAATAAATATTGTTAAGCATTACAGTTTTTTACAGTTGTTAGGACCAATTATTCTCTCTTTTTTTTAAACTCTTCACACTGTTGTGCTCTCAGTGTGAAGAGAGCACAACAGTGTGAAGAGTTTAAAAAAAAGAGAGAATAATTGGTCCTAGCAACTGTAAAAAACTGTAATGCTTAACAATATTTATTAAAAATATGCTCATGTTTTGATGAATGAAACCAGGCTAAAACATTTTTAATTCCAACTTCTAGATATCACACCACTGAACAAGTTGAGAGAAGTTCCAGTTGAGGAAAATATGTTTTACATTGCAAATATTCTTGATATTGGCTTGTCAACCCTTTGTGTCTACTAACAAGTGTGTTATATAGAGCAATACACTATAATACTATAAGTCTCTTCTGCTCACCAAAGCTGCATATTTTGACGGCCTATTTGATCCAAAAAGTCAGCACAAAAAATATTATCAGGCCTACAGCTGTTTTCTATGTAAATATATAGTAAAGTGTAATTTATTCCTGTGATCAAAGCTGAATTTTCAGCATCATTACTCCAGTCTTCAGTGTCACATGGTCCTTCAGAAATCATTCTAATACGATGATTTGCATATTTCAGAATCAGAAACATTTATGATTATTATCAATGTTGAAACCTTTTTGATGAATAGAAAGTTCAAAAGAACAGAATTTATCTGAAAGAGAAGCTTTTGTAACATTAAAATCTTACTGACCCAAACTTTTGAATGGTAGTGTGTAAAGAAATTAATCATAGCTACTTTTTATTTAGCAAGGGTGCATTAAATTGATCAAAATAAATTAAATTTGATTTAAACAATAATAAATGTGCAAAGTACATTTATTTCTTTATTTATATTTTGCAAGTATTCTTATGAAGTGATAATTAGGGGATTATGAATATCTGACAGTTCTTGTTCAAATTATAAAAATGTTGGTGTAGTGACAAGGCGTGCTGTGCCGTGCCGTGCCGAGGCACAACCCACATAAAGTTGATAATTCTGCGAATAACTGCAATTGCAGATTTCGAACAGAGATGGCGACAAAGAGGAAAAACTACGGACAGCAGCTTTAAATGAAAGGTACTGAATTTAATGGCCAATAATGCAAGATTTCCTTGCTTGAGAAATGCGAGTAAGTTAATGGGCACAGTATAACCTGACAGGGCTGTTTCAGTTCTAGGAAACCAAACAATGTGAGCTGCTTTAAGCCCTAAAACTATCATCCCACAGGAATGCTCAGCACATTATTATATAATTATATAATTATATATAACATATAATTATATAAACTTATCATTGCATCTAAACCAACAACATGTTTATTAGATCCAATACCCACTAAACTATTGAAAGAAGTGTTACCTGTAGTGGAAGAGCCTCTTCTCAATATTATTATCTCGTCTTTAACTTTAGGTCATGTTCCAAGAATATTCAAGTTGGCAGTTATAAAACCTCTCATTAAGAAACCACAATTAGATCATAATAACCTAGCAAATTACAGACCCATTTCAAATCTTCCATTTATGTCTAAAATACTAGAAAAAGTTGTGTCCGCTCAACTGGCCTCTTTCTTGCAAGAAAATGATATCTATGAAAAATTTCAGTCAGGATTCAGGGCGCATCATAGCACTGAAACTGCGCTCGTTAAAATTACAAATGATTTACTTCTAGCTTCTGACCAAGGCTGTATCTCAATACTAGTTTTACTCGTTCTTAGAGCTGCATTTGACAATAGATCACAAAATACTCTTAGATCGACTACAAAATTACACTGGTGTTCAAGGACAGGCATTAAACTGGTTTAGATCGTACTTATCAGACCGCTACCATTTTGTCTGTTTAAATGGGGAAAAATCGAAGATAACGTCAGTAAACTATGGAGTGCCGCAAGGATCTGTGTTAGGCCCTCTGCTATTCTCAATATATATGCTGCCACTTGGTAATATTATAAGAAAACATGGAATTAGTTTCCACTGTTATGCTGATGACACTCAATTATATATTTCATCACGACCAGATGAAAACACTAAATTATCTAAATTGACAGAGTGTGTCAAAGATATAAAATACTGGATGACGTGTAATTTTCTGCTATTAAATTCAGATAAAACGGAGGTATTACTTATTGGTCCAAAAAACTGCCCACAAAACCTCTTGCAATTCAACTTTAATTTAGAAGGATGTCCTGTTACTTTATCCAGTAAAAGACCTGGGTGTTCATATTTCATATGTTACAAGAACAGCCTTTTTCCACCTTAGAAACATTGCTAAGCTACGTAACATGCTATCTGTTTCTGATGCAGAAAAGTTAGTTCATGCATTCATGACCTCGAGACTAGATTACTGTAATGCTTTATTAGCTGGTTGTCCTGCATCCTCAATAAACAAGCTACAGTTAGTCCAAAATGCAGCTGCTAGAGTTCTTACTAGGATCATATATGATCATATAACACCAATTCTATCATCTCTACACTGGTTACCTATTAAGTTCTGGATCAATTACAAAGTATTGCTACTGACCTATAAAGCCCTATAAATGGTTTAGCTCCAGTGTATTTAACGGATCTTCTATCGCCCTACAATCCATCGCGCTCTTTAAGATCACTAAATCCAGTTTGTATCCAGCCTCCTATGGAGACTTCAGATGCCCCAACACCCGTGAAGAGACGACTCGACGCGAGACGACTCAACGCCTGTGAAGAGACGACTCGACGCCTGTGAAGAGACGACTCAACGCCAGCGATGTTATGCCCTAAATTAATACATGATTAACTAACTTTATTTTTCTATGTACATTTCTGAAATGCACTTTCTGTAAAGCTGCTTTGAAACAATATGTATTGTGAAAAGCGCTATACAAATAAATTTGAATTGAATTGAATTGAATTATTGACACTAAACGATGTGATTCTGTAAAACTGGAGATACTGGAAAATGCCGGGCTGTTTGGTTGAGGAACACGTTTCCGGAAAATTAACATTTGAACATTTGAAGAGGCAAGTCTCACCTCAGTGTCATCTTAATTTACATCTCTTTCCTTTGACCCCCTCTTCCCCCATCTCTTCTCTATCATGCTGAGATCACCTGAAATTCACACAAAAATCTATATGATTTAATGTGAACAATTATCATATAACACTATATATGTTTGGTATCATTTGAAATGTCTTAGTGCGACTGGTACAAAGGTCTTGTCTCCACAGAAAGGTAAAAGCCAAAAGCTAATAAAGGCTCTAAGAGTTTCGAGATATTTTGCTTACTGTGGTGGGCAGGTAATGCAAATTGTCCTCTGTCCTCAGTAAGGTGTAAACTGCCCAGGACTGGGACCTTGATTAATGCAGATTCCCATTGTTAGCTCATGTTTCCATTTGAAAGAGGTTCCTGTCTTGGTCTGAGTATTTAAAGAAATGTTTCAAGAGTACCCCTGTCTAGTGACCAAAAACTGGTGAGTTTGTGATCGTGTACCAACCGCATAAAAATGTACGGCCGGTGCGAGGACCCTGTGTGACTTTGGCAACCGAATGAATGAGTACAATAGGAGTAAAGTGTTAAAATAGAATAATCATATGTCTAGATAAATGATTATATAAATGGTCAATAATAAATTGGCATTCTAAGTTTAATTGGAATTAAATTACTTAAAGACCGAACACGCAGAAACCTTCACCCACCATAAGAAAATTTGGGCAGGCCTTACAATTCCAAATTTTATTCAGATATATTTCATTTATAATGTCCATTTCATAAATTACACAAAATAAATTATCTCTATTTTTTATAATGTTTTGTTTTCTATAATTATGCAGAGCCACTGCTACTAAAAATATTGAATCTGTGCACCTCTTTCTCATTTTATTATTGAAGTTTGAATTTTGTTGTCATACTTTATTATATATGTAACGGAGGCCAGCTAGTAGTCGCTGTGCGAGTAAAACCTCACGTCCCTGGGCCCGTATTTATCAAGCCTCTGACAATTACTCTCAAGACCACTGCTAAGAATTGACGTAAGAGTAAAAAAAATATTGGCTCAAAGCTGAGCTTAAAAGTTAGTTATCAAGCATCTCAGTTGTAATTTAAGTGAAGTGTAGGACTAAATCTTAAGTGTCAGTCTTAGAGACGCAAACAGGATTTTGGATGAAGACAAAGGCATGGACCAATCACTGAATAGATTTCTTTATTTAAGGATATTCTCAGATAAATTCACATTGAATGGTGAAATTCCTAAGAGGAGTTTACATTCAACACACATTTAACAATAAATAATGTTCAAGAAAATTTGTTGATATACATGTGATATACACATTGGAAATGAAAGATAAACATGCTTTCCACCATGTCTTACTTACAAATTTTAAACCGGTGAGCTGTTAACTGACCATATATAGCCTAGATTTTATGATATAATCAGCCACCATGGATTCCAAAATAAAGTTCAGCCCAACATTAACCAGCGCTGACAAAGATGATTGCCTGCTCTGTCCAAACGATACCGTTTGATTAACTGCTCGTCGTCAAACATTTCAAAAACATTCTTCCTTTCCTGAAAGATTTGCGCACGTCTCTGTCTCCTCAGTGCCATCACAAGGCCCTACTGGCAACTCCTAACCACTTGAGAGACCTCTCGAGCTGTCTTAAGGGGAGTAAGAGTGATTCTTAGCTTTAAGAAATTGAATATCTTGCTTTTATACTTAAGTTAGAAAATAGGAGTAAATTTCATGAATTCTCAGTAGGCTACTTAAGACTAAAATGGCACTTTGAGAAGTTTGATAAATACAGGCCCTGATCTCAAGAGGTGCATTACCGGTTGCAGTCTTTAGCCTCCTTGTTACAGCACCCGACTTCCAGCAAAGCCAAGTTCCTCTTTTCATTGTCTATTACTGTAAAATATTGTAGCCTCATCGCAGACACTGATGCAAGATTAGATTTCTGACTTTTGTGGTTTCTAGGTCACTGGAGGGAAGTAGAGAGTGTCATATTGTCTGGACTATACAGTGGGTACGGAAAGTATTCAGACCCCCTTAAATTTGTCACTCTTTGTTATATTGCAGACATTTGCTAAAATCATTTAAGTTCATTTTTTTTCCTCATTATTGTACACACAGCACCCCACATTGACAGAAAAACACAGAATTGTTGACATTTTTGCACATTTATTAAAAAAGAAAAACTGAAATATCACATGGTCCTAAGTATTCAGACCCTTTGCTGTGACACTCATATATTTAACTCAGGTGCTGTCCATTTCTTCTGATCATCCTTGAGATGGTTCTACACCTTCATTTGAGTCCAGCTGTGTTTGATTATACTGATTGGACTTGATTAGGAAAGCCACACACCTGTCTATATAAGACCTTACAGCTCACAGTGCATGTCAGAGCAAATGAGAATCATGAGGTCAAAGGAACTGCCTGAAGAGCTCAGAGACAGAATTGTGGCAAGGCACAGATCTGGCCAAGGTTACAAAAAAAAATTCTGCTGCACTTAAGGTTCCTAAGAGCACAGTGGCCTCCATAATCCTTAAATGGAAGACGTTTGGGACGACCAGAACCCTTCCTAGAGCTGGCCGTCCGGCCAAACTGAGCTATCGGGGGAAAAGAGCCTTGGTGAGAGAGGTAAAGAAGAACCCAAAGATCACTGTGGCTGAGCTCCAGAGATGCAGTCGGGAGATGGGAGAAAGTTGTAGTAAGTCAACCATCACTGCAGCCATCCACCAGTCGGGGCTTTATGGCAGAGTGGCCCGACGGAAGCCTCTCCTCAGTGCAAGACACATGAAAGCACACCTGAAGGACTCCAAGATGGTGATAAATAAGATTCTCTGGTCTGATGAGACCAAGATATAACTTTTTGGCCTTAATTCTAAGCGGTATGTGTGGAGAAAACCAGGCATTGCTCATAACCTGTCCAATACAGTCTCAACAGTGAAGCATGGTGGTGGCAGCATCATGCTGTGGGGGTGTTTTTCAGTTGCAGGGACAGGACGACTGGTTGCAATCGAGGGAAAGATGAATGCGGCCAAGTACAGGGATATCCTGGACGAAAACCTTCTCCAGAGTACTCTGGACCTCAGACTGGGCCGAAGGTTCACCTTCCAACAAGACAATGACCCTAAGCACACAGCTAAAATAACAAAGGAGTGGCTTCACAACAACTCCGTGACTGTTCTTGAATGGCCCAGCCAGAGCCCTGACTTAAACCCAATTGAGCATCTCTGGAGAGACCTGAAAATGGCTGTCCACCAACGTTTACCATCCAACCTGACAGAACTGGAGAGGATCTGCAAGGAGGAATGGCAGAAGATACCCAAATCCAGGTGTGAAAAACTTATTGCGTCTTTCCCAAAAAGACTCATGGCTGTATTAGTTCAAAAGGTTGCTTCTACTAAATACTGAGCAAAGGGTCTGAATACTTAGGACCATGTGATATTTCAGTTTTTCTATTTTTTAATAAATTTGCAAAAATGTCAACAATTCTGTGTTTTTCTGTCAATATGGGGTGCTATGTGTACAATAATGAGAGAAAAAAAAAAGAATTTAAATGATTTTAGCAAATGGCTGCAATATAACAAAGAGTGAAAAATTTAAGGGGGTCTGAATACTTTCTGTACCCACTGTATGTGTCAGTAAATTGTTAGTCTCAATACATACATACACCTTATCTAAAAGTAGCTGCTATTGTACCCTTTCCTCTTCATGCTAGATATTTCTTCTGCAGACATGATATTTAAAATAAACATTTGTTTCACTGTGGTCTGTCTACTGGAAACTTTAGACCTAAACTAAAGAACAAAAGGTCAACTCAAGTCAACTACATATAGAGACATCAAGGATAATGGGTGAAAACAGCATTAAACATACATTTCAGATGATATTAATAATAAACACAACAAACTGTATGATTTCATAAGATATGATTGGTTAGATTTGATTAAATGATAAAACATAAACAAATTCAATCCACGGCGGCTCCACCTTGCAACCTACAAGACTTGATGAATATTCTGCTAACATCCTGGTGCCAGAAACCACAGAACACCTTAAAGGAGTCATAACCTAGTATTACATTGGATACCTACTGCTGTATTATAGTCTTTCAGGCCCTTCTAAAAAAGAAAAGTGGGAAAAAAAAAAAAACACAGACCTACTTTTACCCTTATTTCTGAAGGCATTATTGTCTCGCGAGATCAATGCGATGTTTTGGCAGTCGTGGACGCTCATTTTAATAATGCAAATGAGGGGCGCGTTGATTGGTTGAAGGAAGGAGGGGGGTTGACACGCAGGTAACGTCAGCATCATTACAAACTGACATCATGGTGCAAGTAGTGAATGAACCCGACTCGGCCGCGACCTACGGGATTCAACCCTACATGTTTGAGCCGGACTCTGAACCAGAGCTGGAAAGGGAAGATGTAGAGTGTTGGATGGACGTCTACATCAAGATGTCTCTGAATGGTAAAGACAGTCATTTTAGAGTTGCGACACTCTTTGATGTCGCCGCTATGGCTGTCACGTGGTTCATGTAAGCCCCAATAGTTCCAAAACATACGCTGGCTGTCATGTTCTTCTATGGGACAGACAGCAGCGATTGTATTATTGAACGGTAAATATAAAAAAAAACACACACCCAAGTACTTTTTCAGCTGTTATTGCATTATTGCATTTTGTTAATGTCAGTTTTGCATTTGGAGATAAGTTTTAGGCTATATTTTTGGAGGGAAAAGCTTAGTGTTCATGTTCGCATGGGTAGTAGCACTGGCTTTAGCGGCTCTAACTTAACTTTTCCATATCATTCATCTGATGATGGACGTCTCATGATATTTATTTTAGCACAACTGGGCTGTATTAGGCTATTGATTCCCGTGATTTTGCTTATAAATTCCGATTCAGCCATTAGCCTACCTTTGATCACGCAAAGAGGTCTGCGGTGGCGGTCCGTTCAGAATTCGCTTAGAAGCTAGCTCACTTCTTCTGATGAAAGTGGCCACCCCCAGGACCACAACGTGAAACATGATCATGTTAAGACTAAGAATATAATTTTAAGATTAAGCCATACACATATTATCAAAACTATAACAGATTAAAAACGAATTTACGCTTTTATGTTTGGGTCTGTAAGTGCAGAGTGAAGATTTTCCTCTGTGGCTCTGGGTTAGTGTACAGAGTAGGCTAAGAGTAAGGGTAGCTGTAACTCAATCCAAGTAACTTAAGCAATTCACTAACAAAACACTTGTAACTTATGTTACAGCTATTGAGACATCAATTAAGCATGGCTGATACAAATGAAGATTTTTAAATAAAATATGTTTTATTAAACAATGACAGACAACAAAAAATGTGTGCTTGTGTGAGTGTGAGTGTGAGTGTGTGTGAACAAGAAAAACAAAAACCAGGGGCAGGTGATCCATGAAACAGACAGGACTGGTGATGGCCATAACAATCCTAGAGGTCCAGCATTGTTCACACAAGCTGCTTCACTCAAGACAACAAAACATAATGAAAAGTTAGTATATCCCAAAAAATTTAATTAAGATTAAAATGAATTAAGTCGCTATAAAGGTGGCAGCGATTCATTACCGAGCTCTTACTGTCACAGCTGACGAAGTCGCGCTAGCTAGCAGGCAGTGCTTGAAAATTGGTTGAAACAACCAACATAAAATATAAATAGTTACGCCGTGCATATAAAAATGAAGACCAGTATAAGCATCGCAAAGGGCCTCTGATACAATATAGACAGTTGACAATTCAAAAGAGGTTGATATTTCAGCAATTTACCTCTGGAACAACTCGACGCGCAGCAATGTAAGTGAATGGTGTCCAACGACCAAATTACAGTGTTTGGAACTAATCCGATCTTCAAATCCCGGAAGTAGGCGGTTAAAAGCGCAACGGAGGTCTATGGGAGTGTCGCAACTCCAGAGAATGTCTAATATGGCGAGAACTTTCACTCTCAGTACACTTCCGGCTTCTGAACTGGTTGCAGTTCCTCTCTGATTCCATATGAGGGCGCTCACAGGACGAGTGCAGAATGAATGGAGGTCTATGGCGCTATACCAATAAAAATCCACTTTTCTCAGGATATAATTTTTTGTCTAGTAATTTGAATGTTGAATTCGAAAGGAGATGCAAATAAATTACACATTGCTGGGTGATGGATTTTTTTGAGTCACTTATTTGCTTTAAAAAGTCTTTTAAAGTGTCAATGACGTCATACACATGTACGACCAGAGATACTGCTTAACGGCAATCCTTCAGTCACTCTGGTGCGTTCGCGCTCTGCACTTTCTTTTCACTCGAGGCATCGACAACACAGCTGACACAGGTAAACACACGTGCTAGAAGAGTTTTTGTTTTGTTTGTTTCTGGTCCCGCTGCGGATGACACGATGCCATCAAGCGGTATCTCTAGTCGTAATCAGTCCATCACTGACCAATCAGCGTTCATTAGCAGAATGCTAGCGTGTTATGGGCAACAACAACTCAACCTGTAAGAAATCAAAAGGACATAAGTACTCGTTCATTCAACTTTCGACCTAAAACCCATGTTGAACTTGCAAAATCTACAATCAGATCTGAGATTTCTCAACGGCAATCGGGTGAAAGAGACAAATTTAGCCGTCTAGCCCCATAGACTCCCATTCATTTTGCACTCATGGCGATCGCCCCCAGTGGAACTCTGGTGGAACTACAACCAAAATTCGGTACAATAGAGCTTAATAGGGAGTGGGCAGGCTCTCCGTAGACGGGCTCTGGCAACTCTAGGCTTGTTCGACTTCATGCAGCTCTGCGCAGACCGATCGGCGGCTGACTTAAAGCAGTGCATGCCGGTTAGAAATTTTGTCCGATTTGATACAGCGCCGACACCACGTGACTGTGACGTATGCCATCAAAGTACCGCGAGAGCGATTCGAGAGTAGCCGGAGAACTCAGCCAGCGCAGCTTCTCAAGAGCGGCTGCACTGGGCTGCACGAGGGCTGATGACGACACAGCTGTTCCACGATTGGCCGGATTCACCGCATGACAACGATCACGTGTGTTTCGTGTTTATTCGAACAGCTTTAGTTCCTCTAAAGCTCACAAATAAAAAAATTTATAACAGTAAACACTCTTTTCATGTTGTTGCGATGTTATATTGTGTCATGTTTATCAAATTAAAACTGATTAAAAAACGTAGACTCCACTTTATTGATAGTAGCTAGTTTATGTTGAACTTTATTCTTGTTCAAACAGACGCTGTATGAAGCAGTAGCTACATAAAGTATGAATGAAAATGTAATATCGTACCTTAACTGTAATATGCAATTACTTTCCACTGCACTTTCACTCGGATAGCTTCTGTCCAAACTTTATTTGCACTACTTTAAATCCATTGTTATACTGCTCATTAGCCTAACTATACATATATCTATTTGTAAAATTCTGTTTATAGTAATATCCATCTGTATATTATGCTCACATTCTGTTTATAGTAACAGCCATCTGTATATATATTCATAGTACATATCTATCTGTACAATTATGTTTATAGTAACAGCCATCTGTATATTATATTCAGTAAATATCTATCTGTAAACATTCTGTTTATAGTAATAGCCATCTGTATATTATTATATTCAGTACATATCTAGCTGTAAATTCTGTTCACAGTAATAGTTATCTGTATATTATATTCATAGGACAATCTATCTGTAAATTTTTGTTTATAATAGTATTCAACTCTATATTTATTCAGTACATATCCATGTTCTGCACTTATGAACCACTGTATATCCTGCACTTGCTGCTATTGCACTTCTGGTTAGACCTAAACTGCATTTCGTTGCCTTGTACCTGTACTTGTGTAATGACAATAAAGTTGAATCTAATCTAATCTAATCTAATAAAAATGTCTCTGAAACATTTGTGTATTATTTGGCAAATATTGCATTTATTTCACTTCAGCTGTGTGATAAAGTATGCAAACACCACGTGATCGGTCACTACGGGAACCAGAATGTGTCCGACTTCACGTCTCAGTTTGCAGCTCCTCCCCCGCCTGCACGCGGCTACAGGCTCTCAAGTGTCACGCATTGAGCGTGACAGTCACTCATTTCGGTCTTTTGTCACGCACTCCCGCCACACATTGTATTTCTCACGCAGAAAAAACTATTTATAATGTATTTAATATGCCGCAGCGCCCAACATTTCTCTGGCCGCGCCGCTCTCGCTGTGGAACCGGTGTGGTGAAGTATCCGGTCACTCTATTGACCTTATGTAGCTCCGCCCCTTTTCAGCGCTGCGCTCATTGTCTTTTGACTTCCGGTCTGTATTTTCACAGCGTTTTGCGTGTTTATTAATGAACGGCTCGTTTTAAAATCTTCCCGGTCGATTTACATTTGTTAAGTCATCTGCTTTAAACATTACAGTCCTCATGATAACTTTCGTTAACTTTACATTAAGTAAATCCACTTAAAAAGCGAATTAACTCCTGGAAAGAAATGCCATAAATATACAGAGCGACCGCAAAACGGAAGTTAAAAGACAATTTTCCAAAGATGGCGGCGCCCTTGTTTCTCTGGTGCATAAGGTCAGAGAATGTCTAATATGGCGAGAAGTTTCACTCTCAGTACACTTCCGGCTTCTGAACTGGTTGCAGTTCCTCTCTGATTCCATATGAGGGCGCTCACAGGACGAGTGCAGAATGAATGGAGGTCTATGGCGCTATACCAATAAAAATCCACTTTTCTCAGGATATAATTTTTTGTCTAGTAATTTGAATGTTGTATTCGAAAGGAGATGCAAATAAATTACACATTGCTGGGTGTTAGATTTTTTTGAGTCACTTATTTGCTTTAAAAAGTGTTTTAAAGTGTCAATGACGTCATACACATGTACGACCAGAGATACTGCTTAACGGCAATCCTTCAGTCACTCTGGTGCTTTCGCGCTCTGCACTTTCTTTTCACTCGAGGCATCGACAACACAGCTGACACAGGTAAACACACGTGCTAGAAGAGTTTTTGTTTTGTTTGTTTCTGGTCCCGCTGCGGATGACACAATGCCATCAAGCAGTATCTCTGGTCGTAATCAGTCCTTCACTGACCAATCAGCGTTCATTAGCAGAATGCTAGCGTGTTATGGGCAACAACTCAACCTGTAAGAAATCAAAAGGACATAAGTACTCGTTCGTTCAACTTTCGACCTAAAACCCATGTTGAACTTGCAAAATCTACAATCAGATCTGAGATTTCTCAACGGCAATCGGGTGAAAGAGACAAATTTAGCTGTCGAGCCCCATTGACTCCCATTCATTTTGCACTCATGGCGATCGCCCCCAGTGGAACTCTGGTGGTACTACAACCAAAATTCGGTACAATAGAGCTTAATAGGGAGTGGGTAGGCTCTCCGTAGACGGGCTCTGATAAGGTCTATAGTGATGGGTCCGGGCTGAGGATCCAAGCAATCCGATTGGTTCAAAGCACGCTTTATGGGTAATCGCTTTAGTGCCTGGTTACAAATCATACAAAATCACTTTATTATAGAAGACGTTTGTACTACGTTATAACGAGTCATTAATGTATTTTAAATTATACGTTTCATATACTAGTATTTAACTGAAGCTATAGATTGTGAAATTAAACATTTCTCGTTGTGTTTTTTAGTTAGCTTAGATAATAGCATAGCATACAGCTAACGTTATCCGATGATCGTGCTATGAGCTTTTCCTGAGCTTATACTGCACTGATACTGCCTTACCGTATTCACAGCCATTCGTAATGCAATTATAATTATGTCATTATTTTTTATCCTCAATAATCAGCGCAATATGTTACAAGTACACTTTTATTTATTAAAAGAGCCATAAAATAATGTTTATTTGTGTATATTACTATTTTTACTATTACATTTAAATACAGAATGCTAGCTATGTTTTGTGGGTATAAATATTAATTGGTTGTCTAGCCTTGACTAAAGAACAGTATAATAAAATTATGGAATAATTTAATATGAAATAACATTATTAAGCAATAGGGCATAATATGTTTTTTTTTAATTACAAGCATGTCATTTGTGTACTAATGCATACGATTTATGTCATTATTAATTCTTAATACAGAACATCATACAACACAATAACATTTAATGTAATAAAATTAGAGAACCAAAACTTATATAAACATGTAATTAAATTACACAATACAATACATAATGAATTCAACTGAATTATGAGAAGTAATATATTACATTTTTATTAACACAAAACTACAAGCAGAATGTGTGCATTTAGGACATTTATAGAGCTTTTTAAAATACACAAAAATAAAAAGCAGCTTTAAACAAACATACTCTAGTATGTCTTTACTTTCCTAAATACTTTTGTGATAGTCCTCTGGCTATACATTGTGAAGATTTAAAAACAATTAATTTTGAGTTAGCTGTGTTAAAATATTTAATGAACTGTAAGGTTAAAGTTTTTTGAGAGCTAATGGGGCACAAATAGATGCAGTGTCTTTTGCTGTATGAAAAGTCAAATCTTTAGTTTGAAGGAAATTCATGTTGTATGTCCAGTCAATCTTTTATAAAGTCATGGTCTCTTTTGAGCCTTTGTCAGTGATGCTTGATTTCTTTCTTTCAAGACACACATGAAATACTTCCCATCCCATACATGAAAAAAATAAAAATACATGCCGTGTTGGTGATATCATATTTTATATAAAATATTCTTACATAGGCTATATAAAATAAAATGACACAACCCTGTCTCTTTTTGTTAAATTTCAGAAGCATTATAAAATTATAAAAGCTCTTTATAGGCTGCTTTTTCCATTATAAAAGCAGCCTAAAAGGTATAAGAAGCTATACAAGTCAAGAAACAAATTAAGTAAAACGATTCAGTCAAACAAAAGTCAGCAGGCTACAACGTTAAAGATAAATAGCCTAAATAATTTAACGTTATATAAAGTTATGAAACTAAAACTTTGCCCTCAGCCAAAACGATTTGCCAGGGAACAAATTATAGATTAATGATATCAAAGATCGTAGGCTAACGATTGCGTCATAACCACGCGACTCTCTGTCGCACAGTAGAGAGATTACAGTATGGACAGGAGGAGAAGCTCGCGGGCAATCGGGGGGACGTGGAGGCAAAATGACAAAATAATTAATCAGAATACTTAGCAAAAGTTGCTCCTGCTTCTAGCTCATGGACACCTCCTACTCACACTCTCTGTCTCTGCAAGTTTCGGAAGGGAATGATTCAGATTTCTCTTGGCACAGCTACTAGAAGACAGACAGGTTGCTCACGTCACATCTACGTCGTGAAGCTCAGTTTGAGTCTGCGCAGTACGCTCGACCATCAGGAAGAGAGTGCTTCTAATTGACTTTTCTCCGTTGAATCCAATGGGGTCGCTGTGTCCATTTCTTTTACTGTCTATGATTCCACTGCCTTACTTTATTTTTCAATGCATGACCGTTGCACTCGAGTCTCGCCTCTTTTGCATCGTTTCACGCATGACACAACGTTCTAAAAACGCAGCACACTCAAGTTAAATAAGTTAAAGGTGCCTTATGCAACTTTATAAAATATCCAATAATAACCCTTATATGTCATCAGCTAACGTTAAAACATAGTATCTGGCAGAGTATCAGAACTGACATTCCCCCCACTGCCTTGGTAGCCAGCATATATTGGAGTCGGGACGTTTTGGGGCGTGTACATTTGTAAGGGTGTGTGTGAGGTGATAGCCAATGACAGGCTTTGAGGGCAGGTACACTGAGAGTTACAAACACGCCCAATATTTTGTTAAAGTAATGGCGGACGCAAGCCCTACTAGCGACGGAGCTTGCCAAAAAAATAAGAAAAGAAAATATAGCAATGCAAAGAGAGCATCGGATAAAGCCCGGAGTAAAACCAGAGTAAATCTGGGTTTGGCGTTTGTCAGATGGCGGCAGATGAAGTTTGCATTTGGATTGAAGAGCGATGCAGAGTTGGCCACGTTTCTATTGGACAGGTACAGTAATGTAATACCTAATTTATCAGGTTAGCTAGTTAGTCAATGAGTGCTCTAGCTATGTACTGCTGCTAGATTGTTATTTTGCTAGATATCGAAATTATTTGTTCTTGTTAGCTGATCCTACTTTATTAAAGGTACAATATGCAAGAATTTTGCATTAAAATATCCCATAATCTCAAGGCCAGTGTTATACATTTTGTTAAGTTGATTACTTACAATATCTCAAATGTTTCCAACTATTTTTAAACCGTGAGAAAATTGCGATTTTAACCAAGGAAACGGGGCGTTAGAGCAGGGGGGAGCTGGGAGTCGCCAGTCGATTGCGTCATATCCGCGTTACCCTCGGTTTCCGCTCGTACTGCGTGGAGTCCTGGACAAATGCGGAAGTTAATAAAGTTAGATAGAATTCAATATAGAGCTATCAGAATATGCTTAGGAGCAGTTAAAACAACACCAGTCAATGCATTATTAGTAGAAGCGAATGAAATGCCATTGAAATTACGGAGAGTTCAATTGTCTTTGGTATTTTGGACATCCTTAAAGAGTTACACTGGAGAAAGTATAGCTAAAGATGTTTTAAATAATTGTTGGGAATATTTAAGTAACGAGAGAGGATATGGATGGAAGATAAATCAGTTAGCAGAGAAATATCAGATTGCTAATATGGAATGTAGTGTGTCACCTGCTTGGGGAGAGGTTCCAAAATGGATTATTTCTGAGGTTAAAATTGATTTAGGAATATTAGATAAAAAACAGGAATGGGAGGAAATGGGTATGATTAAGTACCAAGTTAATAAATACATACAGGAAAGATTCTATGCAAGTATGCACATCTATACTGATGGATCTAAAGAACCAAGATCAGGGATTACAGGAATAGGAGTGTATATTCCAGAGTTTAAAATATCAATAATTAAACGATTAACATCTAAATTGTCAATTTATACTGTTGAAATGGTCGCTATTATAATAGGATTAACATGGGTAGAGGAGGTAAAACCGGACAGAGTAGTCATATGCTCTGACTCTGCTTCTGTTTTAACATCACTGTTTACTTATTGTACTGCTAGAGAAGATTTGATGTGTGAAATATTTTCATTATTATGGAGAATACAAAGGATAGGAATAGAAGTTGGATTCTGCTGGGTGCCAGCGCATGCAGGAATAGCTGGTAATGAATCTGCTGATGAATTAGCAAAAAATGCTTTAAAAAGGGAAGAAATAGATTTTAATGTTCCATTAAGTAAAGGCGAAATCAAATCTATTATTAAGGAAAATGTTATTAAAGAGTGGCAGGAAAACTGGAATATAGATAATAAGGGGCGGCATTTATATAATATTAAAAAAATTGTAGGTAAGAAATGTATAAATGGTAGAAATAGGAAAGAAGAGGTTATAATGACTAGGATGAGACTTGGACACTCAAGACTGAACGCATCGCTCTTTATAATTGGAGTTCATGAGACTGGTTTATGTGAGAATTGTGGGGAGAAAGAAACAGTAGAGCATGTCATATACGATTGTAAAAGGTTTGATGAGGAAAGGAAGGAGTTGATATCATATTTAAACGAAAGAGGGAAGGTTAATAAGGATTTGGCATATTTGTTAGGTTATGATTTTAATAGAGATAGAGTAGGATACAGAATGTTAATAGAATACATATATACTACAGGTTTAAGTGAAAGGATTTAATATAAGGATGCTTTGGTCTATTCCAGATTTCATAGGCCGGTCTGGAGGAGCTGAACACGCAGCGCCATATCGGATATGGGAAATGGAATGAGATGGAGCATCAAATAATTATATATAAGGATTGATTTGTGAGGAAGAGGCAAGTGAGAGTGAAAAAAGAAAAAAGGAAAATCTGATTATAAGAAATCATGACTGCATAACAGCAAAGGTAGGTGGCGGTATGCACTGAGAATGCAATGCGCCAAAAAACGAAAGAAGAAGAAGAAATGCGGAAGTTGTAGTTGTAGCGTCTATCAAGCAACAAACGTTAGCTTGTTTCGTGCAGTCGTTATGGAACACAATTATTCTTTACCGATTGCAGCTGGTTCTGTCGACAAAGCATGCTTAATTTTATATTTTCCAAATGTAGCATTCTGTAATAGTTATGTTTATGTAAGGAAAGTATTATTGCTTTAGGTTTGTGTTTAGTTCATTGACATTGTTTATCACGTCTGGTGTTTATGGCCATGTAAATAAATATTGCATGTGTTATACATAAAGATTAATCAGTATTTTGGCAAATGATGTGGGTATGTTCGAATGTACTTTTACAACAATTGTTTAGAACAAGTAAAACTGCGCCGCGTTATCACAACAATGAATTCGACATACAGTAACATCTATGATAAACAATTTAGTATTAAACCTTACTTTCCTTGCGGTTAATTAATTTTAATGAAATAAAAGTGTGATGAGGTTTAAGAGTCAGGAAGGAAGAAGACAGGGGTCGGCGTGACTGGGACTTTATTAAAATAAAGCAAAACAAACAAAAGTCGTGCACAACGCAAATTCACCGTGGCAACCGCGACGGCACAAAACAGTTCAAAAATGAGAGCTCGGATCCACCGGTTTTCTTTATCTGCGTCCAATTTTCTCTTCAGTCTCTCTCTCGTTCCAGCGCGCGGCTTAAAAGCGGTCTCTCCACGCGGATCACAGCAATAAGACACAGGTGTTCGTCATTTGCACTTGACCTACTTACCTATGTGCTCGTCTCTTCTCTCTCCCATTACAGACCGCGCTGAACCACGCCCCCCTCGCCACAAAAAGCATGTCATTATAAAAATAGAACTTAGCCTCATCCTTGAACATGATTTTTCGATTCCCGTCTGACTGATTTACATCCACAGTGGAGTTTAAAACGACAGTTCCCATCATTCCACGCTCCTTCACATCGTCATCAAGCCACGCCGTTGTTGTTTGGAATGTAGCGCCCTCTAGCGGCAAAAACATTCTTGCATATTGTAGCTTTAAATTAAAATAATAATAACATTGATTTAGGAGTAGGATTTATTTCTGCGAGTAGGCCAACATGAGAACTAACGTTATGCAAACGCTGCTGGAAAATATTGTAACAACCTAATGTTCGCAAACATTCATTGTGATCTCTGCAAAAGAGAAAGTAAAAAATATGCAGTGTAATTGCATATAGGTGGCTCCAAGTTGCATAAGGTGTCACGGTGTGACAAATAACAATCAGAAAAGAGATTAAAGCCCTTGTGAATGCAGTGTTATTCAGAGACCTCCAGTGGACACCCGCCTCTATTGCATCGCGAATCCGTTGCCATGGCAGCAAGGCTAATTGCCCGAGTGACAGCAGGTGTGGAGTAATTACAGAGAGTGTTGTGAGAGGGACACGTATTCAGATGGGGCTTTAAAAAGAGAGAGGAAGCAGACCGCTGTGTGGTTCTCCTCCCGTGAGGGGGGTTCGCCTCCTGTGAGATACTGTGTTTGTCGGTGGGTTGTTTTGGATTTGAGGCTGGGCTGTGAAGTGGGCGAAGATTGAAGCTGAGAAGTGGAAAGAAGAGAGTGAGGTATTTATCAACAAAAACCCAAGGAATATCATCAGCAGTGGGGAAGACGCAAGGTGATGAGTATCGGATCCGTTGTTTATATGCACTAACACTGAAGTGGTGTTGAGAGTCTGAGAAGTGTGTGGCACGAGTGAATTAGTACACTGAGTGAATTGTTGATCTGTCTCCAACTTTTGCCCGCTCCTCGCTGAATGTGACGATCGCTGCACCCGTTTTCTGCTATCTCTGGAGAGAAGTTGAGTCCTTGCGAGAGACGAGAGTGATCTGGTGGAGAAAGACCGGTGGGTGAGTGCTGGCCCGAATGCACGGTGTGCGAGTGGAATGCAGTGCCTGAAGTGACGATTCACACGGTTTGTGTTATGGGGTGAAGTTCATCGTGTGAAGAAGTAATAGTAGTCTGCTGTGCACTCTCTCCTTACAGTCTTCCACTCGCCGTCTCCAAGGAAGGCTTTGATATATCCAGCGCCCAACTTACCAGTTTGAGACAGCCTGGCTCTGTTAATGCTGAATGTTTTCTATGCTGTTGAACTGTTAAACCCTGCTACATTGTTACAGTGTACAGCTGAAGTGGAGTGACTCGCTTAAAGCATCCTTCCTGCCTGGTGGTCTCCACACGCTCCTATTGAAAGCTGTTGGCCTGTTCGGAACGAGAGAAGGTATTGCGGCTGAAGGTTTCATGTGCCGTGGAATAGTTAAACCCGGTTACCCGGTTACAGCGCACAGCCGAAGTAGAGCGCCTTGCTCAAAGTGTCCTCCCCGCCTGGTGGTCTCCACACGCCCTAATTGGAAGCCTCTGCCCTGTTCAGGAAGAGAGAAGGTACTTTAACGGAATGTTTCATATACTGTCGAACAGTTAAATCCTTGCTGTATCGTCACAGTGACCTACCTTCGGAGCAGCATCAGCGACTCGCTTCACCCTCGCATCTGAATACCTACTTGGTTCCAGCCTGAATGGGGTCCGTATAACCACGACCTCCTTGCGAGCCCTGTAAAGAGTACTTACCCAGTGACCTACCTGGATGGTGTGCGTCCTCCTCTGATCCCTCTCCGACGAGCTGCAGGGGGTCCACGAACGTTCATCCCGCTCCGGTTCAGGGGGCCCATCGGATCGCTTCTGGCGACGAGAAGGAAGATTTTAATTAGGACTTTTTAAATTACTACTTAACTTAATAAAGAAAATTGTTATTCCTCTATTCTCTGGTCTGTCTGGTTCCTTGACACGCTCCTCGAGGTGGTACCCGGTCTCCAGGGGTGGGTGCAGTCTGGCTCGGCCCACCCCGACCTGTGACAGAACTTGGCGTAGTCGGCAGGATTACCGCCTCGAGTGGAGCGATCAAGGACCTAAATGGCAGAAGAAGAGCCAGTGGCCCGACAGCCAGGTATGGAGACTGGGTGCCCGGATCCCGTTCTAGGGACTAGAACGATTTGGCAGGGGGGTATGTCACGGTGTGACAAATAACAATCAGAAAAGAGATTAAAGCCCTTGTGAATGCAGTGTTATTCAGAGACCTCCAGTGGACACCCGCCTCTATTGCATCGCGAATCCGTTGCCATGGCAGCAAGGCTAATTGCCCGAGTGACAGCAGGTGTGGAGTAATTACAGAGAGTGTTGTGAGAGGGACACGTATTCAGATGGGGCTTTAAAAAGAGAGAGGAAGCAGACCGCTGTGTGGTTCTCCTCCCGTGAGGGGGGTTCGCCTCCCGTGAGATACTGTGTTTGTCGGCGGGTTGTTTTGGATTTGAGGCTGGGCTGTGAAGTGGGCGAAGATTGAAGCTGAGAAGTGGAAAGAAGAGAGTGAGGTATTTATCAACAAAAACCCAAGGAATATCGTCAGCAGTGGGGAAGACGCAAGGTGATGAGTATCGGATCCATTGTTTATATGCACTAACACTGAAGTGGTGTTGAGAGTCTGAGAAGTGTGTGGCACGAGTGAATTAGTACACCGAGTGAATTGTTGATCTGTCTCCAACTTTTGCCCGCTCCTCGCTGAATGTGACGATCGCTGCACCCGTTTTCTGCTATCTCTGGAGAGAAGTTGAGTCCTTGCGAGAGACGAGAGTGATCTGGTGGAGAAAGACCGGTGGGTGAGTGCTGGCCCGAATGCACGGTGTGCGAGTGGAATGCAGTGCCTGAAGTGACGATTCACACGGTTTGTGTTATGGGGTGAAGTTCATCGTGTGAAGAAGTAATAGTAGTCTGCTGTGCACTCTCTCCTTACAGTCTTCCACTCGCCGTCTCCAAGGAAGGCTTTGATATATCCAGCGCCCAACTTACCAGTTTGAGACAGCCTGGCTCTGTTAATGCTGAATGTTTTCTATGCTGTTGAACTGTTAAACCCTGCTACATTGTTACAGTGTTACAGTGTACAGCTGAAGTGGAGTGACTCGCTTAAAGCATCCTTCCTGCCTGGTGGTCTCCACACGCTCCTATTGAAAGCCGTTGGCCTGTTCGGAACGAGAGAAGGTATTGCGGCTGAAGGTTTCATGTGCCGTGAGTCTGTCGAATTGCAGTTTTATTGTGGAAATGAGCACGAGTGAAACCTTACAGTGTGTGGTGGAAATGTGAGTGTGGGAATTATTTTTGCTGTTCACTCGCAGTCACAGCTGTCCATTCCTCTCTCTACTCTAAGTCCAGTGAAGAACCTGCTAACGCTGTGAGTTACACGTATCCATTCCTCTCTCTGCCTGAGTCCAGTGAAGAGCCGGCTAATGCTGTGAGTTATACATATTCTCCTCTCTCTGCCTGAGTTCAATGAAGAGCCTGCTAATGCTGGAAGAGCCTGCTAATGCTGGAAGGGCCTGCTAATGCTAGTGAAGAGCCTGCTAATGCTGTGAGTTATACGTATTCTCCACTCTCTGCCTGAGTTCAATGAAGAGCCTGCTAATGCTGGAAGAGCCTGCTAATGCTGGAAGGGCCTGCTAATGCTAGTGAAGAGCCTGCTAATGCTGTGAGTTATACGTATTCTCCACTCTCTGTCTGGGGCTAGTGAAGAGCCTGCTAATGCTAGTGAAGAGCCTGCTAATGCTGTGAGTTACACGTATCCTCCACTCTGCCTGAGTCCAATGAAGAGCCTGCTAATGCTGGAAGAGCCTGCTAATGCTGGAAGGGCCTGCTACTGCTAGTGAAGAGCCTGCTAATGCTGTGAGTTATACGTATTCTCCACTCTCTGTTTGGGGCTAGTGAAGAGCCTGCTAATGCTGTGAGTAGGGCTGTCACGATGTTAGATTTTTCACACCACGGTTATTGTGGCCAAAAGAATTTACGATATCGATATATCGCGATATCTATAGAATCTATGGGGGGGGGGGGGGGGGTACTCAATCTATGGCAAATTTTTGTGAAGGAAGACAAGCATGTGAAGTTTATCTGGTTTCAAACTGAAGCCAAACACTGTCTGAAGGTTTCCTGAAGAACTGAAAAGCTCTTAAACCTGTTGTTGCACTGGCGCCAATAAAGTCATGCAGATAGCAGATTTGAATAAAAAAATCAAGTGCAAATACAAATACAAAAATAAGATGAGTAAAGAAAACGGGGTTCTTAATTTTAATAATCACCCTTTATTAAATATATGAACACAGAAACCCCCTGTTAACAGTTAATGTCACGTTTCCCATTCCATGATGACTAGTAAAATAATATCCACGTCGCGTCTATGACAACTCGAGGTATTGCACACCGGACACGCACTTTCTCAGTTTATGGCCAGCAATATCATTATGTTTAAGGACATTATGGAATTGAGATAATGTCTGTACTATGTTATGATTATACTGTACAATTAAATACAATAGTTGCTGAGTCTGTGATCTGAACACTTTTTTCTGCGCTCTGTGTCGCGGCAGGATTTTGAACAAGGTCCTGAGCCGTTGCTGGGCGCCGCGGACAGACGCCGAATAGAACCGCGCTGTGCTTCTCGTCCGGTGTGTGTACACTCATACAGAATGTGTTCGAATTTTAAAGACGTGGCGCTGCGCTTCTCGTCCGGTGTGCGACCACCTCTAAGGTGCTGTTTTCTTTGAAGCCGAAGAACTCTGTTGTTAATACTGGCGAGCTCAGCTTACTTTTTTCGGGTGTGGACAGAGTGTTTCACTCTAGCTGCGCGGGCGCGGACGAGCGCTGCGTCTAGAAAACGCCAATATCGCCAATACCGGTATATTGTATTGCTCTAAATTAACACGATGTCGATATTTCATGCTTTGAATATCACGATTATCGTCAATACCGGTATATTGCGACACCCCTAGCTGTGAGTTACACGTATCCCCCACTCTCTGTCTGAGTCCAGAAGAGCCTGCTAATGCTGGAAGAGCCTGCTAATGCTGGAAGGGCCGGCTAATGCTAGTGAAGAGCCTGCTAATGCTGTGAGTTATGTTTCCTCCACTCTCCGAGTCCAGTGACGAGCCCGCTAGTGCTGTGAGAAGAACCTGCTAGTGCTGTGAGATATACGTTTCCTCCTCTCTCTGAGTCCAGTGAAGAACCTGCTCTCCAAAAGAAGAGAATGTTGAAGAGACTTTAAGATTTTGTTTTTATTATTTAATAAAGAGTATATTTATTTTGAATTCTGTGTCTGTCTCCTTCGTGTCCACGGTCAGCTCCTCAGGGGCGGCACGCAAGCGAAGGGGTGGGCGGCCCGCTGGCGCTCCACCCCGACCTGTGACATAAGGCACCTTTAAACTTTTAAAAGACATGTCTCGAGACCTTGCACTTTTTCCCGTTTTTCAAAGCAAAACCGCTTTCTGTGTGAACCAGCCTTAAGAAGCAGAAATAGCCAATTAAATATTTCTGTCATGACAAGACTTTATGCAAATACGGCTGTATGTTAATTCCAGGTAAGATAATCATCTCATGTGAAACTAAACCACATGTTAGACTAGATACCACACTGAGCAGAAAACGGAAATAACAAATTACTTGTCTAGGCCAGATATACAGTAGACATAGGCTACATTTGTCAGAGTAGAAGTAGGCCTATACTAAATGTCTGGTCTAAATAGAACATCTGAATATGAGTATATGATTTTAAACGATGCAATAGACAAAAAGCATAAATGTATCAATACAAGAATAATGTTTGAAAGGATTAATCATAGAAATAACCTTAAAGAATAATCATAAGAATATTCTTTTTCTTATACACCACGTTTAACAAGATTTCATTTTTAGTATGAATGAATAATTTTTACTTTTTAGTTGCATATGTTTGGTTCTTTGTTCATCCTCAAACATTATTTAATTTTTTTTATTAAGAGGTTTTCACAAGAGTTAACTGTAAACTGCGAACATTAAACTTTGCTGAAATTAAATGTCTTTAACTGGAAGTGTTCCGTTAACTCTGCTAAACTATAATTACTAAAGCTGAAACTAAATATATAAAAAATAAATGTGTTCACAAAGTAAAAACGAAACTTAAACTAACAAAACCATTAATGAAACTAAACTGAAATGTATAGGAAATTTTAAAATGATATTAAAATAAAAACTAATTGAAATATGCAAAGTATATAGACCTTATGTAGCCCCGCCCCTTTTCAGCGCTACGCTCGTTGTCTTTTGACTTCCGGTCTGTATTTTCACAGCGATCTTGCGTGTTTATGAATGAACGGCTCGTTTTAAAATCTCCCTGGTCTACTGACATTTGTTAAGACATCTGCTTTAAACATTACAAACATTACCTCATGATAACTTTCGTTAACTTTACATTAAGTAAATCCACTTCAAAAGCTAATTACTCCCTGGACAGCAATGCCATAGAAATATACAGAGCGACTGCAAAAAGTATTAACTCTGTTTGTGCATGCACACTGTACTGTATATTCTTCAGTTTAAATAAATATTTAGTATCTTTGCCTACCTTCATCTTCTTCATCAACCCTGAGATGTTACAGATTGACTGACCAAAAGAAGGAAGAGACTATGGAGAAATTGATCGCGGCGATCATCTGGCCCCGAGCTCGTAAGCTGGTGTCTAATAGCGTGGATCTAGCATTGAAGATGTTTGACCCAGCCTTCATGTCGGTCAGGGAAGCCTTCAAACATGCTACTCCAGCCGAAATAGCTCACAGCGACTATCCAGCCGAGCCTGCACTTCACGCCAGTCCAGCCGAGCCCACAGTTCACACCAGATCTGCCGAAGTCAAAGCAGTATGCGTCGTGCCCGCCACCCCTGAGACTGAGCGTCATGCCCGCCGTGCCTGAGACAGCAAGCGTCATGCCCGCAGAGCTCTTGTTTTCTTTGATCCCGCCGAGCTCGAAGCTCCCTTCGCCTCTGGTTCCGTCCAGCTCAAAGCCCTCTCCGCCGCTGGTTCCGCCCAGCTCAGAGCCTTCTCCGCCGCTGGTCCCGTCCAGCACAGAGCCCTCTCCGCCGCTGGTTCCGCCCAGCTCAGAGCCTTCTCCGCCGCTGGTCCCGTCCAGCACAGAGCCTTCTTCGCCGCTGGTCCCGTCCAGCACTGAGCCCTCTTCACCGCTGGTCCCGTCCAGCACAAAGCCTTCACCGCTGGTCCCGTCCAGCACAGAGCCTTCTTCACCGCTGGTCCCGTCCAGCACAGAGCCCTCTTCACCGCTGGTCCCGTCCAGCACTGAGCCCTCTTCACCGCTGGTCCCGTCCAGCACAGAGCCTTCACCGCTGGTCCCGTCCAGCACTGAGCCCTCTTCACCGCTGGTCCTGCCGCCCAGCACCGAGCCCTCTTCGCTGCCCAGCACAGCCCTCTTCACGGTCCCTATCAGCCCAATCAGAGACTGTTTTTAGCCATCCTTCTCCAGTACCCGGGACTTTCCCCAAGTATTGGGGGGACATCACCGCCGTGGTCGCCTGAGGGGTCCTCACCGCCATGGCCACCCGAAGGGTCCTCACCATAGATATCATATAAAGGCTAGATGTCTTAAGGCGGAGTCACTTCCGGCATCACCGGCGGCCATCTTAGGACAGGACTCTGTGAATTAAGGTGAGTGAGCAGCACGCACACAAATCCTCTTATCTCGCTGAAATCTGGACGGATTTACAAACGGTTTGGTTTCTTACAAACGTTATTAACGTGGCTATAATTCTGAATGCTTAAACATTTTGAACATAATTATTCATATGTATGCAGTATAATAGCTACATCTCTGACGTTTATAACAAACCAAACCGTTTGAAAATCGGTATAAAATTGAGCAAGTTATGGTTATTTAAAAGTACATGCACCATGTTATGAGTGAACGAGCATCCTGTCTTAAGATGGCCGCCGTGTGCGGATGTCGAGCTCCATTGGCCAGCAGCGCGGACGAGACATCTAGCCTTTATATGATATCTATGGTCCTCACAGCCATGGCCACCCGAAGGGTCCTCACCGCCATGTCCACCCGAAGGGTCCTCACTGCCGTGGCCGCCCCCGAAGGGTCCTCACTGCCGTGGCCACCCGAAGGGTCTTCACCGCCGTGTTCGCCCGAAGGGTCTTCACCGCCGTGGTCACCTGCGCAGCCTGCACCGCCGTGGTCCTCTGCTCAGCCTGCACCGCCAAGGTTGGCGGTACCATCCTGGAGTCTCCTGTCTGTCCTGTTCCTGTTCTCCCTCCGGTCACTGACTCCAGGATGCCCACCCCCCCTCCCAGGTTCTGCCATCTACGGCGCGGGTCGCGCCTAGCGGGAGGGGGGAGAAATGTCACATTCACCGTCTGTCATCGTCTTGTCTTCACTACAGTTCCCAGTATCCTCCTTGTTTCCACACCTGAACTCACTCCCTTCATTACCCACCTGTTCATCATCATTATCTGCATCACCTTGTGTTCATCTGTGTGTGTATTTAAGTTCCTTCTGTTCACCCTTCACTTGTCGGTCAATGTTTGTGTCAGCACTCTGTTTGTGCACGCACACTGTACTGTATATTCTTCAGTTTAAATAAATATTGAGTATTTAGTATCTTTGCCTACCTTCATCTTCATCAACCCTGAGACGTTACAGTAACTCTAAAAGTATTCAAGATATCTTAATATCCTTCAACATTCTCATTCTTAAACTTTACTTTTGAAATCTTCATTTTCAAGGTCGTTGAGTTGACACGGAATGACCCTTGTATTTCTATTATAATATTGAATGTTTTATTTTGAGTTTTACATTATAATTCATTGTCATATTACATCTGTATTACAATCATATACATTCTGCTTTCAACGATCAATGTACTTAAAGCAAGAATGCAATGTATGCATGATTTCGGTTCATTAAAAATGTCAAAACTTGAACTTGTTGTCTTTACAAAATAAAATGTAATAGCAGTAATGACTTCCAAAACCATTTTTGAACTAAACCGAGTTAACTCAAAGCATTTTTTTAAAACAACTCCATCTAATGAATGTGTGATTGTTCAACATTCAGTTTGGTTACTAAAGTTATAAATATAAATAAATATTCTGCATTAAAAGCATAATTTAATGAGAAATATAATAATAAAAATGATCATAGGAGTGAACTTACCACCTCCATTCTGGTTTTCTCACCATGGTTATTTCATGGGCTACCATATACTGTACCTGATAACTTTTCATGGAATACCTGATCAGATGGGTTTTTAGTATTTTGAGATGCAAAAATAACGCTGAGCAATTAGTCTAACCGCAGGTGGTTTGCTGTAATTCTAAGATAATAACCAAAAGACCAATCACAAGGAAGATTTTTAGGAGGAAGACATTTACTTTACCAACACATCTTAATTATCTTTTTTCCATTGTATCCTTCTCATGTCAGAAATGTATCACATTACAGAAATAAAGTGGGTTGCGAATGTAATTTGATGTTGACTTTAAAATGGTAAGATCAAGAGATGGTTTACTTTTGTTGGTTCCTGGAAAAAAAGTTCCTGGGACAAATTGTTCCATGTAATGCTAATAGCTTAAGTTGCTGTAGGCAGGCTCAACCATTCCATTCAAGTTCTTACATATAGTAATTAAATATTTGCAAATGTAACAATAAACTATTTAGTTCCAAAACAGCTTAAAATAATTATTTAATAGAATTAAGTCAAATGAGCTCTAGGGCAGTTTTAACATTAACCACTCTGCCATTAAGATTATGAGCAATGGTTTCCTCTCCATGATCAACCAAATCAGAAACGGCCCCCTCAGAAGTGACTGAATAACTTGACAAAAATAATACATTGTCAACCAACAAATTACCCTCTCCCTTAACAAACTGGGCATGAACCTTCATGATTCACATCTTTCCTACTCAACCAGAATGTCCACTGCGCTCCTATTACACCCTGTCCAGCTTTGTTCTCCTCAAATCCAGACGGCGGAAAAGATTGAGATCAGCAGAATCGGGGCGGGAATTTTGGGGCGGGAACGGTAGATATAAATATATAGGCCTTTACATATAGCATACACACAATCAGTCACAGTTCTACAGACTGTTACAAATGAAAACATTTTCAAGCATTAACTAAAGCCATTTTTACACTGCAAAGGTGGAACAGAAGCTGCATCTGACATGGCATTTATGTGTATTTAAGAATAAAAAATACAAAGAAGGTCCGTCATTACTACAATTAGCTTGAAAATTTGGGTAAATGTGTAAGATGTATGCCTATTTTTTCCCTCGTGTGATTTCCCTCGTGTGGTTATATTTTCCCTTGTAATTATGTATGGTTTGCAAAAATGGGAACTGCTGCATAGATGAGAGAAGCAAAGTGTATGTGCGGTGTGCACACGCTACATTATGGCCAAGCATGCACCCTTAAAATATCATCTGAATAACGCGCCACTGACTTTCCTGGTCTGTGGCGGAATTGTTTTCTGGAACTGCAAAATAGCACCAGGGAACGTTTGCGCCGGACCACGCCTCCTCTTTTCACTGAACGGCCCCCGGAGCGCAAGTTCATTCCCTAATTTACCGACGTGCGTCTGTGGAGGGAAAAGTTTGGTCCGATGACGTGCCAGTGTGTAATGTTGCGGAGGAAGACAGACGAAGACGAGGATCTAAACGCAGGGTGATTTAATAAAGTAACACAAAACAGAGAACACAGAACTCAAAGAACAAAATAACAAAACCTTGGGAATCACAGAGAAATACAACCATTACACGTACAACAACTGACAAAGTAACAAGTGAAACACAAGGGCTATAAATACACTGGGACCAACAAGCTAGACAAAATAACAAGGGGGTGTGGCTAATTAGAAACACCTGGGAAGACTAATAAACTAGAAAACTACAAAGGACTACAAAACATGGCACAGAACAGGAAATAACAAGTCCACACAAGACAAGGGGAACACAAGACAGGAATCATGACACAGTGGTGGTAAATCACAACTTAAAACATGTTTTCATAAAAATATTAAGATTGAACATGGGCATTATAAAAAGATATCTGCTATTGAAATCAGTGTGAACAGATGCACTCAGTCTCTCTATTTCACAACTCAAGTCATATCGTCATAGCTTGAATACACAGGCATTTGGAGGAACTTGTGAGATGTGAACCATATTTTATTAACTTATTAAATGAACAGATCCATAACTTATTAACTTTAAATTAAACAAATGCTTTCATACTAAATTAGTTCAGTTGTTTATTTGTTTCACATAGGCACTATATTTCTATTATTAAATATATCTCTCTTAATAAAATAATGCTTATGTGTCTGACTGTACACCTTGACCGTAATAAACAAATCGGTAACAATGAACAAAAGAAGTGCTTGAACAAAAACCAAAAAATTACCTTTACATTTCAGGTTTCTGTCTTGGTCTGAGTATTTAAAGATTTGAATCCCTTTTAATCCCTCCACAATGGCTCACCCTATTGACTTCCATTGTAAGTGCATTACTGTACATTGTAGACAGTGTAGACAATTGTAAAATGTAGACAATCAACATATTTTAAAAAAAACTAAACAAAACCTTGAATCTGCATTTTTCATTTTTGTTTGTTTCTGGTCATATTATTTTTATCTGGAACTCTTTACGTCCTTCCAGACATCCATTATCTGCTGTGGGGATCCCACGACTATTGAAATGATCCTGAGAAAATCTTCTCGATTATATTGTCCCATATAGATTCTAAACTGTGAAGGGTCTGCGGGGGATGAGGGTGCAATGCCCAAATGTTTCAGACAAGCGCCCACATATGCGTCTTCAATGTTAAAGGTCTTTACTTCCTTGGAAATTTCCACCATTTTTTCTGGCAGGTCATTGGAGAAGACATATCCTGTTCCCAGCAGGTAAGTGGGGTATTTCGGTTCGGGGTAAAGCTCCTCTGACACGTACCATTTTGAGTTTTTGTCTCTGACAACGGGCCGGTCCCACAACACCACTCCAGTGATGTAGTTCTGTCTGGGTGTGTTGGGTGCCAATAGGAGAGTCATCAGGTTTTCCAGGTTTAAGTACATGTCAGTATCGATCTTCATAGCATAAGTCGCTTGAGGGCAACGAGTGGCCAACCAGTCCATGATCACCATCGTCTTTATGGTCAGGTTGAAGTACGAGTCCACAAAGTTTCACTGCAGTAAGTCTCTGTGTTGTCGGCTCTCTTCCTCCAGTTGCTGTTGAGCTTTTCAGAGTCGGATCCTCCAGTCAAACCCACCAAGAACAGAGTCATCACTGCTTTTCCCTGGACTGTGCTCTCATTCCCCCACGTGCTCCGGATGGCGTTACGAGCTTCTACCTGATGGAGCGCCACAGGGACCATCAAGACCAGGAACGGATCCCACTGACTGCATTTATCGGGTTCGTCCAGGATGAACTGATAGTTGAGTGGATGAGCTATATGATAATGCAGTGAAACACGTTTGGTCACAGTGGGTGCTGCAGTGGCTGTTGTTTGTGTAGCTGTATTTTGATTGTCATTGCCAGAACGACCACAAGCCATTATATAATAGGAGCGTATCTGATTTACAACACCATCAAACCCAGTTTCAGGAGGCATAGAAGGCTTGACAGAGAAATGGTAGATGTAAAGGATGGCAGAAAATGATAATGCCATTGTAAGCAGGAGAATGAGCACTCTTTTAATCCGAGCCAGATTGTGTCTAAGAAAGAAAAAGAAACAGAAAATATTTTCCATGAAAGACCAAATCAGCATGGAATCATGTCATGATTATAATCATAATATGTACTTGATGTATTTATTTGGAAATTCACACTTTATGACTTCAGAATTCTGAACTAGCTACACACTTGTGGGTCATTCCCTGTCAAATCAACCAAACTTCGGAAACTTCGCCAGCTCAATTTTTTGATTTTGTTAAAAAAAATTCTGTTCTAAGACAAACATAAATAGTGATGAAAGCCAAAATATTAAATGTCACAGATGTATATTTACTGAGTAATCCACTATTTTGTAGAGGGTGTCAAAATGGCGATTTTTTTCCCCTGAGATTTGGAGCCAATTTACAGGGGTGTAAAAATGACTTAGAAAGATGTCAGCATCTTTATTTAATTTTTACACGGAGATTGGTAGGTCTATTAGTACAATCTGTTGACTTCAGCAATCTTTGTATCTTTAAATGCCAACGGTGACAGTTCAAAAATGACAAAAAGCACTTATTGTGTTTGTTTTTTATTGCCTCAAGTTTGCATGCCTGTAACTCAAGAAGTATTAAAGATATCTTAATATCCTTTTAGATTCTGGTTCTTAACAAACTTTCCTTTCGGTATCTTCATTTTAAATGATGGTTGATGGTTCAGTCCCAGAGATATGGAGATCTTAATGCGGCTCTGAGAGTAAATTAGTAAATTATACACAATTTCAAAAAGGCCAAAAAACAAATGTGGGTTTGCATGCAGCTGATACATTTTCTTTTGATATCAAATTAATATCTGAAGAACAAATAATGTTGAAACTAGAAATGAATCTTGAACTGCATATAACATAGTGCCATAAATATTTCTTTTCCAAAGTTGTCAAGCCTGTAACTGTCACATTCACCGTCTGTCATCGTCTTGTCTTCACTACAGTTCCCAGTATCCTCCTTGTTTCCACACCTGAACTCACTCCCTTCATTACCCACCTGTTCATCATCATTATCTGCATCACCTTGTGTTCATCTGTGTGTGTATTTAAGTTCCTTCTGTTCAGCCTTCACTTGTCGGTCAATGTTTGTTAGTACAGTGTGCGTGCACAAACAGAGTGCTGAATATTCTTCAGTTTAAATAAATATTGAGTATTTAGTATCTTTGCCTACCTTCATCTTCATCAACCCTGAGATGTTACAGTAACTCTAAAAGTATTCAAGATATCTTAATATCCTTCAACATTCTCATTCTTAAACTTTACTTTTGAAATCTTCATTTTCAAGGTCGTTGAGTTGACACGGAATGACTCTTGTATTTCTATTATAATATTGAATGTTTTATTTTGAGTTTTACATTATAATTCATTGTCATAATATTACATCTGTATTACAATCATACATTCTGCTTTCAACGATCAATGTACTTAAAGCAAGAATGCAATGTATGCATGATTTCGGTTCATTAAAAATGTCAAAACTTGAACTCGTTGTCTTTACAAAATAAAATGTAATAATAGCAGTAATGACTTCCAAAACCATTTTTGAACTAAACCGAGTTAACTCAAAGCATTTTTTTATAACAACTCCATCTAATGAATGTGTGATTGTTCAACATTCAGTTTGGTTACTAAAGTAATAAATATATAAATAAATATTCTGCATTAAAAGCATAATTTAATGAGAAATATAATAATAAAAATGATCATAGGAGTGAACTTACCTCTTCCATTTTGTTTTTCTCACCATGGTTATTTCATGGGCTACCATATACTGTACCTGATAACTTTTCATGGAATACCTGATCAGATGGGTTTTTAGTATTTTGAGATGCAAAAATAACGCTGAGCAATTAGTCTAACCGCAGGTGGTTTGCTGTAATTCTAAGATAATAACCAAAAGACCAATCACAAGGAAGATTTTTAGGAGGAAGACATTTACTTTACCAACACATCTTAATTATCTTTTTTCCATTGTATCCTTCTCATGTCAGAAATGTATCACATTACAGAAGTAAAGTGGGTTGCGAATGTAATTTGATGTTGACTTTAAAATGGTAAGATCAAGAGATGGTTTACTTTTTGTTGGTTCCTGGAAAAAAAGTTCCTGGGACAAATTTTTCCATGTAATGCTAATAGCTTAAGTTGCTGTAGGCAGGCTCAACCATTCCATTCAAGTTCTTACATATAGTAATTAAATATTTGCAAATGTAACAATAAACTATTTAGTTCCAAAACAGCTTAAAATAATTATTTAATAGAATTAAGTCAAATGAGCTCTAGGGCAGTTTTAACATTGACCACTCTGCCATTAAGATGATGAGCAATGGTTTCCTCTCCATGATCAACCAAATCAGAAACGGCCCCCTCAGAAGTGACTGAATAACTTGACAAAAATAATACATTGTCAACCAACAAATTACCCTCTCCCTTAACAAACTGGGCATGAACTTTCATGATTCACATCTTTCCTACTCAACCAGAATGTCCACTGCGCTCCTGTTACACCCTGTCCAGCTTTGTTCTCCTCAAATCCAGATGGCGGAAAAGATTGAGATCAGCAGAATCGGGGCGGGAATTTTGGGGCGGAACGGTAGATATAAATATATAGGCCTTTACATATAGCATACACACAATCAATCACAGTTCAGACTGTTACAAATGAAAACATTTTCAAGCATTAACTAAAGCCATTTTTACACTGCAAAGGTGGAACAGAAGCTGCATCTGACATGGCATTTATGTGTATTTAAGAATAAAAAATACAAAGAAGGTCCGTCATTACAATTAGCTTAAATAATTTGGGTAAATGTGTAAGCTAGATTTATGCCTATTTTTTCCCTCGTGTGATTTCCCTCGTGTGGTTATATTTTCCCTTGTAATTATGTATGGTTTGCAAAAATGGGAACTGCTGCATAGATGAGAGAAGCAAAGTGTATGTGCGGTGTGCACACGCTACATTATGGCCAAGCATGCGCCCTTAAAATATCATCTGAATAACGCGCCACTGACTTTCCTGGTCTGTGGCGGAATTGTTTTCTGGAACTGCAAAATAGCACCAGGGAACGTTTGCGCCGGAACATGCCTCCTCTTTTCGCTGAACGGCCCCCGGAGCGCAAGTTCATTCCCTAATTTACCGACGTGCGTCTGTGGAGGGAAAAGTTTGGTCCGATGACGTGCCAGTGGTGGTGAATCACAACTTAAAACATGTTTTCATAAAAATATTAAGATTGAACATGGGCATTATAAAAATATATCTGCTATTGAAATCAGTGTGAACAGATGCATTCAGTCTCTCTATTTCACAACTCAAGTCATATCGTCATAGCTGAATACACAGGCATTTGGAGGAACTTGTGAGATGTGAACCATATTTTATTAACTTATTAAATTAACAGATCCATAACTTATTAACTTTAAATGAAACAAATGCTTTCATACTAAATTAGTTCAGTTGTTTATTTGCTTCACATAGGCACTATATTTCTATTATTAAATATATCTCTCTTATTAAAATAATGCTTATGTGTCTGACTGTACACCTTGACCGTAATAAACAAATCGGTAACACTTTACAATAAGGTTCATTAGTTAACTACATTCATTAACATTAACTAATAATGAACTGCACTTATACAGCATTTGTTCATCTTTGTTAATGTTCATTTCCACATTTACTAATACTTTATTAAAATCTTGTTAATGTTAGTTAATGTACTGTGAACAGGGCTGGACTGGGACAGAAAATCGGCCCTGGCATTTTGGCCCAGACTGGCCCACTACATATGATCATAAACACCATCCATCTTTGAACGCCTTTGAATATGTTTTTGGTCAACTCCTATTCATTGAGTGAGTATAAACGAGTGAGAGTTAACAGATGAAATAAGTACAAAATTGTAATTTATTAATACAATTGAACTATACTCCACAGTGATGAATCCAAAAAAACAAGCTATAAGCTGCATTGGCATAGCAATACCAGTGTTTCTCACAGGAATTTTGGTAAAACTGTGGTGGGTGGACCTCAGTCCTTCAAGAGGGGGTTTGGGGGCATATGCTCCCGCTAAGAAAATTTTGTGCATTTTAATGTTAAATTCATCAATCTGGTGCGGTTTGAGGGTTCACAATTAAAAGCTCCAACCCATTTTCAGTGTGCAAGTATAACAAAGAAAAAACCAAACCTCTTTTAGTAACAGTGTCTGTCTATATTACACTACTACATAATAATAGTTATAATATTAATCTCATGACAGTAGCCTAATAGCCATATATTGTAAAACAAATGCACTGAAAGATAAAGAAAACTTTCATAATTAGTTTTGTACTAATTTCTATACTTTAAAGCAGGGGTGTCCAAACTCGGTCCTGGAGGGCCACTGTCCTGCAGAGTTTAGCTCCAACCCCAATTAAACACACCTGAACCAGATAATCAAGTCCTAGTAAGATCTTGATTATCTGGTTCAGGTGTGTTTAATTGGGGTTGGAGCTAAACTCTGCAGGACAGTGGCCCTCCAGGACCGAGTTTGGACACCCCTGCTTTAAAGAGATAAGCACATGATCTTTTATTTTGACGGAAACTGCATCGAGCTTTTATTTTGGTGGAAAACATGGATACAAACGCGTCTCATTAAACTTCTAGTAAATTGCTGTAATCGTCAACTATGCAGATGTGGAAATAATCTGTAACTGGGTTATGGGTTCCTACACTCATAGCCAAAGTGTTTTGAAAGTAGTTCTGCTTACCGCGGACTCTATGTTACACTTTCTCATCTCTCTCCTGATCCTCCTCACTATCCTCATCATCAGCCACTGGAGCTGATGAAGGTCCTGCTGCTGCAGAAAACATATATATCTTGACACATTTTACAGCGTCTGCTTGAAGGGCCTGTATCTATTTTTCACGCTATTTCTCTGCACATTCCTTGCGTTTCTTCTCCATCTCTCAGACTATTTTGACAGATACACACTTGACACTGCACGCTCGCTCAGAGCCCAGAGGGGGGGAGGTGTTTAAAGATGTGATTGGGCCAGCCCAGTGTCAATCAAGAAAACAACCAATGGGCCGCTGATCTACGGCTTTCATGGGCCGGTCTGTCAGTGGAAAAAAAAACAACGCTTACTTTTTTTTGACCAATGCATTACACCGGCACTAACCCAGCGCCGTCAATTAAACAAAACAAAACGAATGGGCCGCCGATGTACGAGTTTTATGGGCCGTAAAAAAAAAAAAGAAAAGTATGAGATGTATCGGCCCAAAAGCACGTCGGCCCACCGGGCATTTGCCCGGTATGCCAGATTACCAGTCCAGCCCTGACTGTGAACTAACATGAACAAACAATGAACAGCTTTATTTCTATTAACTAACATTAACAAAGATTAATAAATACTGTAACAAATGTATTACTCATTGTTAGTTCATGTTAGTTAATACATTAACTAATGTTTAATAAATTAACCTTATTGTAAAGTGTTACCAACCAATCATACCATAACATGATTCATTTACATTTTTAACATTATTTCTTAACAAATAGGCAGCCTATGAAATCTAATGTAATCAGTCAGAAAATGAATTAAAGTCATTACACTATCTTCCTCAGGAGATGATTGAGGTATGAAGAACTGTGAGACAGTGCTTTGATTTCTGTGACCTTTAGCATTGCGGGAATGTTGCTCTCCCGAGGCATGCTGTCGCACATCTGACAAGCCACCGTGCGCAATGTGAGAACACTCGCCGACAAATTGTGCAATTAGCTTGATACTAATTTCCGCTGACACTTTCCAGCCAAGTATTTGATTGCTCCCCGCTCTCGTCGGTACTTGGAATCTGGAGCAGCCTCCGCCATCGACTCTCTGGGCCCTATTTTAACGATCTGAAACGCAAGTGTCAAAGCGCAAGGCGCAAGTAACTTTGTGGGCGGGTCTTGGCGCTGTTGCTATTTTCCCGGCGGGATAAATGACTCTTGCGCCTGGCGCAAATGTAAAAGGGGTTGGTCTGAAGAGCTTCATTATTCATAGGTGTGGTTTGGGCGTAACATGAAATAAACCAATCAGAGCGTCATCTCACATTTCCTTTAAGAGCAGGCGCGCTTGTTCTAAAGCGGATTCCTATCATAACGGCGGATTTGCCAGGCGCACACCAGGAGCGGTTCACAGCCAAGGAGAGCAACGCTCTCGTCAGGGACGTTGGGGATGGAGAAACACACCCAAATTAACTTCGGTTAAAAAGGCGTATGATAATTTGGGTAAATGTGTAAGCTAGATGTATGCTTTTATAATAAATTGTCTATCTATCTATCTATCTATCTATCTATCTATCTATCTATCTATCTATCTATCTATCTATCTATCTATCTATCGTAATAATGTATGATTTGCAAAAATGAAAACTGCTGCTTCTGTGTAGATGAGAGAATCAAAGTGCGCGTTGTGCACATGCTACATTGGTTATGGCCAAGCATGCACCCTTAAAATAGCTTATGAATAACATGCGCAACGCGCCACTGACTTTAAACAATTTTTTCCTGGTTAGTGGCGCAATTGTTTTCTAAACCTGCAAAATAGCATGAAGGAACGTTTGCGCCGGAACACGCCTCCTTTTTTGCGCTGAACCGCCCAGGGAGCGCAAGTTCATTCCCTAGTTTAGCGACGTGCTTCTGTGGAGGGAAAAGCGCACTTTGCGCGGCTGCAAAATAGGAATGATACATGCGTCCGTGTACAAAGTCAATTGCGCTGGGTGCAAGATAGGGCCCACTGAGTGCCAAGAGACCCGCCCTCCTCTGACTCTGATTGGCCGTGACCCTGAAACAAACCAATCAATTCAACGATGACAGCAGCGAGTATTACCCAATCAGGGGCAGAATAGAACGAGTCTTTATAGAATGCCGGTGGGATGATTTGCATGAGAGATGCTGCATTGAAGACAACTCCGAAAATACGGGACAAACCCCGTTTTATTCTCAAATACGGGACGATTCCGTATTTTAAGGGACGGGTGGCTATTACCAAGCAACACGATTACGCGCCGCGTCAAACTCGGGTTCGGAACAGGCAATCGAGCCAAGTGTGAAAGCGCCCTTTAAATGTTTCATTCAGTAGTACTGCTGTGCACAAATGTAAATAGTGAATGTGCCCCAGTAGTTGCGTGTCCCAGTCCGCTAATATGTATTATTTCGATTTTGATTTAGAATATAATTTTTTAAAGAACAAAGTCCATCTTTTTTATGATGGTTAGGGGAGAGCGGGGCACAACGTAACGCGGGGCTAGTTAACACACTTGTTTTAAATACTTCCACACGTGCTAGCATGACGAAACTTAGTGTATTTACTAGTTGCCATATCAAAACTATATAGAGAATAAATTGCGCCAAAATTCAGAAATCTTTGGAAGATATCACTGAACATTTATTTAACTATAGCAAAGGTAAATTTCTTACTTGTGTTCATTTTTCATCTCTATTTTTTGTGTTTATTTAAAATGAGACAAATCTCATATTATTTTAATCTCCAATATGTTATTTATCAGTTGATATTGTTCTTTGCCTCGCTTACTAGCAGAAAACACTAGCCGCGTTTAAATCCCAGTTGCGCAGGTAACATACCCCTTGCGTTACAATGAGCCCCTATTGCTATTTTATTCTATACTTTTATGAATTCTGTTGAGAAAACATGAGAAAAAGGTGAATAAAGACTGAGAGTCAATGTTCATTAATTATTAATTATCATTATGTTTTGGACTGTGTGGTATAGTGTTTTCCGGTGTGTTCGTTGTCAAACTCAAAAATGTGTTTATTTTCAGGCCTAATTATTAAAAAATGCCATTTTAAATGAAAAAGTTAATAACTGTATTTTACTGAGAAAATATTGTAGTTTGTCTTGTATATATTTTTTTATTAGATCAGATACCATTTTAAGCTGTCACATGGTCATGATACAGTGTGCCCTTCACATGTTACAACACCGGCATATGTTGTCACATTTCAAATAAATACTTTGAACCCTGCGTAGATTTACACAAATTGAGTCAAAAAGTGTTACGTCGTGCGGTAGGCGTAGGCGGTAGGTAAAATATGTTTATTCACTCATCGTGCCCTCGAACCAGAAACTCACATTTCTCACTATGCGCCAGATATTGCGAAATATGTTTCAGTTAACAGGGTGAAGCCACACCCAGTCAGGTGTGTTTTTATGAAAGGAGAACCATAGACAAATATAAAAATGATTCCTTCAAATGACCCCCTTATGATGACTGTGGTAAGAAATCAAAGGAGCAGCCAAAAGGAGGCGGAAGAAGAACATCAAAGTAATACAGTTTTTTACGATTGTTATGACAGATTTTTCAATACTTTTAACACAGTTAGCACTACATCCGCCTGTGTAAGCTATACTATTAACACATTTCTTGTTGCTTTAACACAAAATGCATACAATTAACACAAATTTAAAATGCTTGAACTTATTTTACACACAAGCTCAACCAAGACCAAAACAATGGATTTTTACTGCCAAATTTACCAATGCTTTCACACTGTATGTCAGAACAGATAACACCATGTTCTCAACCTAACCTTACAGGCTAAAGTCAAGGTAAACAGCTGTTTATATTGTGAATTGAAACACAAATACATCCCCTGTATTTGATTCTATTGCTACTGAGAAACAGTTGATTGAAGTTATGCAAATATGGGACAATGTGGCATTCCACAATTCCCATGCAGTCACAGCCTGGTTTGACGCCCATCAGAGGATGATGTCAATTTTCCTTGCCCCTTACTTCCCTTTCCTCAACCCCATTGAGGAGTTTTCTCAGCCTGGAGATGAAAGGTTTTTGACCATCGTCCACAGGACCAAATGTCCCTCATGTATGCAAAAGATGCTGCATACCAAGACATCACAGCTGAACACTACCAGGATAAGGCAAGCCAAAAGATTCTTCCCAAGATGCCTTGCCAGGGAAGATATCAGGTGTGATGTGGATGAGAACGTGGACAAATGCAGAAGACCGGGCAGATTAGAAGATGGCTTTTTCTGTTTGTATATTTTGTATTTTCACATACAGTAATACTGTAAATGGCAGCTATATTGCATATTTTTGTTATCTTGCAGAAATGTCCTGTTGCAAATAAAGCCGTTACTGCAGCAATTCTGTCTCTGTCTTCTTTTTTTCATAAACCATACATTCTATAAAGCCTAAGAAGGGTCATTTATTTTGTTGTATTGAATTTCTGCTGCAAAAAAAAACAAAAAACAAAACAAAATGCATGCATTTACATTACAAACAAAACAAAAATGTAGAGCAACTAAAAAAAAATAAAAATAAAAAACTGCAGTGCAAAACACAATCTATGATCAATACAATAAACTGTCTGTTGTATAAGGGCAGACCTGACACATAAAATAATGCAGTGTCTGTAATTTCAGCTGATGATAGTGTTTTTTTTTTTGTCATTGTGTTATGATTGACTAAATGTTCCTGTTGGAAGAGAACATGTGTTAGTGTTTTGAATAATTAATTGATTTTGAAACATGTTTGCAGTGTTTTGTTAGACAGTGTATTGTGTTAGTGTATTGTATTTTGAAAATTAGTTTTGTGTGATTTTGAGCATGAAATTAACCGTTTTGCCAATTGTGTGTTTTAGGTGTGTTGGTGCGTTAAGAGTTTAGGAAACTTGTTAAATGTATTGAAAAAACTGTCATAGCGATTGTAAAAAACTGTAAGATAGCCTACATCTCTTGCCTGCTATTTACATAGGCTATTATCAACATTTGGAACAGGGCGTCGGGATCCTTGCACCAGGATATAGGCTAGTCTAACAGTTTGTTTTAAACATCTCTGAGTTGGTGTGTAATTGTCTAGTGTAGTTGTCTAGTTGTCATATTGAGGAGAGGTGTGATTTTATCTGTCTAAGCGATCAGAGAAGTCAACGATTGAGACATTTTCTCTATTGTGTCAGGGCTGCCAGTTAACTCTCAAGAAGTAGCCTAGCAGACAGTTGGCAGCCCTGACACAATAGAGAAAATGTCTCAATCGTTGACTTCTCTGATTGACTCACGCGATTGACACTTTTCACACGCTTTTTCTGCTTCTTCACACTGACACCGACTGACAAGACAGAGAGCTTTTCATATGAAACAAATAACCTCTCAAATTCTGTCAATTTTAATACGAAATGCAATAAATTATTGACAATAATTATTAACTACTTATTAACAATAAATACCGTTTTGGCGCTTGAAGCCTATGTGACGTGACAGATTATGAATTTCTTCAGAGGAAGGACCAAGGTAATTAGGCTAAATTTGTATGAAAAACCTAACTGCAAGCTATGACATGGTGTTGCCTTAGCTGCAACCAATTACTTTTTTGGACCTAATACTGCCCCTTTCATTAAAAAAAAAAAAAAAAAAAAAAAAATGATGTATATATATATATTTTTTTTTTTTTTCCAATTTATCATTTGACATGTCTGTTCAATGAAATGAGGGGCTGAAGTGGGTGTGACCTTTTGTTTAGGAATAGGATCAGTGCTTTCATGAAGCAAAGCCGCTTGAAGCCGTGTTTTATAGTGATTTAACAGCTAAGGGGCGTTGTTAGGCACGACACTGAGCAATAAAGGCTTAAAATAGTCGATCTCCGAATGCAACGTACAGGGAGGAGAGTAGCCTAAAGATGGAAAGCTCCTAAAGCTTAGTTCCATATAAATAATTTGTTGTTTTGTCGTTAGTGAAAATCAATATTGACCTTGTAGTGATACTGGCATTCATTCATAAAAATATGCCATTTCAACAAAAGTTTAAAATATACTGTCTTTAAGTTGATGATTAATCATGATTAATTACAGGAAAAATGTGTGATTAATAATTTTTTTTTAATTGATTGACAGCACTAATTATATAATATTATACTGCTACTTGTTATCAAACTGTTTTAGTATCGCCATCTAGTGGTTCAATCTGGTAATGCTTCAATGAGTGACAGCAGCAGATTCTGGCCAGCAGGGTGGCGCTCTAACACAACGAAGGTTGAAAAGCATTTCCTAATGAATTTTTCCAGACAACGAATAAAACTAAAATTTGGTTTAAAGAAAGAAAGAAAGAAAGAAAGAAAGAAAGAAAGAAAGAAAGAAAGAAAGAATAAGAAAAGAACAATTATTGATAATAGAACAATGACTAAAAACATATTGCTACATTTAGGCTCAAACTTGAACTGTTTTGAATGTAAATGTTTTATTGCATACAAAGTGTAGCCTACACATGAAGCAGAGAAATAATTATATAGTTAATTGTGTTTAGGCACATTTTATGCACACCTTCCAATAAATTCAGGTTTATTTACTCTTGATTTAATAGAATCATGAAGCAGATCTTGGGGAAGACTGAATGATAGTTCTGCACAATTATTATTATTATTATTATTTTTTATTTTTTTTTGCATATCAGGCGCTGTATTCACAAAACACCTTAAAGCTGTAGCTCCTAGCTTGCAGGTTTAGGAGAAACTCTTAAAAATAATGGCCACGTCAGTCCTAATATTAGGAATTTTTGCTCCAAGAGTATTTCACAAAACATTTTAGCACTAAAACCAGCTTCTAGATCTGTGAAATGTTCACTGTAAAAAGTGATCAGTTGACAAAAGAAAAGAAAAGAAAGAGAAACCTGTTGCCTTAAAATGATTAAGTAAATTAAATTGTTATGTGAATTTGACCATTCCAAGTTGATCTTGCTGAACCTGATTAAGTTGCAATTACTTAAAAATGTCAATCTTCTTAACTTAAAACTAACAAGTTTGTCCTGAGTTCTGTCTACTTAAATTGAGGAAACCGGCTGCTTTGAAAAAATGAAGTAACCACAACTTATCGTACATGAGTACTTATAATTCACTTGAGACTGATTTGATGTAATCTCATTTTATACATTTCTTTGAAAGTCACAAAATTTGTAGGCTATACAATTCTTAAAAAATACAAAATTGTTCAAAACAATATTGTTTATTCCCATACTTCCATAAACTGCACATACACACACACACAAAAAACCCTCTTCTCTGAGAATAGATGACATTTTAAATTCTCAAGCTGTAATTATACTATTATACTTTCAATTTCAATATATTCAGAAAAGCAAAAATTGTATTCAACTATAAGTGGAGAAAGAACTTTTTCACATTAAAACACAGAAGGTTCTACTGATGCTGTAAAACACATATGGGTAGTCAAGAAGACTCCTAAGTCACTAAAACCAAATCACAAACAATCCCAAAAATTGCCCGAAGACACTGTACACCAGGGATGGGCAACTTCGATAGTGACGAGGGCCAACATTTTTCTCCTTCATACCAAGGTGCCAAATTACTAATCCACACTCACATCTTTTACACCGTTTTACTCAATTGACTTTTTATTAGGGGAATTTAATAATGTAATTTGTTTTTAAAGATTTTATTAACTATAAAACTTGTGAAATTATGCTAATACAAATAGGAAACTTTGTCAGTTATAGCAATATAAGCAATATAAGCCTACCCCAACAAGCAAATGTAAACATCTCAATTGCGTTGTCTGATCATTCACGAGTTCACACTTACATATAATTTGAAGGGGTAAAGTTTAATGCGTATTTGGCGTGCTGTCCGGAGGGAGGGCTCCGAGCTCGGAGTTCGGCCCGAACCCAGAGTACTCCCCCCCGTATGTAAGTGTTTAGGACTAGAAGCGTGGAGAAGGGGTGGTGGAGGGATGCTGCAAAAACTGTCAATGAAATGAGGTGAGACCGCTGAGTATATATACACCTCTTACCATTGATTGCTGAGTGCTCTCCACCTGTGTTAATTATCTGAACGTGCTCCTCCCGAACCTTGTTAATAAAACATTATTTTGCAACAAACAAATGTGCAGATGTCCTAGGCTATTTTTGATTACAAGCCTGAACATTCTCAACAGTTAACAAGTGCTTTTTCAAAAAATAGTAGGCCAATTGGTATTAATCTAATCCACAATCCACATATTACCATGAATAAAAATACTATTTTTAAACATTTATAAGAACATAATTAAGTGCACACATTTCTGTCATGCATTTGGCAAAAATTATTTTGTTGACTGCATTTTACCTTTGCAATCAAAGACAAGTGCAACTCATGCGTCACTGGTGTCTTTCATACTTTTCTTCGCTTAACCGTTTAATTTAGTGCCGATCCGAGCCAGCTGATACGGCTATGGTTTTTGTTTTCCACTAATGGCGATAGAGCCTTGGGTGCAAAGCCTTTTCTACATAAATGCAATTAATATTTTGATTTATAGATTTTAATCTGCGATGACATAACATAAAGGTTCATTTATGTACAGGCAGCATGCAATAATGGAGAATAAAACATTGCAGTCAAGTTAAAAAGAATTTCCCATCATTTGCACCGATAGGCTTGTGGGCAGCTCGGGTGAGCCGAGTTCGAGTTCCGGCTCGAGGACCTTTCCCGATCCCGTCCCCGCTTTCTCTCTCCCACTTCACTTCGCTTTCTGTCTACTCACTGTCCTATCATAATAAAAATGCCAAAAATGAATCTTTAATAAATAAATAATGGCAGATTACCTGTGGCAGTTGTTTTCACAAGTTCACACGAATGATTGAATAGAGTATTGGAGAACCGGGGTGAAAGTAATTGGTAAAGACCTGGGGTTGGGTATTGATAGACCACACTTGTGAGTGACTGACCACAGCAAAAATATATCTCTGTCTAAAACATCATCTTTTCAAATTATGTTTTTCTGAAAAAATGGTACTTTCGCCCCTGCTCTCCCATTCACAAGTAAAATAAGGGTATTTAGCGTGCCGTCCGAGGGGATTGAGGCCTCCAAGCTTGAAATTTAGCCTAAACCCAAAGGGAATAGGAACCAGCCGAGTGTGAGGATTTTTTTTGTATTCATCATTCAGTGGCTCTGAATTGTCAAAACACCTCTCAAAATGCATGCTACGGATTCGCATCTGTAGCAAGCATTTTGAGAGCTGTTTTGACAATTCAGAGCCATGTACAAGCCAACGCCAAAATCCAGAACTGTTCAGATCAATTAGCTCACGGAAATTGGTGGTCTTTTTAATATGTGGCTCCAGTATCGCTAGCAAAGCATCAAACTGAGCCACTGACATCGTGAAGTAGACTTTGAATCGCTCGGGATGGACCAAATATGTCCTCTAACTCTATGAATCTTTTTTTTTTTAGGGGGTATCAAGACAAAAATGTCAGTGGGATATTTTTTGCAACACTTTGCCAGACCTCGCAATTGTTGTAATGACCTTGGAAAGGTTGTGACTTTTAGAATCCTTCATAAAGGTCCGAAACTGAGAAGGATCTGGTGCGCGTGAGGGTTTAATGTCCAACCGTTTCAGACAAGTTCCCACATATGCGTCCTCTATGTTAAAGTGCTTCACGTCCTTGGAAGCCTCAACTATTTTTTTGGGAAGGTCATTGGAGAAAACATATCCTACTCCCAGCACATATGTGGGGTATTTCGGTTCGGGGTACAGCTCCTCTGAGACGTAATATTTCGATTTTTTGTTTCTGATGACATGCTGGTTCCACATCATAAAACCAGTGATGTAGTTCTGTCTGGGTGTGTTGGGTGCCAATAGGAGAGTCATCAAATTTTCCAGATTTAAGTACATGTCAGAATCGACCTTCATACTGAAATTGGCTTGAGGATGACACGTCCTCCGGATGGCGTTACGAGCTTCTACCTGATGGTGCGCCACAGGGACCATCAAGACCAGGAACAGATTCTGCTGACATTTATCAGGGTAATCCAGAATGAAATGATAGTTGCTTGGATGAGCTACATGATAATGCACTGAAATGGGTTTGGTGCTATTGGATGAAGTGGGTTTGTTCAGTGCAGTAGGTGTTTGCATGATTTTCCAGAAAGAATGTTTGCCAGACAAGCCCTCAGTATAGGACCAGTGGTGGAGAAAGTACTGAATCTCAGTACTTAAGTAAATGTACAAATAACCAGAGACAAATTAACTTTAGTAAAAGTAGAAGTACCACAATGAAAACCCTACTTAAGTAAAAAGTACCTGATTTTAAATTTACTTTAAGTATTAAAAGTAAAAGTACTTGCATAACAATTTATTCTCTTAATGTCTATATTCTAATAATTAGGGCTTTAACAATAGGCAATATGAAACCGAAATCGCGAACCTGTGTCACGATGTGAGAAGGCAGAATCGCGACACACCCCTTATTTGAAGTTAACATTATACAATACATAGACCTACACAACAAAACTAGTTGAGGATAAATTCTTTAAAATTGGGCAATCCCAGCGTTATGGACGTGACATTTGCAGTAAAACTTGAAATATAAATTCTCAGAAAATGCATTTAATAGGCTACATATTGAAACTGTTTATATATCCATACTCCTTTAATAAAGGAGACATCCAGACATTAGAAAAATATCAGTCTACAGACACATGCGTTTTATATTTAATATGAGGGAAATAGGCTACACATGCGTTATGGACGTGACACAAAAAAATCGTTAACTTTTAGGTGGCAAAATATTTTTGGGTAATTCTGTGAATTACACTGCGCAAACCAAAATTAATACTACCGACCGGATGAAGAAGGGTTGGCACTCTACAGAACATCACATATTCATTTTATCTTTTGTGTTCGCATTTATGAGGAAAAAACAATGTTATGGACGTGACCGCTCTGAAAGAGGCACTAAAAGACTGCTTTAAAACTTTCACAGAGACCTCAAACAGAAAGCACAAAGCCTTTTTTTAAAGTGAATTTCATTTTGTATTAAATGTATCTTAATTTGAATCAATGTTTCATCAACCAATTGCCTGGATTTAATAAATAAGCATAGCAGACAGTAAATAATCACGACACGGAGGCGCCGGCGCGTGAACTGGAGCTCATCTCATAAATGAACCGAAACTCAGCGTATAAGGTAGCCTACTTGCCTCACAGATCTGAGAAATATATATATATAGAAAGCTTGATATGTCTACTTTTAAACAGAGCAATCCAAAAAGAAAGAAAACAGACTGCTATCTGCTTATGTAAGGCTTATGAAATGTGCATTTCTCTCTGGCGCGTTCACTACTGCGAAGATCGCGAGTCAGCATCGTCAACTTCATCTTTGCAGCCGACACTGACACAGAAAACGTACTCGGTTACTAACGTAACCTCGGTTCTCTCTAGAAGAGGGAACGAGTACTGCGTAAGATATCTTACGCTAGGGGAAAATCCTTTTTCCGCGAGATATTGAAGCCAAAAATTATCCTTAATTTTGTAATAATGCAAAACGCGTTGCGGCAGCATGCAGACATAGGCGAGACAGCTCGCGCGCCTATTGGCTGCTCTGCGGCAACTGCAGCAGCCTATCGAGCGAGGCCTGGCGTGACGTCAGACCCAATCAGGGCACTTCGCGCCCGCTGCGTCACGTCCCGCCGAAATGGGCGTGGTCTAGGCCTATAAATACCGCTCGCAGGCAGCTATTATCTGGTTTTTCATCATCGAAGCAACCAGAGCGTGTGCATGCACGGCAAGATACGCAGTACTCGTTCCCTCTTCTAGAGAGAACCGAGGTTACGTTAGTAACCGAGTACGTTCTCTTACGAGAGGTCTCTCGTACTGCGTAAGATATCTTACGCTAGGGGACCCAATGCAAAACGCCGTGCATGCTGAGATCTGACACCAAAGACCCAAGGGCGAAAGCCCGGGGTACGTATAGTGCACAATCACTCAGGGAACTCACAGGGAGTCCAGGAAGAGGGAGGGGCGAAGCCGCACTCTTCCACATATGGTAGCGTCGCTGAGACGCGAATTTCATCATACAGACAGGGCGGGGTACGGCCTGAACTGATGGGGGAATGTGGGTCTTACACAGTTTGCCCAGGCACATCTCGTGCTGCTACTTTTTTACTGTCGAACATTGAGCTGTGCTCAGTAGACGCAGCATTCTGAGCTGACGCATCAGGTCAGATAATACTGGTAAACTTAGACCGACAGCAGCCTGGCCTGCAGGGCGGGAACCTCTAGGTTATAAAACCTTATAAATGTAGACGGGGAGGCCCAGCCTGCCGCCATACAAATATCTTGCAAGGCAATCCCACTTGACCAGGCCCACGAAGAGGCCATGCCTCTCGTGGAGTGCGCTCTGACACCCAACGGGCACTGCATGCCCTTGGAGGCGTATGCCAGCGCTATAGCATCAACTATCCATCTGGATAGGCTCTGTTTTGACGCGGCTAGTCCCTTAGAACGTCCGCTAAACGAAACAAAGAGCTGCTCCGTCTGTCTGAAACCAGACGAGCGAGACACATAAGCTCGTAATGCCCTGACTGGGCAGAGGAGGCTCGCGTCTCTTTCCTCATCAGGGACCGGTAGGGCTGACAGGGAAATAACCTGCGCCCTAAACGGTGTGTTGAGGGATTTCGGAACATAACCGTGCTTAGGTTTGAGTATAACTTTTGAGTCATTAGGCCCAAACTCCATGCACGCCGCGCTCACAGAGAGCGCGTGCAGATCCCCTATGCGCTTCACCGAAGCGAGAGCCAGCAAAAACACCGTCTTGAAAGACAGGTGTTTCAAATCGATTGACTGTAAAGGCTCAAATGGCGCACCTTTCATGGCTTCCAGAACCGTAGAAAGGTCCCATACGGGGACTGAGGGAGGTCTGGGAGGATTCAGTCTCTTAGCCCCTCTAAGGAAGCGGATGACTAAATCGTTCCTTCCTATTGACTGACCAAGCGTTGTTTCTGAGAACGCTGCTATAGCCGCCACATAAACTTTGAGCGTGGAGGGGGCCCTGCCCCCATCCAACAGCTCTTGTAGGAAGGAAAGCACCTCCGCCACACCACAGTCTGTGGGTGACACACCACGGGCTGTGCACCAGCCCGAAAACACTGACCATTTCGAGGAATAGAGTCGTCTCGTAGACGGAGCTCTAGCCTGCGTGATCGTGTTTAATACTCCTTCAGGGAGTCCAACATGTACCCGTTGATGGCCCAGACATGAAGGGACCACAGTTCCGGGTGAGGATGCCAGATCGAACCGTGGGCCTGTGAGAGGAGGTCTCTCCTCACTGGTACTGGCCACGGGGCAGTACTTGCTAACTGCATCACGACTGGGAACCAAGGTTGGTTTTTCCAGAACGGTGCCACCAGCAGTACTGAGCATCCTTCTTCCCTGATCCGTTCTATCACCTGAGGCAGGAGAGAGACGGGGGGAAAAGCATAGAGCGGGCGGCGGGGCCACACATGGGCCAGCGCGCTCCTGCTCTTTGAGAAAAATTCCTGACAGTGAGCGTTTTCTTGAGACGCAAACAGGTCTACTTCCGCTCTGCCGAATTTCTTCCACAGCAGTTGGACTGTCTGTGGGTGTAGAGACCACTCGCCTGCCGGAACATTGTTCCTGGACAGTCTGTCCGGTCCTATGTTCAGGAGCCCTGGCACGTGCGCTGCTCTGAGCGAGCGCAGGTTGCACTGAGCCCATACCAGGAGGCGTTCTGCCAGCCTGTACAGGTTCTTGGACCTGAGGCCGCCCTGGCGATTTATGTAGGACACCACAGACATGTTGTCCGAACGGACCAAGACGTGGCGTCCTTTTATCTGGGGACAAAAACGCGTCAGCGCGTTGTCTACTGCCAGCATTTCGAGGCAGTTTATGTGCAGGAGCTTCTCCCGTTCCGACCACTGGCCGAAGAACGGTCTGCCCTCGAGCAGCGCTCCCCATCCCGAGGTGGACGCGTCCGTGGACACCACTTTCACCCTCGAGGAAGTCCCCAGGCTTACACCTAATTGGTACCAGTCGTTCGCTCTCCAAGGTTTCAGAGCTGTGACGCACTTCTGATTGACCCTGAGGCGAAGCGAACCGGATGCCCACGCTCTGCGTGGGACTCGCGCTTTCAGCCAAAACTGCAGCGGGCGCATGCGGAGCAGGCCCAGCTGGAGCACTGACGATGCTGAGGCCATGAGACCTAGCATCTTCTGAAATTTCTTGAGCGGGACAGACGCGCCGCAGCGAAACGCGTTCGCTGTGCGCTGAATGTCTACCGCGCGCTGTGGTGATAGTCGCGCTATCATGGACAGCGAGTCCAATTCTGTGCCCAGGAAAGATATCTTCTGACTGGGTAACAGAGAGCTCTTCGCCCAATTGACACTGAGACCCAAATCCTCGAGGTGATCGAGTAAAATGGTCGTGTGTTCTATGAGCACTGCGCGAGATTGCGCTAGAATCAGCCAATCGTCCAAATAGTTCAGCACTCGTATGCCTCTCATTCTGAGGGGTGCGAGCGCCGCGTCCATGCACTTTGTTGTGGGATCTGTGAATTCTAAATGGTGTTCCGAACGTACACACACACTCCCAGACACATATGCACGCACGCACACACACAAACGTCTAAAGCGCAAAGGACGGAAAGGACGCAAGAATGACCATACATGGGAAACGGAGCTGTCATCACATGATCCAGCTGATGCAAAAGACTGTTAGTTTCGCAAGACTTTGGTTGTGAACGGCCAAGTGTGCAGCTCAGTCAGCTCAGTCATGAGACTGAGTTCCTCTGGAAAAACCCAAACTGTATTGAATCAATGTAACCCAGTTCCGTATAAATATGACTGCATTTTGTTGCTAGAGGCTGCATTTTTGATTTTGGTGTCGAATGCATACCTAGAGAGGAACCAAACCTCTTCTAGTATTATCCTGGCTGAATTTCTTTTGGTTTGAACTGCTCTGCTGTATTGATGTAACTTGGTAAACCTCGGATGAGAACAAGTTCATATTTACTCGAATTGCTTGAACTGCTGATAAGGTAATTAGATTTTGTAATATTCACTCATACAGGACTGCCCTGTTGAGATTGAATAAGCTGAAGTTTTATATCCTGTAACATTTTCTTTTTGATTTGCTACAAGTATTGATTTTTGTATTAACAGTGTATTAATCTTTTGTATAAATAAATTTTTATTTCTAAAGACAATCACTGTGAAGTCTTACTTCAGCTTTTACAAACAGTTCTAGTAGCAATAGACAGAGCAATACAATAATCCTTTATCATCGAAGATATACAAGGGTTCCAAGAGCGATTCAGCTGGAAGGTAAGCATGCTTTTAATTCATATGTCTAGTTAGTAATGTTTATTATTGTTTCCATGGGTGTGTAGGGACTGCACTTAGATTTACTGGTATAAATGATAACAAGCTAGTTGAGGGAATTATTTCCTATTCTGACCTGACAGCAAAAGATCACCTAGACACATTGATACTAGGGGTTAATCAGGAACGTGAGAGTAATACCAGATCTCACCACATGGGGGCTCGTCCGGGATTGGGTCAATTTTTAATTGCCCAATAATACCCAAAAGAACCTAAGGGAATAATAGTTTAAATACTAAGACAACGGCTAAATCCAAATGCAGAATAATGTCTCCATAGTGCATTGAGGAAGTTCCAAGAACGGTTACTTCCTCCTAACCATAGAGAGCATCACAGGGACGCCTGAGATAAAGTTTTGTGGTTAGGCACAACAGGGGTAACAAAAGATCTCGAGGACAGCGCTGTAGAACCATAGAGTATCTAAACTAGGAGCCTCATATAAAAGAGATAGTTACCAAAAAATCTTCCGAGGAGTAAACAGATTCACACAGTCATGGAGAGAATACCAAAAGTAAGTTTCCAGTCAGACGCTAAGTGTCCAGCAAAGGGCACTGTTGTAGTGTGTAAAGACTTTAGTGACTCTTTCTTAGTGAAGATGTGACATAAGGATTGTGAAGCAGGAACTGCGACAATCCGTAGGAAACCTACTGACTGTGTGATCTGTGGCAAACAGGAGATTTGTCAGCTCCTCTCGGAGGGAAGGACCTAGGGAGGTCGGAGTCAGCATTGGCTTAGAAGCCAAATGACAATTATACCTGAGTGGTATTTTTCCGGGCGGATCAATGGGATCGTGTTCGGTAGGCGACGTGAGCATTTGTGAATTATGCCGGTTGTCCAGACAACGTTGGTCAGTCTGGCAATATGAATTAACCACAGGGAATTGTGGATGCAAAGCTTGCATAGACTGTAAAATTAAATACAGTCTTAGAGGTCAAGAGTGTAGATGCACTCTAGACAACCAAGGGCAACTAAGTAAGTGCCCTAGGTGTAAGTTAATGATCAGAAAGCGATTGTTAAAACTTACAAGTTTGAAAGAAATTTTGCAGTCTAGAAAAACTGAAACAAGTCTAGGCTGCTTAATTGATGATAAACTGAAGTGTAAATGGGACATAAATCCCATGGCTTTAGTCTGTGATAGCGAGAAAGCCTTTCTGTGGGGAAGGCTGCTAAGCTCAGGTGGCCCGATGCCATTGGACTCTGGTCCAAGGTTGAAAGACAGTGTTTTGGATAAAACACTGCAGAGAAATACTGATTTACACCTTTGGAAAAAGGTTGTGAGGGATCCATTATATGACAATGGTTACTCAATTCAGTTTAAAGAGGAAGGAATGTATAAAGAGTTATATGTGCATGACTTATTTGTTGAATTGATAACAAAAATGTCTTTTCAGGAGGAATATCCGATATACATGGCTAGAGAATATAGTCATTTTGTACGGGAAACCTCACTGACTGTCAGAGCAAGGTCACAACAGACATTCTCAGGGACAGAAAGAATAAAAGTCAAGCTAGATTCACATAGGACAAGTGAATTATGGCAGGTGAAAGTTTCTATCACCATGACCTCTGATTACCTAAGTATAGGCAAATCAATAGAGGGGGTCAAAGTTGAAAGGACAATTATCAGAAAACCTAACAAACTGAGCAGAATGACCGCATGGATTATAGATCAGATAGGGAAAGCTTAGGAGGTTTTTGTGCATCTAGATCTTTTTGTGTTTTTCAGCAACAGGATGGTGAAAAGAGGAACCGGACTAAAGGGGAAGTATCAGGAATTGCCTCATGACCGGAGTGAAGTAGGACTGTTACTGTTGGCCCTAATGATGGTTCTGGTAGTATGTCTCTTTATAGTTGGATTTGGCATCACGGTAGAGCTTCAAACAAATGAGGTAGGAGTAGCCTGCTGTTCTGTTGTTGAGATAGCTGGATATATAAAGGATATAGATAAGTCATTTTGGAACTGCACAGGTACTAAACGTATTAGTGCCACAATGGTGCCTAGTATTTATGGAAACAAGATTGTTAATAATAAAACTAGGTTACAATGGAATTACTTAAAAGGATATAATCGGACGCACGTCAAATTACAGGGCCTTAAGTATAATCTTTCGAATGTTTTTAATTTGACGTCTACTATGGTCATATATCGATTATGGAATATTCCATTGCTACGGATATCAAAAATGAATGATTGGGATTGTTTAACTAAACAAATTGTCCCAATGGTATAGAGATCTTGGCTGGGCAAGGGTAGTTATTAAAAATCAATTGCCCTGTCAGATAATGATCGAGAAAAGATTAAAGTCGAGTTGATGGAATTTTGGTTTGGGGCAGGTTTGATTCAGACGAGATGAGGAAATCAAATATTTGTGGTTTCCAGCTGAGGAGCAATATTGAAGCTCTGAGATGTTTGACTTATGGAAAGTCCGAATATTACTTGGATGTATGATAAGGTACATGTATTTTGAGAAAAAAAAAATCTAAGGAGAATAGGATCAAAGAAGTTTAGCAGCGGTGAAGAATGGAGTGACATTAGTTCAATAACTAGTGCTGCTCCATTAATGTTGATTGCGAAGAATCAAATTATGACAATATAAATGTTCTCTAACCAGAATAGTTAATAGCGAATCTGAATTGAAAGGATTTTTTCTTTCCGGTCGACAATTTTCTCAAAAGGAATTTCGGCGGGACCGACGTTAACGTATCGGATTACAATTCGCAATTACTCAAACCAAATGTGTGGGAATTATTATTTTTTTTTTTTTTTTTCATTAATTGGAGATACAGTAAAAGCTATTTTATGGGTCGTAGATAACGTGAGAGAGTTTGCGGTTTCTGTTTGGGACCTAATAGTATAATCTTGGTATTTTCTAAAAATGGGTATGATCTGCCTAACAATTATCATAGCAATAATTGTAATAAAGGTAATGATTATTAAATCGTCCAAAATGGGGCTGGTTTGCAAGAAACTTTCGGATGTGTCTGGTTCAGTGAGGAACAGGAAGGCCTCGCTTCCACTAACTGACAGTGAGTCAGAAACGGAGGTGTGACCTATTATAGCGACAGGGGCTATAAGGGGATCACATGGCGTGGCAAGGTTACGGACATTTGAAGACAAAGTTGGTAATGGGGAAAGGATCGAAGTGTAATCCCTTGATAAACTTTGGGCGCAACAACAGCTGAAGACGTTGGCAGGCAATGGCACCAATTCTACATGGCATTGCGATGAACCGCCAAAAGGAGATAGTGTGTATTATCTCTATAAATTTACGGTTGATTTCTTATTGGATATCTGGGATATCAACCATTCGCATGCCCGAACAAATCGTTTTTATGTGTTTAAGCCTTGGCCAGTATAATGTATTGAATGATTATTCGTTATTACTGAATTTAGTGTCTTAGCTGTTGAGGAGTGCGCAAATAAGATTATTTGGCGAATGGGAAATTATCGAAGTAATGATATTTTCCGTGGCCATCGCTGTGTATAATTTTGCACAGTGCTATATTAAAATGATTTGGCTCAAAAATGCTGGTTTGGAACTTGTGTTCCTTACCTAGATGTTTTTGATTATTCTAAATTATTGATGACATACAGCCTTAAGACCATTGGTGGAAAATTGGCAGTGCTGTATGTCATTGTCTTAATGATGGCGGGGACTTCCTTAAATGTGAATGAACCAAAGTTATTATTTCTTGCAATTTTTTCTGGATATAAATGATTATTCCTTTGTGTTTCAGATTTTAGATTTTTTTTCTGAAATAGATTATTGTATTATTAAAGTACGAAAAAGTAAACAGTGACAAAACAGTGGTCATATAGAATTTGAAGGGATTTATTTACTTTGTTCTATTTTGAAACAATTGATTGATCACTATTTTGTTTCATTTTTTGTATTTTTGTGATTGATTGTGGAGTCAAAAGAAAACGAAACATAATTATGATTTTGTTGGCATTTTATTATGATTGTCATGGACAAACTGAAAAAAAAAAAAACAAAGAAGGGAAATATATATTGTCAATTGACATTTTTAATTTTTGATTTTTTATATATATATTTTTTACCCCCTCTTTATTCACTTTTGATGTTGGGTTGTTTTTGTTTAATGTTGATTTAATTACAAATTTTTAAACCCAAGTTAACAACCAAGTTTTTATAAACGATCTTTCGGCATGAGATTTGATATGTCAAAGTCAATGACATTGTTGTAGGTCAGGAGGGCCCCCTGACTTCCAACAATTGTCTAAATGACAGAAACAGCCTTCCTATGGGAGGACATGGAAGGTTTGATAATTATTGTTTTATGTTCCCTTTCTCTATCTTACTATCTTTTTGATTTGTTTCAAATATATATATATATATATTTGGAAGGAAAGGAAACAACAAACTGCTGCTAGTATGAAATTGATGATAATTTTTAATGTTTTGATTTATTATAGTTTATTTTCTTTTATTTCTTTTTGAATAACAAGAAAATGAGATTTGACTTAGGAATTACAGTTGATGGCAATTTTTGTTTTTGGGAACTTTTGGTTACTGTATTTGCCTGTTATAACATAAGTTGATGTGTTATTGTAATAGGGTCCGGATGTGCGAAGCATGGTCCTTGCCAATGGACATGGGATGTACAGAGTGTGTGATGACTGTAAAAAAGTTTACTGTTACCCGTTGAAAATTGTAGCGTATAAACGGGGCTGCTTTGAGTATAAAAACTTTTGTCAACTTTGTATAGTTTCCAAGGGTTATTACATGGCCGAAATGAAGTCTTTTACTTTCTGGGATCGAGGGGCTGATTTTACAGGTCCAGACGGCACTCATTACTTAACTGGTGAAGCAATGAGATTTATCATTGCGATGAGATGGCTGATCATCGATTTAGATGAAGCAATTGAACTACTAATTGGGCACAGAGAACGTGTGACTAAAACTTCGTGCTGTGTTGACATTAAGACCTATCTGTGGAAAAACAAGATAGTCTCGGGGTTCTGTACTAAACAGGCTCGTGGAAACGGGAAATGTGTTTATGTACATGTGATTGATCCATTAGATTTGTCTGCGGCGCGTGACACGAGCCCGGTGGGAGCTGACAGTGTTGGACGAGCGGTTGGCAGACAGTGGATCAGAGCTGGCCATTTACCCAGAGGATCTGGTGAAATTGGACCAGGCCCCGAGGCGGCGGGATTCTTTCAGGTGGATGCCTGTGTCCCAGCACTGGTTCCGCAGGAGCATGGCGAGTCTGTCGACTCAGCACGGAAAAGTTACGATGGGATTCTTCCATCGGGAAAATGAGTTAATGTATCGGTTCTATGAGTGCTGTGTGGACTTCATTATGCCTTCTCAGTTTATTTACAGAATTAAAATTGATAATTTGGATGTGATTTACCCTAGGAACTTTGTTAGAGAGCAACGTGATGGAGATGATGAGAGCAATGTATATGGCAGTGCCCTTGTACGTCCGAGAGGGGGTGTTGTGGGATCTGTGAATTCTAAATGGTGTTCCGAACGTACACACACACTCCCAGACACATATGCACGCACGCACACACACAAACGTCTAAAGCGCAAAGGACGGAAAGGACGCAAGAATGACCATACATGGGAAACGGAGCTGTCATCACATGATCCAGCTGATGCAAAAGACTGTTAGTTTCGCAAGACTTTGGTTGTGAACGGCCAAGTGTGCAGCTCAGTCAGCTCAGTCATGAGACTGAGTTCCTCTGGAAAAACCCAAACTGTATTGAATCAATGTAACCCAGTTCCGTATAAATATGACTGCATTTTGTTGCTAGAGGCTGCATTTTTGATTTTGGTGTCGAATGCATACCTAGAGAGGAACCAAACCTCTTCTAGTATTATCCTGGCTGAATTTCTTTTGGTTTGAACTGCTCTGCTGTATTGATGTAACTTGGTAAACCTCGGATGAGAACAAGTTCATATTTACTCGAATTGCTTGAACTGCTGATAAGGTAATTAGATTTTGTAATATTCACTCATACAGGACTGCCCTGTTGAGATTGAATAAGCTGAAGTTTTATATCCTGTAACATTTTCTTTTTGATTTGCTACAAGTATTGATTTTTGTATTAACAGTGTATTAATCTTTTGTATAAATAAATTTTTATTTCTAAAGACAATCACTGTGAAGTCTTACTTCAGCTTTTACAAACAGTTCTAGTAGCAATAGACAGAGCAATACAATAATCCTTTATCATCGAAGATATACAAGGGTTCCAAGAGCGATTCAGCTGGAAGGTAAGCATGCTTTTAATTCATATGTCTAGTTAGTAATGTTTATTATTGTTTCCATGGGTGTGTAGGGACTGCACTTAGATTTACTGGTATAAATGATAACAAGCTAGTTGAGGGAATTATTTCCTATTCTGACCTGACAGCAAAAGATCACCTAGACACATTGATACTAGGGGTTAATCAGGAACGTGAGAGTAATACCAGATCTCACCACAACTTCGTAAATGTACGGGGTGCCAGGGACAAACCGAATGGCAGGACTGTGTACTGATATGCCTGGCCCTTGAAGGCGAATCTCAAATATCGCCTGTGACGTGACGCTATCTGTATTTGAAAATACGCGTCTTTCAGATCTATTGACACAAACCAATCTCCTTGGCGAATCTGCACAAGGATTTGTCTGGTCGTGAGCATCCTGAACTGTCGCTTCACAAGCACTTTGTTCAGTTGCCTTAGATCTAGTATGGGTCTGAGACCCCCGTCTTTTTTCGGTACCAGGAAGTATCTGCTGTATAGCCCTCCTTCGCTCTGAACTTGAGAGAGAGGCTCTATGGCCCCTTTGCTCAGTAGTTTCGTCACTTCGGCTCGAAGTAAATGTGCTACTTCTGTTTTTACCGTGGTCTCGACGCGTGCCACATAGCGGCGAGGGCGTCGGCGAAACTGCAGCGAATAGCCTCTTTTTATAATGTTCAGCACCCACTTCGAAACCCCGGGCAGCTTTGCCCATGCGTCTGCATGGATAGCTAGGGGTTGAATACGAAGCGCGCTCCGCTCGCTCAGCGATGGAGAGGCTTCGGCGTGCTGCAACACAAGCATCGCGCTCGTGATATTTGAGGCATGGGGCGCGCTGATAACAGCGGGCAGATTGCCCGCGCTCGACTCCTCTGCGGTGGTCAGCCGCGAGGGGGAGGGCTGGGCGGTTCCCGTGGGAACTGTCATGTCTATGTGTGGATGTGGGCGCGGGACAGCGGGCACATCTATCACACCGAAAACATCGTTCGCTTGCGTGAAGCGAGTGCACGTTGGTTCCGTTTTTACAGAAACCATGAGACATGCACAACGCGGTGTTAGTGGGCACTGGGTAGTGGGCACTTTCACCATGTTTGAAGCGCAACCGATCTGAGTCGGTTTTATGTGCGCAAGCCCTGTGTGACAGGCTGTGCTTGTGTGTAGGGATGGGCACTGGGCAGTGGGCATTCTTACTACACATGAAACACCATCGGCCGTGGCCGGGACACCAGAAAATACACTCTTTTGGGGATTTATCTGGGTAGCCGTGAAAACGGCATTTGTGTGCAGGCAAGCGGGTGACAGAACCGACTTGTTGGCTGCAGAAAACACTGGAACAGTCACATTTGCTGGAACTGGACGAGCGAATAGCTTTGGTGTGAGTCTGGCCGCAGCGGGACTTAAACACCGTCGTTTTCCTAGCTGTGCTAGGACGACTTCGGGGCCTCGGGCTTCACCGTAATCCTAGGTCGCGGGCCACGTACAGCGGGGCGGCGACCGGATGAGCGGGAGCGCTGTGAAGTGGAGGCAGTGGACGGTGGCTGTGGCTGTGAGCTCTGAGCAGACGGTTTCGCACGGCCTGCTGCAGAGCTGGAGCGCTTCGGGAGGAAGTGCTTCATAGCCTGTGACGCTTTCTGTACCTCTGCGAATCTCTCCGCGAAATCCTTGACGGAGGATCCAAAGAGGCCTGTGGCGGAAAGCGGGGCGTCGAGGAACGCGGTGCGCTCAGACTCGGCCATTTCCGAGAGCGTCAGCCAAAGATGTCTCTCAGTCACGGTGAGAGAGGCCATATTCCGTCCAATGGCTTGCGCTGCAGACTTAGTAGCACGGAGAGCGAGGTCCGTGGCACTCCTTAAGTCCGGCACGCAGATCGCGTCAGGCCCTTCCTCATCCAGCTTACGGAGGAGATCGGCCTGGAAGATCTGAAGCGTTGCCATGGTGTGCAGCGCTGACGCAGCTTGCCCGGCGGCGGAGAAAGCGCGGCGGAGCAGGCTTGACGTCGTGCGGCAAGCTTTAGAGGGTAGGGCCGACTTAGCACGCCGTCCAGCAGAGGGCGGGCATAAGTGGGCCGCTATCGCCTCTTCGACCGGCGGCAGCGAAAGGTATCCTTTGTTCTTGGCATCGTCAACAGCGGAGAATGCCAAAGAAACAGCAGGACGCACTCTAGCCGAATAGGGGGCGTTCCAGGACTTGGCGACTTCTTCGTGTAACTCAGGAAGAAAAGGCGCCGGTCTGGACGCAGGCGAAGCGCGCTCCCCAGGCAGGAAAAATCCATCCAGCCGGTTGTGAGCGGGCTGCTCAGGCGAAGACCACTCGAGGCCGAGGCTCGACGCGGCCTGTGCGAGTACTCGCGTGAGCTCCATCTCGATGGACGCTCTCTTGCCTGAAGACATGCGGGCAGGGGGCGCGGGGTCCTCAGAGCCCGCCCAATCCTCACTGCCTGACGCCAGGATAGAGCAGGAATCATCCTCTCCCAGCAGGGCTTCCTCATCCACGATGTCAACGGAAGCGGCGGCAGACGGCGGCCGCTGTCCGTCAGGAAGCGAGGGTGACGAAGCCGGGGAAGCAAGCGGGCGAACCGGCGAGCTTTGGCGGCTGAGGGAGGGTTCCGGGGCCCGCTGGGCACGGCGCTTTTTACGGCGCGACGCCGCGGCGGGCGGGGGAGCAGTCTCGGTGAAGAAGGCTAGGCGAGTCCTCAGAGTCGCCATTGCCATCAGCTCGCAGTGAGGGCAGCCGCCGTCAGCGAGCGCGAGAGCTGCATGTTCCTCACCCAGGCAGGAAACGCAAATCACGTGGCGGTCCCCGTCGCTGAGTGTGGCTCTGCACGAGCCGCAGGAAGGCATCTTTAAAAAGACGCTAGCTCTTTTAGAATGTGTGTCGCGGCGGCGACACACACACACAAAAGTACAGAGTAATAGAAAGGATATAAGCGCCGGAAAGCGCAGCAGGAAGGCAGGAAGGCAGGAAGGCGGCGCGGCCAGCGACTTCAGTGACTCGTCCGGCTGAAGGTGCTCTCTCTCAGACGGCGCGGCTTCTTCTCCGGCTCCAGCGATGCGTGTGCTTCGCTTGAAGGATGAAAAATCAGATAATAGCTGCCTGCGAGCGGTATTTATAGGCCTAGACCACGCCCATTTCGGCGGGACGTGACGCAGCGGGCGCGAAGTGCCCTGATTGGGTCTGACGTCACGCCAGGCCTCGCTCGATAGGCTGCTGCAGTTGCCGCAGAGCAGCCAATAGGCGCGCGAGCTGTCTCGCCTATGTCTGCATGCTGCCGCAACGCGTTTTGCATTATTACAAAATTAAGGATAATTTTTGGCTTCAATATCTCGCGGAAAAAGGATTTTCCCCTTGCGTAAGATATCTTACGCAGTACGAGAGACCTCTCGTAAGATAACACTTGTTTATTAATAAACAATTAAAATGTCTCCTTGCTATATTTTACATATAATCATTTTTGCTGGTTCTTTGTGACAGCTTTTAGGTGCTTTATTGGCAGCGCCACCCTTACATGTTACATGAACGCTCACCACTGAAAACATGGAGATTTTTTTCAATCCCTGTTTTGGCAGGGTGGAAAAATGATCAGAAAATGTAATGAAACGTTGTAGAAATGCAGTGGAGTAGAAAGTATAATAATTGCTGCAAAATGTAACAAAGTAAAAGTCAAAAGTATGCACTATTGATTCTACTTAAGTACAGACACGTGAAAAATTTAAGTAAAAGTATTTGTACTTCGTTACATTCCACCACTGCTTATATGAAAGTAAGCATCCTTGAGATCTCCCCTGCAGATTGTGCAAGTGAGAGCTTTGTACGCACTACTGCAACTCTTTACTTTGGAATTAAAGCATTGGCACATCTTTAAAATACAGAATGCTGGCGGGAATGCTCAAGTCAGCCAAAAAAAATAAAAAATTAAGTCAATTACTCCGTTTTTAAAATAGTGGCCGTTTTGATAGAATTAGCTATACGGTCATGTTACTTGTTTATAAGGTATCACAATTTTGCCAGTCATCTTTCTAGTATGCTGGCATTTATAATCCATCTTGAGATAATGGCGACAGAGTTCTCATCTCGGAACCAAACTTTGGAATGAACTCCCACTTTCTGTAAAGCCACTACTGAAATTTAAGGCCATGTTAAAAGCACATCTTTTAACACTTCCTGGGCATCTTCATGATGGGTGTTTCATCATTACCTTGTCTACATTTTTTTTTTCTGTACTGTTATTTGCGTTTAGTTATTGTGAACCACTTTGGGCAACAGCTGCTTCAATATAAAATGAAACTCTTCAGGCAAATTAAGAGAATGCATGCGATTTATTTGTTAAACAGGAAAAACAATGGTAAAGTCAACACCGTTAACTGCATGCATGGCCACATTCTTTATGGCCAGGAGGACCCCCCCTTAGGGCCAGGACATTGGCCATCAGGGTGAGTTTTTTGGCAGTTTTCAGCACATACTGCAGGCTTTGCTGGTTCGGCCGCAGGCTTCACTGGAGGACCCCCCTTAGGGCCAGGACATTGGCCATCAGGGTGAGTTTTTTGGCAGTTTTCAGCACATACTGCAGGCTTTGCTGGTTCGGCCCCAGGCTTCACTGGAGGACCCCCCTTAGGGCCAGAACATGGGCCATCAGGGTGAGTTTTTTGGCAGCTTTCAGCACATACTGCAGGCTTCTCTGGTTCGGCCCCAGACTTCACTGGAGGCTTTGCTGGTTCGGACACAGGCTTCACTACAGGCTCTGGAGGACCTCCTTTAGGGCCAGAACACGGGGCATCAGGGTGAGTTTTTTGGCAGTTTTCAGCACACACTGCAGGCTTTGCTGGTTCAGCTGCAGGCTTCACTGCATGGATTCAGATAGTCAGCTTTAGTCAGTCCGTTTTGCAACATTCAGTCTTAGATGTACAGTACAAAACACGCAAAGTATGAACAGCAAGTTGTACTTACAGAAAGAATTGTATTTTAATATTCATCATCTATTCAATTTGTAAAGCAATCCTGTGCTTGACACTGTGCTATCGGCTCAATACACGGGGAACGATAAAATACATCCAACTGAAATAAGGCTGACTCAAACACTAATAGAACATAAATACCTGTAAATGGAGCCATACACTGACGTCCACATCCATTGCTGCAGCATTTCTCATGTTTCGGACAGTCACTATCATAGGAACACAACTCTGCACAGTTTCCTCCTCCAGATTTTGTGCTTGGACACTGTCCTGGCTTTACTGTGATACAGACACATGACAGAAATGAAAAAAGTGGTCAAAGATCAAAGTAGGTTTTACAAGAAAATACTAGTTCAGTCTTTCTACTTTATAGTTTCACATTTAGTTCAGTTTAATTAACATTGTCCTCCAGAGCAGTCTCAATCACAAGTACATCCTCCACAGCACGACCGTCAGCTTTACCAGACGCCACAGGAGTGTTGTTGTAATAGTTTCAGTATTTATAAGTCAGGGGTTTCACAGTGTGCATCTCAAACTTGAACAAATTCATACATTTATCTGCTTCAAATCAAGTAGAAATACCATTTATAACTAAACTGACAATTAGTTTCAAAGACACAGAGTGCCATTAAAACCTACCCCACTACTGGTGAGGTGTGTTATAGAAGTACAATGCAGAAAGAAGACAATCCATCAATATGTTGTTCATAAGTTTACTATTACAACTAATTGTACTGAACATATTTTGTAAGGCACTTATTTATTTATTTCTTTATGCATTTCTTCGGGCGGTGTAATGAAGCTAAAAGATCTTCTCACCTATGACTCCAGCATGGTTTGTGCTCAAACATGCAGACAGACACAATAAAACAACACTCAACGAGCCGTACACTCGAGCTGTCATCCTCTCAACCTGTGATCTCACAATCAACTCTACTGGAAACCGTGCTGAATTAGTCAGTCAGTAGGAACAGTGAGGCACACAAAACTACACCAAAAACATATGCTACTGAATCCCTTAACATAAATTCCTGTCCAAAGATTTATAGATCCAAGGAAGTCTGGGTAACTCCAACCCTGATGAAACTCACCTGCGTGCAGCTTTCTAGTAGCCTAATCTTGAAGACCTTGATTAGCTTGTTCAGGTGTGTTTGATTAGGTTTGGAGGAGTGGAGCACCTGCAGTCACGCCAGATGACATAATTAGAAGATTGAGTGTTTCTATGGCAACACTATCAATGAAAAAATGGTCAGGTAGTACAGCGATCACATGGTACTAGTCGGAGCTCTCAGAAAATTGCACCTTTACAAGTTGTTGCTATGAATAACCTCTTACACCTAAACTCTACAGGAAGTGGATCTCTACGGGCATAAATCTGTGTAGATGCGGATCCAAGTAATTATGACTAACAACAATGTTTCAAGAAACTAGGGAATACAGCCATGCTTATATCAACGGCACTTTTTTAAAATATATAAATATATATATATTGATGATGAACAGATAGAATTTAGGCTGAAACATTTTTTATTCAATAGGGGAATACAGAGCCATAAAAACACTTGAATCTATAAAACAGTTAAATACAAATTTTGTATCAAAATCATACATCTAAAACATAAGTTATCTATGCGAACAGTGCGATGTATCTCGCTATACATCCCCAGGCGTGACAGACTTTGGAAGCACCAATTACACCTCAGCTTACAGTTACAATCACAGCTCATGATAAGGAGCCCACCCCCTCTCTATATATACAGCTATGAAACCCAAAACGGCATTCTAAGCACTCTCTTCCCCTGTGTTATGCGAGTAGGGAAGCTTGGTCAGATACCTTGCTCTGTTCCCAGAGAACCGGGGTTACGCAAGTGACCTAACGTTCTCTTTCAAACGCTATTTAAGGCCATACAGTTGATGGGGCTCTAGCGCTTTGGATAGTGTTTATAACCTTCTGCAGAAGCCCGAATGTGTTTAAATTGAACCCTTCACTGGCGTAGACACGAAGATCGACTTGTTCCGGGTGTGGGTAAAATATTTGCCAGTGCAGTGCATCTGACAGTGCAGGTCCAGCTGGACAATCTCTGCCAGCCACAGCCTCCCCGGCCAACGAGGGGCTATCAGAAGGATAGATCATTAGTTTTCTCTTACTCTGTCCAGGGTGGGAGAAATTAGACTCAGCGGTGGGAATGCATATAGCAACACGTTCGGCCACAAATTTGCCAGCGTATCCACACCCAAAGGCACATTTTCATCCCTGAAAGAGAAACATACAGCGGACACTTTGGGTTTGCCTGCAAGGCGAAGAGATCTACGGCAGCCCTGCCACACATCCCCAAAGTTGATTCTGGACCCCAGATTCATGAGATGAGACGTGAGCATCTCGGTGTCCCATTCTGCACACTCCCGTGAGTGAGCGCATATCAGAAAATCGTCCAGATAAGCAGATATTCTGGGCTCATTGTGTCTCAGCGCTGATAACGTTGCCTCTCTGCACCTGCTGAACCCGTGCAGAGTTAGGCTGAGCCTGAATGGAAGAATAAAAAAAATGTGTACAATTCGCTCGGAAAGGAAAAACTGATATATTTCCTGTGTGCAGGACAGATGCTTATAGGACTGAGTTTGATTTACAACATTAAACATTGTGTGATGGTGCGTAACTTGCTTGAGAGAGAAATCGATATAAGCCATAGTAGACAATTATAATGTAATTGTGAACATCAGAATGAATCTTGTTTTAATGTGACACATTAAAGCTCTATCCGTAGTCAAATCACATCTGAAGAAGGAGAAAGAGAAACATTAAAATAATCAATAATCTTCCTTGGATTAGTTTTTGCCACAATCAGTCCTAATTATTTCGAAAGATTGAGTAGCACTAAACTTATTTTTTCATGCAATGTTTTCGCTGAGTTTTAGCGCCAGACACACACAGCCAGTGACAATAACACCATTCTAATAAAAGATCAAATTGTTTGCTATTGGTATTAATATCAAACACACACAAATTACCAATTGTCTGTGCAGTTTTTATATGTATTTGACAGTCAAATATGTTATGAGGCTGGTCTATCTCATGAATAAGCTGTACAAAAGTGACCGTGCCGGGTTTCCCTGTCTGACTTCCACTGAAACCTCTTTCACAATGTTTGCTGAAATATGTAATCGTAGTATTGTACATAACATATGTTTTTAAAACAAAGAAATATGCATTTTTGGGAAACATAGTTCATCTTTACCTTCATGCATTTTGGTCAGTAGTGTATAGTTGGTATATACTCAGGCATTGTTAGGTGCCAAGCACCGAAGGTGCGGAGTTCTTATTATTTTTATTCCATTTCTTCTTCTTCTTCCGCTCTGGGAGTCTATGGCAGCCCATAGGAAATTTGGAGTCTCCAACTCAATCCCTCTAGCGCCACCAACTGTCCAAAGTTTCACTCATGTTTATGCTAATAACTTTTGAACCATAAGGGCTAGAAACAAAATTCCTTAGCTCAAGCCGATTCGATTGCACCCTATGACGTCATTTTCCGTCATGAAATTTTGTCTACCATTTAGAATTTTCCGAAAAACCTACTTTTTCTAACTTCTCCTAGGCCGTTGCTCCGATTTTCACGAATATTTAACCAGATCATCTCCAGACCATGCCGACAAAAAGTTATGGAATTCAAGTTGATTCGTCAAACTGTTTTCGATAAACTCACAAACAAATTTTACGTAGCGCCTGCGAAAACAGACATAAGGTTGTATCTCCACAACGCTTTATCGTATTTAGACCAAACTTGGTACATGTCATCACAAGCATGACCTGAGGCTACATGCTGCGTTTTGGCGCATTTATCCATATTGACCATTTTAGGCATCGACCATTTTGAATTTTGTACCAAAATGCTGTATTTTATGAATGAATTGTTACGAAACTTGGTATGGGTCATCAGTACGATGCCTTGAAGGAGCCTGAGAAGTTTTGAACCAGCGCCACCTAGTGATAAAATACAATTTTCAAATGCTTATAACTCTGGCTGTGGTTGACTGATTTTCAAGGGAAATGTTTGATGTTTAGCGCTTAAAAAACATTTGCCAATATCTTCGAAACCGTTTGACCAATCGAGACGAAACCAACGTCAGAAGTTTGGAAACATAGGTCGTTGGCTAAATGATAATACCCAAATGCGAAATAAAATCCAATCAAAGTCAGGTGTCACCAATTTTTTACGTGTTTTTTCACATAAATGTCTACAACTCCGAAGCAAATTGAGATATTTTCACCAAAATTGACACACAGATATATGGGCTCACTCTGAGGACACATAAAAAAAATGGTGGGATTGAGCCTCTTGGTGGCGCTATAATAGAACAAAACATGAAAATCCCATTGACTTCAATACAGTACTGTGATATAAAATGCTATACACATTAGCGTATCGTTACGAAACTCGGTATGAGTCATCGGCACCATGCCTTGAAGGTACTCAAAAAGTTTCAGGGCAGCGTCACCTTGTGGTAAAAAAAGTTATAACAAAATTTCCAAAAATGCTAATAACTTTGGAATAAATCTGCCTATTGTAATGCCACTGGTCTTAAGGTTTGTCATTGTCACCTAATTCTGACCACATCACATCAATTTTGTAACTACGCCACCTATTGGTCGAAAGTGATAATCCATTAAATCATATTTTTAGTTAATGTTTATGATTTTTCAGCCATTTTGTCTGAATTCATCTTTAAATGTCTTTAATTGCTCCTTGCTGCAGTTGGTCTGACACTCCCAGCCATGTTGGCATGTCTTGTCATCTTCTTGCACTTGGTCCCGATAATTGCTGCTTGCAGCTATGTTTTCCACTTGTTATTGTTAACTATGACTAAAACTATTAAAAATCATTTTTGTGATTGAAAAGTGGAGATAAAGCTAAAAGCTAAAATATAAAATATTAGATGGATTTCTTTTTTAAACCCCAAAAAACAGAAACTAATAAAAATGACAGAAGCACACAATTAACTTAAGGGAATTTTACATTTTAAATCTCATTCAAAATGTTAATAAATACTATAATAGTATATAAGATACTGATTTTTTTCCCCCAATACATTAAAGAGTTTTTAATAACTGTGAACATTTTCAGGTATAACAATGAACTATGTGATCTTATGTGAACTTGACAATTCCAAGCTTAATCTAATTAAGTTGCAATTACTTAAAAATGTCAGTCTTCTGAACTTAAAGGTGCATTGCGCAACATTTCATGTTAAAAATACCCGTTTTTCTAACCCATACATGCTTAAACAATTGCCTGATGGGCTGAATGAGCCCTTCTATGATCACTGCGATTGCCTCTATAATCCTGTACAGTAAAATAAATAAGAGGGATTCGGGACGGAATCGACTGGGCGTGACGTCATGCGCGTTCACGCTCACCTGGCTATGTCTGGCAGGTTTGTGTATTCGCCGCCATTATCCGCATCAGCGAAGACAACTCAAGCGACTTTTGCAAAAGTAGAAGATGGATTCAAAGAGACCGGCTTCTAGTTCATCCCAAACCCCAACGCAAACTCCACGTAACCGCGTGCACAACTCTGGTTGCAGTTTCGCGTGTCGCCAGAAGGGGGCATAGTTCTGCAAAAACTCAGAGACTTGCGAAATGCACCTTTAAAACTAACAAGTTTTTCCTGAGTTCTGTCTACTTACTTAAATTGAGGGAACCCGCTGCCTTGTAGTAACCACAACTTATCGTACATGAGTACTTATAATTCACTTGAGACTGATTTGATGTAATCTCATTTTATACATTTCTTTGAAAGTCTTATTTAAAAAAAAATACAAAATTGTTCAAAACAACAAGTTTATTCCCATACTTCCTTAACCTGCACAAAAAAACCCCTCTTCTCTGAGAATAGATGACATTTTAAATTGTCAATCTGTAATTATACTATACTTTCAATTTCAATATATTCAGAAAAGCAAAAATTGTATTCAACTAAGTGGAGAAAGCACTTTTTCACATTAAAACACAGAAGGTTCTACTGATGCTGTAAAACACATATGGGTAGTCAAGAAGACTCCTAAGTCACTTTTTCACTCTGTACATGCTATACCTTGGGAGATATCATTTGGAAGCATGGCATTATGCTGATGATACTCAGCTCTATATTTCTTCACGCCCTGACGAAACCTACCAATTCACAAAATTAACGGAATGCATAGCTGATATAAAAAAATTGGATGACTAGTCATTTCTTAATTCTAAAAAAACAGAAATTCTAATTATTGGACAAAAAACTTCCTCACGTAATAACCAAGAATACTGTCTAACACTTGATGGCTGCTCTGTCAAGTCTTCGTCGTCGGTTAGGAACCTGTGTGTGCTCTTTGATACCAATCTTTCATTTGAAAGTCACGTGTCTAGTATCTGTAAAACCGCATTTTTCCATCTTAAAAATATATCTAAAATACGTCATATGCTCTCATTGACAAATGCGAACAATTAGTTAATGCGTTCATAACATCAAGGCTAGATTATTGTAATGCTATTATGGGTGGTTGCCCTGCACGCTTAATAAACAAATTACAGCTGGTCCAAAACACAGCAGCTAGAGTTCTTACCAGAACCAGAAAGTATGACTATATTATCCCCGTTTTGTCAACACTGCATTGGCTCCCTATTAAACATTGTATAAATTTTAAAATTTTGCTGACTACTTACAAAGCACTAAATGGTTTAGCTCCACAGTACTTGAGCGAGCTCTTAATGCATTATAGTACTTCACGTCTATTGCGATCTCAAAATTCCGGCCAGTTGATAATACCTAGAATATCAAAATCGACTGCTGGCGGTAGATCCTTTTCCTATTAGTCTCTCTATTTATCCCGAGGTTTACTGCAGTCCGCTGGATCCAGGGCGTATCCAGATCTGATGAAGGACCAGCGCCTGGGTGCGACGACAACACAGTCCTGAAGTGTCAACTAGTCTCTCCCATGTGAAGGCCTCCTTCCCTTCTCTTTACCTCTGTATAGATAAAGCGTTGTCGGGATGATTCCGGTTCACGTGGCTACGCGGAAGCGATAGAAGTTCTGTATTATAAATTTTAAGGCCAGACAAGTAGTTTGTTGAGGGTTGGTTTGTAGGGAAGGACTACCTGCGTGCATATATTCACGCCTGCACACATATGTTCAAACGTGCATACCTATAGACTGAACTCGTAATACGCATGTGCACGCCATCAGCGTTCTCACGGGTTTGCGTTTTTTAAGTTTGCGCAGAAAGAACTTAAGAGTTTTCTGTTAAAACGGTGTCGTGTTACCGGCCCCTGAGTTAATAACTAATGATCGTTGCGACTGAAGTGAATCAATCAAAACTAACTTTAGCTGGACAATAACTTTATTCTTGAGCTGCTGTAAAGCCAAAACAATCTCTGTTACTTTAATTTCCTATTATCAATGTAAAGCCACTTTGGAACAATCTACATTGTTAAAAGAACTATATGAATGAAGATGACTTGACTTCACTTGAACCAAATCACAAACAATCCCAAAAATGGCTATTGCCTCAGCAATCCGCCCGAAGACACTGTACACCAGGGATGGGCAACTTCTATAGTGATGAGGGCCAACATTTTTCTCCTTCATACCAAGGTGCCATATTACTAATCCACACTCACACCTTTTACACCGTTTTACTCAACTGACTTTTTATTAGGGGAATTCAATAATGTTGTTTTGAAAGATTTGATCAACTATAAAACTTGTGAAATTATGCTAATACAAATAGGAAACATTGTTGTCAGTTATAGCAATATAAGCAATATAAGCCTACCCCAACAAGCAAATGTAAACATCTCAGTTGCATTGTCTGTAAATTTGCAACAAACAAATGTACAGATGTCCTAGGCTATTTTTGATTACAAGCCTAGAGAACATTCTCAACAGTTAACAAGTGCTTTTTCAAAAAATAGTAGGCCTATTGGTATTAATCTAATCCACATCCACATATTACCATGAATAAAAATACTATTTAAAAAAAAGTATAAGAACATAATTAAGTGCACACATTTCTGTCATGCATTTGGCAAAAATGATTTTGTTGACTGCATTTTACCTTTGCAATCAAAGACAAGTGCAACTCTTGCATCACCGGTGTCTTTCATACTTCTCGTTCTCTTCGCTTAACCGTTTCATTCCGTGCCGATCCAAGCCAACTGATATGGCTATGGTTTCGTTTTCCACTAATGGCGATAGAGCCTTGGGTGCTAAGCCTTTTCTACATAAATGCAATTAATATTTTGATTTATAGGTTTTAATCTGCGATGACATAACTTAAAGGTTCATTTATGTACAGGCAGCATGCAATAATGGAGAATAAAACATTGCAGTCAAGTTAAAAAGAATTTCCCATCATTTGCACCGATAGGCTTGTGGGCAGCTCGGGTGAGCCGAGTTCAATTTCCGGCTCGAGGACCTTTCCCGATCCCGTCCCCGCTTTCTCTCTCCCACTTCACTTCGCTTTCTGTCTACTCACTGTCCTATCATAATAAAAAGGTAAAAATGCCAAAAATGAATCTTTAATAAATAAATAATGCCCAATTACCTGTGGCAGTTGTTTTCACAAGTTCACACGAATGATTGAATAGAGTATGGGAGAACCGGGGTGAAAGTAATTGGTAAAGACCTGGGGTTGGGTATTGATAGACCACACTTGTGAGTGACTGACCACAGCAAAAATATATCTCTGTCTAAAACATCATCTTTTCAAATTATGTTTTTCTGAAAAAATGGTACTTTCGCCCCTGCTCTCCCGTTAACGAGTAAAATAAGGGTATTTAGCGTGCCGTCCGAGGGGATTGAGGGCTCCAAGCTTGAAATTTAGCCTAAACCCAAAGGGAATAGGAACCAGCCGAGCGTGAGGATTTTTTTTGTATTCATCATTCAGTGGCTCTGAATTGTCAAAACACCTCTCAAAATGCATGCTACAGATTCGCATCTGTAGCAAGCATTTTGAGAGCTGTTTTGACAATTCAGAGCCATGTACAAGCCAACGCCAAAATCCAGAACTGTTCAGATCAATTAGCTCACGGAAATTGGTGGTCTTTTTAATATGTGGCTCCAGTATCGCTAGCAAAGCATCAAACTGAGCCACTGACATCGTGAAGTAGACTTTGAATCGCTCGGGATGGACCAAATATTTCCTCTAACTCTATGATTTTTTTTTTTTAGGGGGTATCAAGACAAAAATGTCAGTGGGATATTTTTTGCAACACTTTGCCAGAACTCTATTATCTGCTCCGGTGACCTCGCAATTGTTGTAATGACCTTGGAAAGGTTGTGACTTTTAGAATCCTTCATAAAGGTCCGAAACTGAGAAGGATCTGGTGCGCGTGAGGGTTTAATGCCCAACCGTTTCAGACAAGTTCCCACATATGCGTCCTCTATGTTAAAGTGCTTCACGTCCTTGGAAGCCTCAACTATTTTTTTGGGAAGGTCATTGGAGAAAACATATCCTACTCCCAGCACATATGTGGGGTATTTCGGTTCGGGGTACAGCTCCTCTGAGACGTAATATTTCGATTTATTGTTTCTGATGACATGCTGGTTCCACATCAAAAAACCAGTGATGTAGTTCTGTCTGGGTGTGTTGGGTGCCAATAGGAGAGTCAGCAAGTTTTCCAGATTTAAGTACATGTCAGAATCGACCTTCATACTGAAATTGGCTTGAGGGCAACGAGTGGCCAACCAGTCCATGATCACCATCGTCTTTATGGTCAGGTTGAAGTACGAGTCCACAAAGTTGCTCTGCAGTAAGTCTCTGTGTTGTCGGCTCTCTTCCTCCAGTTGCTGTTGAGCTTTTTCAGAGTCGGATCCTCCAGTCAAACCCACCAAGAACAGAGTCATCACTGCTTTTCCCTGGACTGTGCTCTCATTCCCCCACGTGCTCCGGATGGCGTTACGAGCTTCTACCTGATGGGGCGCCACAGGGACCATCAAGACCAGGAACGGATTCTGCTGACATTTATCAGGGTAATCCAGAATGAACTGATAGTTGCTTGGATGAGCTACATGATAATGCACTGAAATGGGTTTGGTGCTATTGGATGAAGTGGGTTTGTTCAGTGCTGTAGGTGTTTGCATGATTTTCCGGAAAGAATGCTTGCCAGACAAGCCCTCAGTATAGGATTGAGTCTGATTTATTACATTAAACATTGTGTGATGGTGCGTAACTTGCTTGAGAGAGAAATAGATATAAGCCATAGTAGACAATGATAATGTAATTGTGAACATCAGAATGAATCTTGTTTTAATGTGACACATTAAAGGTCTATCCGGAGTCAAACCGCATCTGAAGAAGAAGGAGAAAGAGAAGCATTAAAATAATAAATAATCTCCCTTGAATTAGTTTTTGCCACAATCAGTCCTAATTATTTCGCAAGATTGAGTAGCACTACACTTATTTTTTCCATGCAATGTTTTCGCTGAGTAAGTTTTAGCGCCAGACACACACAGCCAGTGACAATAACACCATTCTAATAAAAGATCAAATTGTTTGCTATTGGTATTAATATCAAACACACACAAATTACCAATTGTCTGTGCAGTTTTTGTTTGTATTTGACAGTCAAATATGTTATGAAGCTGGTCTATCTCATGAATAAGCTGTACAAAAGTGACCGTGCCGGTTTTCCCTGTCTGACTTCCACTAAAACCACTTTTACAATGTTTGCTGAAATATGTAATCGTAGTATTGTACATAACAACATACGTTTTTTAAAACAACGAAATATGCATTTTTGGGAAACATAGTTCATCTTTACCTTCATGCACTTTGGTCAGTAGTGTATAGTTATTAAAAAATTAAAAAAAATATTTTTTGGTGAAGTAAATACTACTGATGTAATTTACATGAAAAAGTGAGTTCAGGCAAGAATAAAAAAAACGAAGTAAATTCCATATCAGTACTTAATTCAAGCGAGTAGAAATGAAAGCGTAAATATCAACTCAATACAATTAAGTAAAAATTACTCAGCTTTTCTGATACTGGGGTTCCCATCATGCACTGGACCTTGAATAATTAATGAGGTTCATTTTTCACTGTTTTCCAGCTGTATTTACACTGTTTTATCATTGCTTTTGTTGTCAGGATTAGTAACTTGCCATTTTGTGACATTTCGAGTAAATTTTCTGCTCAAAATGACACATTCAAACACAAAAATGATCCATCAAATGTTACCGTCATTGTGTATTGTCTACCAAGTATTGAGGTCTTTGCATTCACATGAAGTTTAACATCTGACATAATGTAGTATAAATTACTTAGATAATCTAAGTAAAACACATACTATAAATGACTGGTATAATTCAATATTATTGTTTGAGTGAAATGTAATGCAAAGGTAATTTCAACTAAATCGATAATAATCAACCTTTTACTAGCCAAGTTAAAATTACTTATTTTCTTTGTTACTTTCACTTAACTAGGTTAAGTAAAGTTTACTTAATTCCATATTCCAAGTAAATTTAACTTAAAGATTTCTAATTAAAGCTACTGATAAATATGTTTAGGTTTTTACTTGGCAAACTTTGTAAATTTACTAGCATTTTCTGAGTGAAAAAACTTAGCAAGCTTTTTTCAAGTAAATCCTACTCCAAATTTTTTTCAGTGTACAGTTACTGCATGGTGTTCATGAAAGTGTTGATTTTATAGCATGAATGAAAAGCACATAAACAACAAATAAAAGCAGGGACCATACCTTTTCCACATGCTTCCAAATCCAAATGTCATGACTGCATATCTAAATGACCTACTGGAACATGCATCAGTTTTTTACATAGATCATATTTTCATAAGTAGTTAGCTGGGTGGAGCTATGCATCGAAATGACTCCATTTGTGATGCAACACTCTGAATCTCCTTCCGATACTATTATAAGAGGACGTTTCCACAAATTCCATGTTTTTATGGTGACTATTTGCTATGTTTGATGAACTATTACTTAACATAAAACTGCAAAATTACTAGGCTCATAGAGAATTGTTCTCACATATAACAGTTTCATGGAGAACAATGGGATTATTAAAATGTATGACTCATCACTAAAGCCAGAAGTTCTGGTTGAAAACAAGATCTGGAACTTGAACAACTGATGACTTACTGCAGACGAAAGAAAATGACAGGAATGTTGCTCTGCCACTATTCAACAGCACTTTTCAACAAGTCTCGCCTCACAGAGATATGTGTGCTTCTTACTAAACTGCAAGAACAAACTTATATATACGCACGCACATACATACATACATACGAGCCCAAAAGTTGGGACATTTGGTAAAGTGCAATAACATTAAGAATCTGTGATTTGTTCATTCTCTTTCAAGTTTATTTAACTGACAGAAGTACGAAGAAAGGGATTCCAATGTTTTCACTGGTCAACTTAATTTTATTTTGTAAGTATAAACGCATTTTGATGGCTGATACACACTAGTTTACCAGTTTACCACTGTCACATCACCTTTCCTTTTAATTGTTTTTTTTTTTTTTTTTTTTTTTTTTTCGGAATTGAGGATAATTGTTGAAGTTTCGCATGTGGAATTTTTGCCCAATCTTGCCTGATACAAGACATGGTGGGTGATCATACATTTTCAATAAGAGACAGATTTGGACTGCAGATTAGCAGTGAAGCACATTCCTTCAATGGTGTAGAGTGTCTATGAAACCACTCTGTTGTAGCACATGCTGAATGAAGCCTGTTGTCTTCAGAAAGACATCATGATGCCAGTTAATGTCTCTGTATAGTCCCAATACGCCTCCACGTCAATGGTACCTTCACACAAATGCAAGTCACCCACGCCGTTTGTACTGATGCACCTCCATACCATGGCAGATGTTTGCTTTTGCACCTCTCGCTGATGAAAGGCTGGATCGTCCTTTTCGTCTTTGGGACTGATAACTCATGGACTCATTAGCCTGGGTTTCCCCATGCTGCCTTGCGATTTTATTCACGCTGCTAGGCAGCCTGGACACCATGGACCAGATTTTCCCCTCAAAAAGGGAACCAATCACAGAACGGGGAGGGAGCAGCAAGACGATGACGACGTCTATGCGACACACCGAAGAAGTTTGTTTATATCTATGGATCCAACATGGCAGCAGACGCGAAGTTACCTTTCGATGCAGCCTTAGATAGTGTATTAAGTAGTTTAGCCGGCAATATTCGCTGAACGCCATCGTGTACACATAAATCTCTGACCCATCGTCTTCTTCCTCGTTGAATTTCTGTCGCTCTACATACGTCATCTGGTATAATTGAAACGATTGGATATGAGCTACGTACAGGCGCATTTGATAGACATTTGTAGCGCCCAATAAACGGCTCTGGGCATTCGTAAACCACGCCTCAAATACGAGAAAATGAACATGTGGTTCCCAGACCACGTCTCAGGTCTGACGTTAGCCAGGCTATGGACTCATCTGACCATAGCACACATTTCCATGTGTTTTGGACCATCTGAGATGAGCTCGGGCCCAGAGAACACGGCAGGATCTCTGCATTGAACTGATGATTAATAGTAACAGATTCAAGTGGCATTCCTTGATGCAGCAGCAGGCTGTGTTCAGTGACATGGTTTTCTAAAGAACTCTTGAGCACATGTGGCTGTATTTATCACAGTAGCATGATGGTTTCTCATGTAATGCCATCTGAGGGCTCAAAGCTCACGCACATTCAACAGGTTTCCTGTCTTGCCCGACACAGACTGAGATTTCTTCGCTGAATCTTTTCACAATATTAGGTATAGGTGGTGAAAGACCTAAATTCTTTGCAATCTTGCATTGAGACGTGATTTTTGATATTTGTGACAATTCTCTCATGATATTTGGCATAAAGTGATGAGAAATTTCCACATTCCAATGAAAGATCCACATTTACTGCCTGGGAAATGTCATATTTAATCAATAAATACAATTAGAATAATAAGACACTATAGAGCTGTTACCAATCAAATTAAATCACTAACACCTGTTATGGAAATTTTATATTTTACTCTTTCCCATTTACTTCTCAGATATTGTGTGGGTTTTCTTTCAATTCAATCATGTGTTTTTCTCTCCTGGGATGTATGTATGTATGCATGTATGTTTGTTTGTGACGGGAACAAAAGCACACACAGTAAAACAAATGGTCAGGTGAGCCTTCGAACTCTTTTAGTCTACAAACAAAGACTTTTCGGCCATACAGGTGGGAGAGCAATAAAACACAGAGGGGGGCCAGAAGGGCCATTAATTTCAACAAAAGGTAGACGGGTTATCTGGCTTTGACCTCACGGGGGTGAGAACGACCACTTAGAAAGACCACTGTACCTCTTAGATCCAGCTAGATCTGGTTCATTGGGGGAGCGGAAAGTTACAGGAGAAGAGACTATAGGTATAAAAGACCATCTGTTTTTTCTGTGTGGTCAGGTCTTGTTCCTACCACGAGGTAGCTGTCGCGGTATTTTTGTGAACAAACCTCTTAAAGAGAATAAACCTTTTTCTCTTTAATACAATTTGACTCTGAATGTTTCTTATGCCTTGATGCTGTTTGTTAACTATTGATTTTGCCACATCAATTGGTGTCAGAAGTCGGACTCCATGAGGTTTCTTCTGGTCCTGAGAAAGCGAATTGACGGACTGATCACCCTAAAGCACAAAAGGCTTTAGTCTTACCTCGCCGAATTGAGAGAGAAGAGCCAAAACTGCTATCAGGGCCAGGAGGAACCCACTGGAATCAGAAAGAACTCGGTGGCAGTAAAAGCATCTCGGGTAAGTGACAGTAAAATTATTTTAATTTGTGTGGTGTAATTTGATATAACTGTGGGTGAACCATAGTGGCTGGAACTATCTCTTTGGTACGGGCAGAAAAGGTTTTCGATGGGGAGCAAGTCAAGTCAAGTATATTTGTATAGCGCTTTTCACAATACAGATTGTATCAAAGCAGCTTCACAGTATTAAATTAAAATAATACTAGATTAATAGATTAAATAATAGATTGTAACCTGTAACAAGCCAATTTTATGCCAGAATATATTTATTAAGCTTTGTGCATACACAAACACAAAAGTCAAGTCAATTTTATGCCGAAAACTAGCTCGTAAGTGGACGGAAGAGCCACACCAGATTAATTAGGTGAATCAGAATTAATCGAGCGCTAGAAAGTGCTCACAGAAAGATTTTGAGTAAACCGTAATTACAGGAAGCATATTTGCTACCCTTGCCGATTTGAGGTGACAAAATCGGATCTGTCAGAGACGTCTAACAGATTATTAGATGCGCGTCGAAGGAAAATCCAGGAGAGATAGAAATCAGCCAATATGGGGTCATCTCAAAGCAAGCTTGAACAAAATTTTATAGGCTACACCAGTTTTTCTGTAAAATGGGAAAAATTACGGCCAGAAATGCATGCAAGAAATTGGGAAACGGATAATTGTTAAACAAAGGGTTGTTGTAGTTTTGTTCATGAGTGTAAAACTGTGAACAGACAGTAGTTTGTTGAACTGAAGAAGATAGAAGAAAACGAAAATAAATGCAGAAAGGATTAGCATTTAGGGAAAGATAGTAGGAAAATAGAATATTTTTATTGATAGGATTTACAAACAGTAAATTGTTGGATGGAAAAGAGAACAGAGTCGATGCAGAAGGAACTGGCATGTAGGGAAAGGTAGAATGTTTTTCCTGATGGAAACAGTGAATTGTTGGATTGAACAGATACAGAAGGAAGTGGCATGTAGGGAAAGATATAAGCAGTGGCGGCTGGTGAAAAATATCTTAGGTGGGGCTGTCATATTCAGCCAGTTTCAATAGTCTGGTAACCATGGGAGTATTAGGCCTACTTTCTGCCCTTGGTATGTGTATTGTGTTTTGATGTTTATTTTGTTCTATTCCTTAACCCAGTCCCAGTGGTTCTCAAACTTTTTAGAGTTGTACCCCAAGAGGCTTTAACATCCTTCTGCGCACCCACACTCTTCAGTCACACCTTTTTCAGTAAGGGACAATATTTGCCCCCTTAAATCGATTTTTTCAAGTGCATTTTTACCTTTACCTTTATAAAATAAATAATGCTTTGAATTAAAAAAAAATTTAAATAGATAAATATGCAATGATGGTAAACACGAAGTGATGTTTTTAAATATTAAATTAAAACCGCCAGTAGGTGATGAGTCATCGAGTCATTCATTCAGTAACGAAGCAAGTGGCTGTATTTATGAATTAATGATCATTGACTCTAAAGATTCGGTCACAATCATTGCTGTGTGCTGCAGTTCTGCTGTGGCTTTTATTGGAGCTATTAATTTATTTTAAAAATACTGACAACTGTGTTGAAAATGAACATCACTTAATATTAATATTTAGTTTGTTGAACTGTTATATAAAATCAATGTCACATTCGCAATCGTGTGGATCTTCATATAATGTAATCAACATTAAACACAGGAACTCACACAGGGTATGTGTTTGTATCGAAGAGAGTTTGAATTATATCGATCTCCATGCACAGCCTGTGTCTATATTTGTTCTTCATGCTAGTAAGTGCTAACTTAAATCCCTACTTATACAAAGGTAACGTACATTGTCGAGAACGGCAGTATAGCGCGATTTGCTGAGGCAGCAATCTGTACGAGACCTGTCATATAGCCTACACACTGCTTAAATGCAGAAAGTTTTGACCGCAAAAGATGAGGTAATTTGATCGTATGTCATGTATTTACAGCATTTAACCTGAGAGAAATGCATGCTCAGTTTAAATCTTATTTTAAGATGAGGAAGTATTAACGTTAAAGGGACGGCAAAATTCAGCATTTTGTTCCCGCACCCCCTTCTGTCACCTCACGGTTTGAGAACCACCACAAACCCAGTTTGAGAACCACTGCCTTTACATATCTTTGTAAAACGAATAATAATAATACTATTACAAATAATTATTAGTATTAACGACCCAAACACAATTTAACACAAACTGCATGATACCAGTGCTCTGTGAAAAAGTCAGTAATTGTTTAATGCCATAGCTAGGCTATTACAAGACTGAAGCATTCTTACACAAAAACAAACAAATTGCACAAACTTTCCATTTGCATTTGAAATTTAACTCAAAAAGTTTAGTTACTTTCTCAGATAGGTCCCTCACTTCGGCAACTGTCCATGTTGGATCTGTCCCTGTTGTTTTAAAAAGTAATCACGGAAAGCAAAACAAGGCATTAGCATGACGCATCCAGCTAGTCAGGCCGATAGACCGCTGTCTGATGGAGTCATGGAGATAGGCGCGCATGAGCGCGGGCGCGGGCGGGCACGCGCAGCTTGGGGCGCTAACAGAAGCGCCCATAGCTGACTAGATTTGAGCTCGCTGATTGGCTACAGTTTATGTCAAACATTTGTATCTTAAATCAGCAATTGGCTAAGCTGCTCCACAGACCCGCCTCTCTGGGGCGATTTCTCTAGCGCCCCAGAGCTGATCGACGTGCACGCAGGTGGAGGAGATGTGTTGAAAAAGCACACATATTTAATTTCTATCATATATACTGGGTGTATTTAATATCTTAAACACACAAATACTGACAATTTGTATGTATGATTTATGTATGTATTTACTTATTTATTTAATGAGTGTGGCTCATAAACTGTGGTCTGACTCATGGGGGGGCGGCGCCCTAGCGCCCTCTATTGGCCAGCCGCCCCTGGATATAAGGAAAGATATAATTCATATTTATGAACGCCTGTTAAGTCAAATTAAGTTGAAATGGTATGAAATGAGTTTTAGATAAAAATAAGGCATTGAGTATGATTAACAGGGATTAACATGATATAAAGATAAGGAATCATGTACGCAAATGTAAGCAAAACGGGAAAAATTCTATATTTTAGAGATAAAATAATGATTGAAATGACGATGTGAATGCTTTATTGTATTAATGTTATGAAAACAAGAATATTGAAGAATAGATTGCCATATTTTAGTAACAAGAGTTGAAGGTGCAAGCGGCTAAGATAGCTGTCTGTGTAATTTAGAGACTGAGAAGATTTAGGGAATCTTGTGGTTTCTGTGAAACAGTAGAATAAGTGGGACTGAATAATCATAATACAATCTTGTGATTTAAGTTGAATCTGCAAACTAACCATTTGATAGAAGAATAAGCTTTTAAAACCAGTGTTGATGAAATGAATGACACGGTAAAGTTTTAATACTGTATGAAGAGTAACTGAACAGTCCCGAGATAAAAGAGAGCAAATGCTGTAAGCAGTTCTGCTCATGCTCTGAAGAGATTTGCAGATGATGTTTTGTAAAAGTTTGATTGTGATTGGAAAGATAAACAATAACTTAACTGGCTCCAAACAAAGAAAGTGCCAAAATGACACAAATTTAAAGAAAAGTCTGTGTTAATATGGGTTAGAAAGTAGATCAATGTTAATATGATGAAGATTATGATTTGGCTATTGTAATTGAATTTGCAACTGGGACTGTAAAAGAAAATACAGAGAACTGCTTATCAATGGCTCTGTTTTGCATTTCCTAAATAGAAAACACTGTTTCAGGGGTGTAAAGTAGGGTGGAGATGTTAGAAAGATCAGAGTGATAAGACTGTAGGCAGAATAACAGAGAGTGTTTATTGCGGTCAGCGGGGTCATTCAGTGACTGTAAATGCCATGACTGTAAAAGTAAATGAGGGAGAAATAAAGTTGATAGATGGAACTTTTTAAAGTTGTAAGAAGATTGAAAGATTTAAGTGTAAGGAATTCCTTTTGAAAGGAAAGAACTATAAAAAGTACCGGTCACTAAAAGGATGATTGTGTTTTGAATGAAACGCTTTGATAAGGTTTTAGATGATATAGAGAGACAAATCTAATGAATGATTTATAATGATAATCAAAAAAAAAAAAAAAATGTATCACAAGCAGAGAGCGCAGCCTCAAAAGTTGAATCATAGAAGCAGATTGATAAACTCCTAGAGAAAACATTGAAGTCAGGTATTAAATTATGACAATTGAAAACCTGACAACTAAAATTGAAATGAAATTTTAAACGTTATTAAGAACTAGAATAATTCTTATTATTCCTTTAAGATAAAATAAACAGAAGCAGTGTTACAGGATTAACAGTTGCTAAATGTAAAATGTGTAAAAGGCATTTGATTAAACAAAGGCTTGTTTATGTTGATTTTAAAAGATAAGAATGTGATTTGGCCAAAACAGGTTTGCTTATCTGAATCTGGCATGTGCTGTGACTGAAACTGCCACAGTTTCAGTGCAACAGAGACTCATTCTGTGGATATTTGTAATGTATAAATTACAATACATGTAATTTATGGAAAAGATGCCTTAAGATGGGCTACAGTTAAAAAAGATGGTAGATAAAGTCTGAAGTTAAAAGTAGGGATGCACCGAATATTCGGCCACCGAAAATTTTCGGCCGAAAATGGCCCAAAAGTGCATTTTCGGTTTTCGGCCGAAAGACTTTTATCACCGAAACAATACGGCCGAAATGTTGTGATGACGCAAACAGCAGACACCGCGACCTGCACGTGCTTGTCTGAAGCAACATTACATATCTGCGGTGTGGACGTATTTAAATATATCTAAGAGTGACCCACGGACAGCGATTTTCAAAACACAGACATCCCAAGTCTTCCGGAAGTTCCGGGAGTCTCCCGCGTATTGATACCGGCTCCCTAATGCCCGCAAATTAGTTTAAATCTCCCGGAATCGCGAGCGAGCATGAGCGCGCATACGTAGCGCGCGCGGCAGAGAGAGGGAGCGAGAGACCTTTGCGTGTGTGTGCAGAGCAGCCGTCATTTCTCAGAGGTTTACCTGAGCTGTTTATGGTTTTTGCAACTCACGTCCATGAGCATATAACTGCAGATATTATTTTGGGCTATGGCAGTATTGACCTAAATGCACTTTGTTTTTATGAGAGAACATTTCATTTTTAAACCTTTCTCCAGGCCAGTAGGCTTTTACATTATTATTTAATGTACACATGAGTGGGGTCTTATACTTTGCAAATGCTAAATAAATATTTGCATAAAATTTTAATGGATTTATTCTTTGAAACTTTAATATTAATTTATGCAATTGCAATGCCTTGATTTTAGTAAACTTAGTACACAGTCATAGCCATAAATGCAATGGTACTAACAATAATTGGCATAATTTCTTTCGGTGTTTCGGTTTTCGGTTTTCGGCCTTGGTTTCCTCTTTTTCGGTTTTCGGTTTCGGCCAAGAATTTTCATTTCGGTGCATCCCTAGTTAAAAGTTTATGAGAATGCAGTGTACCAGTCCTGAATGCCTCAAGAGTCTCTCTCTCATTCAATGTCAGCTGAAAGCTGTTGTCTGAGCCTGTGTAAAGCACAGTGTTTCAGTTGAAAATCATAGATATGGAAAAGCTAAAACAAATCATGCTACAGGCAGTTCAGATTTGACAAATTTAGAGGACAATTTGTAAATGTTTTAAAAGTAAAACTGAATGACTTTAAAGAAGTCTTTAAAATAACACTGTTTAGGACTTGTTTATTTTAGGACCAGAGACTTTTAGCTCTCATTTTAGCTTCCACCATAAAACAGGGCCGATGGCTCCGGCTACAGAAGTAACAGTACAATGAATGTACGATTGTGATCTAAATTCACTGACTATTAGGGATGTTGCGGTGACGGATTTTTTCCACCGGTTAATCGACGTGTAAAAAAAACGGTAATCCCGGTGTCACCGGGGTTGCGTGTCGGGGATTTCGGGTGGCCGAAAATGCGGACGTGCACACGTCTCAATTTACTTTCACTTTAATTAGCGGCAATTCAGTAGCATTTGTTTGAATTAATCATGGGCTAATTTATTTTATTCTTAATAAACTCGCTTGTATTACACACATCTTTATTGCAAAATGAATAATAACTTAACACACCATGTAAAAACTAAACAAAAGCACTTATGAAACACCTTTAAAGTGCATTTATTAACAAAACGAACCACTGCACACATCGTGCAAGTATCAAACAAGAAATTATATTTAAAAAAAAATCACTATTCGTTAAATAAAGTGCCTGCCTTTTTCAGCACAAAAAAAAACAAACAAACAAAAAAACCGCACAACCATCGAATATGAAACGAACGAACATCAAAAACTTCGTTAAATAAGGTAGCCTACCCGAATAATCACTGGACACTTAAGTGCAAAAAAAAAAAAAAAAACGAATATAAAAATTAAACTCACGTTTGCATTTCTCTTTGAAACCAGATCTTCCGCCATCCTTTGCCAGTTAGCTCGCCTCACTCTCCTCAAATGATAAATGAAATCGGACACCTGCTGCTTTACTGCGGCGCTCGTTCCGCTTACGCTAAATTACGAAGGCACGTAGTCACTAACTGAATTAAGTGCTTTATTACTATAGGCTAAAACTTCAACACGATGGGGACGGTGCCGGTGGTCAAGTGCTATGACCGGTAGGTGGGTTAAACACCGTGTATCACCGGTAACACCGACTATCGCAACAAGCCTACTGACTATAATCTAAGCAGCTAGGTTGCTACCTTTCAGATGATTAGTGAATTTTAAGTGATTAAATACTGTTGTTATTAATCTGTCTCCCTATGTTTAACACTAGTAGGCAGTCCGAATGGCTCTGATGACTCTTGAATGCGCCTTTTCCTAAGCTCCAGAAAACAACTGATTCTGTTGAAGAAAACTGATTTTGTGATGGGAAAAAGCGGTTACCGGTGTGCATGAGGTGTCGACCCAAAGACGGGTAAGATCTTCTTTGGCCGAACAGAAGACAACCTAAGCCAGGGCTTCGCCGCCACTGGGGCACCTGCCCAAATAGAGAAGGGAGGTGTTTTTATGTGAGAAAGGTATTAGAGTTGAGCGGTGACTGTGAGGCCAGCAGCATCAACAAATCATTGAGAGGGGAGAGCTGTAAGAAGTTACGGCCGTCTGACCCAGAAATGTAAGTTCCTCTGTACCACTCGACAGAAAACCGCATTTAATTGTATGGCTTGTCTTCCATTGTGACTAGTATCTGCCAGGGGACAACACCCTGATGGAGTTTACAGATAAAGAGCTAATGGAAATGAGCTTTCAAGAGCCAGCTGAGACCGTGAGGTGATTGTCATTATTTGTTATGGAGACAGTAACAAAACGTATTAATTTATACAAGGAACATGATGTTGGTTTGCCTAATATGGGCAAGGAAAAATATTTGATATTGAACTAGTTTTAACTCCTGAAGGTCGTTGGACATGGTGGTGGCTAAAGATGAGAACAACTTGTGATAAGTCAAGAGAATTTTCTGGAAAACAAAGGTTAGGTAAATTGAGTATTTAAACTAAAGACAACCTTAGAAAAGATCATAGCATAATGTATTTTAGATTGTTGTAATGGTTCTAATTTGAGTCAAACATTTGCATTTTGACATGTGTGAACTATTAAGGATTGACTATGACTATGATTATTTTAGTTACAGTCCTAGGAGGCTGTTGAAAAGATGATTTGCTTATAGTGAGAGAGAAAGAGACTGCCTGAGTGGAGGAAGGGATGGTACTCTGTCTGTCTTTCTGTTATCAGTCAGCCAAAGAAAGCTGAAGCAAAGTAATAATTATGCACCAAAACAATCCAGCTGACTTTTCTAAAATCAGATGAATAATGAACAGACATGCTTGGAAACTGGTTAAGAGGCCATAAAACATTAGATAAAAGATACAGGAAAATGTAAGGTTAAAATGTCATTTAAAATTTAAATCTTTTTAGAGAAAAGATATGAATAAGAAATATGAGCAGTTCATAGTCAGGGATGAGTGTGAGTGTTAATTCATGTTTTGTACAGTATGTGTTAGTTTAGGACAACTATTCTGTCTGAATAGTGTGTATAAATTTGTCATTAAAGGACAAGTTCGGTATTTTACACTTAAAGCCCTGTTTACAGATCGTATCTGATGAAATAAAACGGTTAAGATTAAATTTTGGACAAATGCTGCTGTCCCGAGAATTTTAGGTTTATTTCGCTTCCCCACCCCCCCCCCCCCCCCCCCCCCCCACCCCCACAATGGTTGTCTAGGTGCACTGGAACATTCCTTCCTAAAACACATTAAACTTTCGTTTACAAAGACGTGAAACTCACCGAGTGGTCAGGGGTGTTCACTGATATGCTCACTCAAAAATCGCTGCAAAAGATGCTTTCCAACAGGTTTTATCGTAGTTTTTGTCCAACTCCATTGAGTTGTATTGAAAGAGCTGTGTGAGGTACGGTATTACTCCGCCGCTTCTTCTTCTGCTTCTTCTGTGTATTCAATGAAATGCCAGTGGTTTGCTTGCAATTGGCAAAGGTGCATTATCGCCACCAACTGGGCTGGAGTGTCTATTATTCAAGCTCTCAACGGAAGAATCTACGGGTGTGAGACGTTTGGAAAAATAGGTCCACAGTTTTACAACTAATGGTAAAACACCTGTTGGAATGCATCTTTTTCAGCGATTTTTGAGTGAGCATACCAGTGAACACCCCTGACCACTCGGTGAGTTTCACGTCTTTGTAAACGAAAGTTTAATGTGTTTTAGGAAGGAATGTTCCAGTGCACCTAGACAACCATTGTGGGGGTGGGGGGGAAAGCGAAATAAACCTAAAATTCTCGGGACAGGAGCATGTGTCCAAATTTTAATCTTAACCGTTCTATTTCATCAGATACGATCTGTAAACAGGGCTTTAAGTGTAAAATACCGAACTTGTCCTTTAACCTCTGGAAAGAGTGTTTTAGCATTATAGATGGGTTAAGGCAAATGACAAATTTGAAAGTAAGCTGAGAATTGTGAGTCAATCTGATGAGAAGGCAACACAGAACACAGGACGAGCTTTAAGTTGATTGATCATCGAGCTCTGTCTGTTAATTATTATTTTGGTCATTTATGATGTGCAGTAGATTTGAATTACTTTCTGGACAGGTTTAAGTATTGATGTGTAAATTAGAATTGTGAAGTCGTAGATAGCCGTCAGTCATGTGTTGAGAAAAAGTTATAGATTTGACAGCAACAAACATGTAGGCTAAGTAAATATCAGATTATCCAGAGAGCCCTTAACAGTTATGTATTGTAAAAAGGGGGATATTGTTATTCGACTGACGTTGACGAAGTGTGCACACCACGACCTGACCTGACCAATTGATGACCTGGAGAATGTTCGTAGATGACAGTTGCTTAAGAGACCAAACAATAGGCCTGAAAAGCAAGAAACGCTGTGAGACTAGGGGCCGTTGCCTTAAAACAATTTGATAAGAAGATGAAATTGTGGCTTTAAGTAATATTTTTATTTCAGAGGCAGAGAAAGATGTCTAAAGGAAATTTGGCTGAAGGACAACGTTTGGGTTAGCAAACTTTATCCAAACAAATGTTACCAAATAAATATGAACAAATATTGCAGTTTTCCTGTAGCTCAAACATTAGAGTTTGGCACCTGTAACGCCAAGGTCATGGGTTCGATTTCCGAGGGAAAGCAAGAACTGATAAGAATGTAAATGTGTACCTTGAAATGTAAATCGCTTTGGATAAAAGCGTCTGATAAATGTAAGAGAATCTTATTATGTTAAATTGATCAAGAGGAGGATGATAACAGTTGCCAAATATGGTTTACTAAGGGGTTCACATTTGCTGAAAGCCATCGCACAGGTGGGAAGATAAATGTTGGAAGGACATTGGGTTTAATTGGGTAAAAGCCCTGCAAGAAGCCATTATTCCCCCAAACAAAATTGCTGTGTGCATTGTTTGTATCTGTAAGTGTGCTAATAACAAGAATTGTTTCAACAGGAAACGCCAGGGCATGCGGCAGCACAGCAGACAAAAGAAAACTATGTGACAATAACCTCAGCATTTGTTTTTCTTTACAGAGATGCAGACTTTTGCGCACATGGCATGAGCAAAGACACACACACACATGCACAAATGGTCAGATAAGAGCCTTTCAACTCTTCAGGGGGGGGTCAGAAGGACAGGAAAGCCCAGGGGGTTAGAAGGACCATTTGTCTAAAACCAGCTGATCTTGTCATACAGGAGTGAACGGGCAGGGCAGACTGTGCCCAGTGAAAACAATGGCTATTGATGAATTTGACTAGTTATCCTGGCCTGGGATATAATTGTGGCAGAAAGGTGCCACACCTGCGCAGCGCATAACTTAAAATTTTCATTTTTCAGGATGTCAGAAGATCGGATTGCATCAAACAGAACTGATTCTGTTCCAAATGTATACATTTTGTCTTGTTAACATGAGCAAAGTGAAGAAACAGTGCCTAACCCTGTGTAATGCCTAACTTAAATTTTTCATTCTGCAGGATGTCAGGATGGATTGAACCAAACAGAACTGATTCTGTATTGTTTTGTTAACATGAGCAACGTGGGTTGAGTGTTCTTCAGGGGAAAAGGACCCTGAGTGCTATTCAATGAGCAAGAAATTATCCGATGATATGTTTCAGGTTGAAAATTCCACAGGTCACACCAAAAGGGACGACAAGACAAGCGGTCACTAACAAAATCACTGAAGGTCTGCTTTCACAGGTGACAGCAGACAGTAAATGACTCATTCCAGTGGGGGTGCGATCGTGATCTAAAGGAAAATCTTGTAAGGATTTGAAAATGATTGAAGAGTGTTAGACCTGGGTCCAAGCATCTCACCTTAAACTACAAAACCAACATCAGCAACCCCACACGCCAACGCAAAGAATAAAGTGGGGGATCAATGATATGTGCTAGAAACATATCTCTCCCTGCCTACGGTGGAAAATCCTCTCTACGGCATGCAAAGTGTCATATTGGTGAAAACGGAACATCCATGAGGCAACAAGATGATCAACAGACCTGGAGGAAAATGTTGACCAATTAATGGTTGAAGAAAAGTTTTATGATTTTATTTGATTGAATCAAACTAGGTATTGATTTGTTAGGTGCAAATGTAGAAAATCTATTAACTGATGTGTAATAAGCTATGAAAGACAGTCCGTAATGGAAGTATTAGAGTTAATTTTGAACAACTACATTGGTTAGAAGGATGCAGGGTCTGAAATGAGGGTCTGGTTCTCAACCGAAAAAACCCCCGAAAAAAACGTGATGACAATGTTTATTCATTTTTAGCCCGGTTTAAGATAAAATACTTACTTATATTACTTACTTAACTAATGTTAATGAAACTAAATCGTTTATCAGAGAATGATAAAGAGGAGGAATTGTTATGGAAATTTTATATTTTACTCTTTCCCATTTACTTCTCAGATATTGTGTGGGTTTTCTTTCAATTCAATCATGTGTTTTTCTCTCCTGGGATGTATGTATGTATGCATGTATGTTTGTTTGTGACGGGAACAAAAGCACACACAGTAAAACAAATGGTCAGGTGAGCCTTCGAACTCTTTCAGTCTACAAACAAAGACTTTTCGGCCATACAGGTGGGAGAGCAATAAAACACAGAGGGGGGCCAGAAGGGCCATTAATTTCAACAAAAGGTAGACGGGTTATCTGGCTTTGACCTCACGGGGGTGAGAACGACCACTTAGAAAGACCACTGTACCTCTTAGATCCAGCTAGATCTGGTTCATTGGGGGAGCGGAAAGTTACAGGAGAAGAGACTATAGGTATAAAAGACCATCTGTTTTTCTGTGTGGTCAGGTCTTGTTCCTACCACGAGGTAGCTGTCGCGGTATTTTTGTGAACAAACCTCTTAAAGAGAATAAACTTTTTCTCTTTAATACAATTTGACTCTGAATGTTTCTTATGCCTTGATGCTGTTTGTTAACTATTGATTTTGCCACATCACACCAAAAAGTATGCAGAGGTGCTGTAGAAATTGCTTCTGAATTGGTCAAATTACAACTGAACAAATAATTTTGACAAGATTAATGTTTTAAAAATAAAATTGTTTATTGAACCTTAAAAAAAAAAAAAAATTCAGTAGTCTAAGCTATAATGTTTGCAATCGTGCTCATATTTGTGAAAATAGCTCCAGGACCATTGCGCTTGTGATATTGCTTAATTATGTCGTTATAAAAATACTTCAATTTCATACTTTTTTTAAATCAATTCTTAAATTTTGTGGGCATTAAGTGTTGATTTTTCACACAATCCCCCATTCATTTCTGACTTGCAAAAAATAAAAATAAATCTAATTAGAAATAAGTCATTGATTTAATTTGATTGATTTAATTTGAAGCAGGAAGTTTTACATCCAATAGCATTATGGATGCTAACAAATAGTTTAATAACAAACAAAGTCCTTTTGGTCTGAGACCGAGACCGAGACAAGACCTTCAAAAATGGTTTTGAGTACGAATTTACAACTATAGGCTATTTGTGTCAGTACGTTATTAAACTACACAAACTTTTCGGAATACATACCTCAGGTGCGTCATGATGTTTTTTTTTGTTTTGTTTTGTTTTTTCTGTAGTAGGCTATACAAGAAACTTAAAGACATTAAAATGTTAGTAGGTAGGTAGCCTATTTTCATTGGTTGCCATGGCGGATTAGCCTGGGTGCCAGCCCGAACCCCGCCCACAAATTTTTTTGGTCGGGAAGTTCGGTCTGGACTCGCTCCGTTGAGGAGCTATTATGCCCGAACAAAAATTGTTCGGACCAATCAAATTGTCAGGGCGGGCTTTATACGATGATGGACAGATGAGCAACGGTAACGTAATCATCCACGTCACCAAAGAGCGCTTGATTTGAATTAGTTTACAACAAAGACGACTGCTGCTGGAGAATTGAGATTTCACGAGTTCACATTTACAAATAAGTCAGATAGAATAAATGCGTATATAAGATTTCACACAAATAAGTCGATAGAATAAATGCGTATATGACGTGCTGTCCGAGGAGAGGGCTGTGGGCTCGGTAGCCATACTCCCCCGTATTCCTGGTTGTGAGAGAACAAGACAAGAGTGAGGATTCGGGGTGGTGGAGGGATGCTGAAAAACTGTCAAGGAGTGTTAGGTAAGTTGACAGAGTGAATATGCTTCCTCATGCTGATAGATAGGGTAACGTTAGACATGGTATTGTTTGATGACAAGTTGATATTGGATTGATTATTTGTACGTGCTCCTCCCGAACTTTGTTTATTAAAAATCATGTGTAGATTCCGCCATCGCGTCTGTTATAGAAGATATTCACAGCGCATTCATTTTAAAAGAGGAACAGAGAGCCGCGACATTTTGTTGGTTGAAAATATGAATGAAGAACATGCGTCATTTACTCCGTTGCTCTGATTGGTTGTAGGTCTATCCAATTGAGTGCAGAGGTTTTTTTTTTCCTGGTTCGGTTGAGACACACCCCATAATCAAATCTCTATGGAGCAGTCTCAGACTCACATTCTGACTAGAATCTGAGTATGACGACGTCAGGCTAATGGCGGATTGTACTTTAGCCGTTTCTCAATATGCGTTCTTGTCTGTACTTGTGTTCTTGTGGACTTGTGAAACGTCATCAGTCGCTGCCCAAGTACTGTTCCAATTGACCTATGGCTAAGCCACGCCCCCTCCACTCACTCGGACAAACAGTCAACATTCGGTAACAGGCGCTAGCGGTAGCTGCCACCATAGATATCATATAAAGGCTAGATGTCTCGTCCGCGCTGCTGGCCAATGGAGCTCGACATCCGCACACGGCGGCCATCTTAAGACAGGGTGCTCGCTCACTCATAACATGGTGCATGTACTTTTAAATAACCATAACTTGCTCAATTTTCTACCGATTTTCAAACGGTTTGGTTTGTTATAAACGTCAGAGATGTAGCTATTATACTGCATACATATGAATAATTATGTTCAAAATGTTTAAGCATTCAGAATTATAGCCACGTTAATAACGTTTGTAAGAAACCAAACCGTTTGTAAATCCGTCCAGATTTCAGCGAGATAAGAGGATTTGTGTGCGTGCTGCTCACTCACCTTAATTCACAGAGCCCTGTCCTAAGATGGCCGCCGGTGATGCCGGAAGTGACTCCGCCTTAAGACATCTAGCCTTTATATGATATCTATGGCTGCCACAGTAGGAGACATTTCACAGGAGATGATTTTTGGAGACAGAAAGATTATATATCATCTCGAAGTCACCAAAAGGGCCTTAACTATACATTGGAGGGTTATATTAATAATTTCATTGTTGAGAAGGTCGATGAAAAGCTTCAGCTCCAGACAAAGATTTACAGGTCACAGTGTACACGTTATAGTTTGGTGCTATTTCGCTTCAAACGCTCGCTTTATACGCGCGTCCTATTCGCTTTGGACGCGCGAATGGATTCAACATGTTCAAGCGTCGAACTAGACGCAATACGTGCGAATTTGACGCTCTATTTGCGTTTGGTGGGAACGCAGCATAATGAACAGGCTGCGATGTCAAGATTGCAATGCTGGAATGAGTGTGTGTATCAGAGAGAGAGAGAGAGAGAGGCGCGGGCGCGATCTAACAGTGGAAACATAAAAACATACTCCATTTTGTTCATACAGGACATCATTACAACTGCAAAGTGTTTAGCCTACTTATATTTGAGTAAAACACAACATTGTGTCTGGCTATTTACAGATACGTTAATGAAGCCAAGTGACATGATGTACAACGCAGCTAGAAGCTAGCCTAACGTTATGTTAGAGATGTTAAAGATAACGTTCAAATACGTTGTTGACTTACCTTAGAACAGATGTAGACATCCTTGTTTAATTGCGTTTAGTTGCTGTTGTGGTCTACCGCATAACTTAATCCAGAGCAGACACTTATCTCGGTTGAAATGTGGGTAAAAAATACACACCGTCGCCCAGCCTCTCAGGATACCTAGTGTCAGAGTTGCATGTACCCCATGCACACCGTTTGACCATTTTAAACTTAAAATGACAAGAAAAAACATATAAAAACGAATGAAAACTGACTAACTGCAATGCATTTCAATGGACGTGGAAGCAGAGAATGTCCGAGTGTATGGGTTAGCTATGCGCACTGTGATTGGCTCATCGCGTTTGGGGGCGTGGTTTAGCCACAGGTCAATTCAAAGTTCACATCTAGCCAAGTCCAGTTCAAATCCCCGGATGTGTTCTTGATCCGCCCCTTTTACCGAGGATGCATCGAGAGGTGACTTGTGCCAGAGCCCGACATTAGCCGTTTCTCAATATGCGTTCTTGTCTGTACTTGTGTTCTTGTGGACTTGTGAAACGTCATCAGTTGCTGCCCTAGTACTGTTCCAATTCAAAGTTCACATCTAGCCAAGTCCAGTTCAAATCCCCGGATGTGTTCTTGATCCGCCCCTTTTACCGAGGATGCATCGAGAGGTGACTTGTGCGGACTTGAGACAGCCAGGTATCCCAGAATGCATGTCACACCAACCAGCAAACCTTTCAAGCGGAGGAGAAACCCCACGTAATTTAAAAATACTGCTGTAATTGTGTCACGAAATGTAGTTTTAAGAGTATTTCAGGCGATAATGTAGTTGTTTAAAGCTCAAAACTTTGGTTTATTTATAAAGATAGCGCCTATTTGAAAATTTGATCTGACGTTTTCGGAGTTGTGAGAACCAGGCAATCGGACGCTCGGCGCTCATGTACCCCGCCGAGAACAGCCTTTCCTCGGCTAGTGCTGCTGACTTGCCGCTGGCTCGGATGTCTCTAGTCTAGTGGTTTAACATCCGTCTTGTGTATATCTAACGGGCGATTTATTTATTTTATTTGTCTCAATAATCTATAATTTGTTCCCTGGCAAAACGTTTTAGCTGAGGGCAAAGTGAAGTTTCAGCTTTATTTAACGTTATTCTATTTAACTTTAACGTTGTAGCCTAGAGAGCTGACTTATGTTTGACTGAATCGTTGGCTTTATTATTGTACAGCTTCTTATACCTTTTAGGCTACTTATACTTTTAGAATGGCTATTATTGATCATTAAAACTGACATTTAACAAAAAAGGTTATGTCATTTTATTTTATAAATTTAAAACATAAAATATTTTATTATAGCCTACATGTTGCCTACATTCTCTTCACTGTATGTAGGCTACATATATAATACAATTAAATGACACAACCCTGTCTTTTTGCTAAATGTTAGTTTTAATGATCAATATTATAATGTTTTTTATTCATCATATTTTTAAATTAAAACAAAAAGAGTCAGGGTTGTGCTTTATATTTCGTGTTGTTATAAATATGCAGTGAAGATCTGATCAATTGCGTTGCCTGAACCACATTTGTGTGGCCAATGGCCATTATGTTAAAGATTTTTTTTAATGAAAATGAAAAGAGGCAAAGTGGTGGTTTATAACATATTTTGTTTTATTTGTAGCCTAGATATACATAAAGAGATAACCGGAGTAGCCAGAGCGAGCTGAGTGACACTATCAAGTACGCCGCTGTTCCATTTCAGAATTATCGGACTTGCGTCCTCCCGTCCTCGGGAGTTCGTTCTCCTGAGTCGAACTTGTCAAGTCCGAACTACCAAGGACTCAAGTCCGAACTTTGCGTACTTGGTATTGAGAAACGGCTTGTGCGGACTTGAGACAGCCAGGTATCCCAGAATGCATCTCACACCAACCAGCAAGCGTAGCAGAGGAGAAACCCCGCGTAATTTAAAAATACTGCTGTAATTGTGTCACGAAATGTAGTTTTAAGAGTATTTCAGGGGAGAATGTAGTTATTTAAAGCTCAAATCTGTGGTTTATTTTAAAAGATAGCGCCTATTTGAAAATTTGATCTGACGTTTACGGAGTTGTGAGATCCAGGCAATCGGACGCTCGGCGCTCATGTACCCCGCCGAGAACAGCCTTTCCTCGGCTAGTGCTGCTGACTGCCGCTGGCTCGGATGTCTCTAGTCTAGTGGTTTAACATGAGATATAAATCGTCTTGTGTATATCTAACGGGCGATTTATTTATTTATTTTATTTGTCTCATTAATCTATAATTTGTTCCCTGGCAAAACGTTAAGCTGAGGGCAAAGTGAAGTTTCATAGCTTTATTTAGTCTATTTAAACTTTAACTTTAACGTTGTAGCCTAGAGAGCTGACTTATGTTTGACTGAATCGTTTGCTTTATTATTGTATAGCTTCTTATACCTTTTAGGCTACTTATACTTTTATAATGGCTATTATTGATCATTAAAACTGACATTTAACAAAAAAGGTTGTCATTTTATTTTATATATTTAAAACATATAAAATATTTTATTATACATGTTGCCTACATTCTCTTCACTGCATATATAATAAAATAAAATGACACAACCCTGTCTCTTTTTGCTAAATGTTAGTTTTAATGATCAATATTATAATGTTTTTTTATTTATCATATAAAAATAAAAGAGTCAGGGTTGTGCTTTATATTTCGTGTTGTTATAAATATGCAGTGAAGATAATCAATTGCGTTGCTTCAACCACATTTGTGTGGCCATTATGTTTAAGATTTTTTTAAATGAAAATGAAAAGAGGCAGAGTGGTGGTTTATAACATATTTTGTTTTATTTGTAGCCTAGATATACATAAAGAGATAACCGGAGTAGCCAGAGCGAGCTGAGTGACGCTATCAAGTACGCCGCTATTCCATTTCAGAATTATCGGACTTGCGTCCTCCCGTCCTCGGGAGTTCGTTCTCCTGAGTCGAACTTGTCAAGTCCGAACTACCAAGGACTCAAGTCCGAACTTTGCGTACTTGGTATTGAGAAACGGCTTTTGTCTCTCGAGTTGTAGTGCTGTTGTTTGTTAAACAAATGGGAACCAATCAGAGCCGCAACCAGTTTACAGTTTATGTCCGCAACAAAACAGTCTTCGTGTTCACGCGCGCGCACATATTAAATGGAATAAGACCACATTCTTTAATAGATTATAATTCAAACGAAATAGATGTTAAGGAAAATGAATTATCTTTTTGCGTATGATGAAATTCTTACGAAATTTAACCATTACATGGTAAAAAAAAAAAAAAAAAATCCATTGTTTTTGTAGTTAAACCACGGTAAACACAAATTAAACATTGTTTTGCTACACCAACCATAGTGTAACCATGTTATTTGAAGTAAAACTGTAGTTATACAAATGGTAATCAATCCGCAAAATAACTAAAAATAATACAAATAAAATAAAATAAATGAATAATATGGTTACTACACTTTTACTAAAATAAAACTATGGTTAATTTTCGTAATACACAGAATGAACATTATCAAAACACAATGGAAATATGATATCACACACAGGAGTCAATGAAAGCACCAGGGTAGAACTGCAAGCAGGCGGGAAAACAATGAATAGACTGTCCACAAAGTGTAAGGAGACGGTTCAAAAAGGAATTTGAGGCACGTTCAGTTTATTTCGACATCATATTGTGGGTGAGTTTTTAAAGCATTTTTTGTCTCCCTCTGGTGACTGAATACTGTGATTCTCTGATGAAGAATAATAGAAGATTCTAGCCAGCAGGGCGGCACTCTGACACAGTGACCGATGTTTTTATTTCGTGCATGATTATATTACTGACACATTAGATAAATTAATTATTAATTTTTTTGTATTTACAATTAAATATTTTACTGAGCAATGCCATTCCTTGAATTAAAAAAAAAAAAAAATGTCTTGAACCAAACCTACCCGTGGAATAACTTAACAATATTTAATATCAAAATCAAACATATATAGTATATTCCCTACCCTTTTAAAACAAAGGAACGGGGGCAGAAAAATGTGCTAATTTTGAGGAAGCATATCCATTGTGGTACGCTGGTACTGTGTCAATGATTATCCAAGATTAGTTTGTTCATGATGCATTTCTGATTTTGTTGTGAGCAAATTCTTCAGCCCAATGCAGGACCTCTGTAACATCTGAGACTTTGGTTGCTTTTCCCACACCTTTAGCAACCTCGTTTGAGCCATCTGCATTTCCTTCCAAGCGTGTGCACACATGAAGAGCCCATTCGATCGCTGAACCACCAGCAGAGCCCTAGGAAGACAGTATGAAAGCAATCTCACACCTGTCTGGTTATACTGTAGTTGTGTGATTTTGTTGTGTGCTGTACCTTGGGTACTTGGCAGGCAAAAAGCACCTTCCCTGACTGCTGCAGGTGAGCAAACAACATGACCAGGGAATCTGGTCTGCTCTTGCTCAGCTTGAGCACAGTCTTCATCAGCACCTAAACACGATAACATGTAAACCAAGTATACATTTGATACAAATATAATCGTCAAAGATCATCACAAAACATACCGATATCGAGACCGTCTGGATCAAGTCCACAAGCACAGTTTTATTAGAGTGTTTGTCCAGCAGCTCTTTGGCTTTCAAGGCAGCCTGAAGCAGAAGAAACAATAAGCCATATGCCTAAACAACAGATAATATTAACAACTAGCAAGACAACCTTTAGACGTTTCTACCTCTGTGATCTCCAATTTTCTGATGGACGTGTTGCTGCTCTTCTGCATCGCTTTCAGGCGAGTCTGCAACTCTCGTCTCTGCCATTGTGGGATTGGTGTGTTATCAACCACCTAAAACACATAACACGATATAGACGAATGAAATTCATACATCATGAACTGACTTTCCAATGAAGACGAGAGGTTATGGAGTTACGTACATTCATTAGGACGCCGATCTCTTTGGAGAGTTTCTGAGCTGCTGGTATAGACAGGACGCTTGCAACTTCTACCCGTGCCACCAAAGACTCCAACTCCTCCTCCATGGCTTGGCCCGCCTCACGAGCCTGGGTCACAGGAACAGTTAGCATCACAGAAACTGAACTGCCAATGCCAATGGTAGATTTCGTTTTTCGAACCTTTTTGGCTTCATCTCCAGTAACAGCAATGATACGGCTAATGCCTTTCACCATCTGTCGCTCAGACACAATGACGAAGTCTCCAATTGCTCCCGTCCTCAATAAATGCCTGATAAAAGCAACAACATATTGGTGAGCTTGGCTTAGGGTTGGGTGATATGGCAAAATATCATTTCACAATTCTTTTCAGACTTTTTAGACACGATTTTGTTGGATTCTAAGACATTTTTTGTTCAAGTTACTTAGCAATAGTCAAACTAATTTCCACATTTAAAATATTAAGCCCTACAAGATGAAAGAACATGAAAGATTAAGATATATTACATAAAGGCCCAGTTTCACAAACAGGGCTTAGATTAAGCCAGGACTAGACCTTAGTTCAATTAGAACATTTAAGTAGCTTTAATAAATGTGCCTTAGAAAAAAAAAAACATTACTGGTGTCCATCTTGAGACAAAACAATGGCACTGATATATTTTAAGAAGTGTCACTGCAAGTTGCTTTCAGTTAAAACAGATTAAACATGCATTTTATGTCTTTGAAACCGGGGGAAAGTATTACGATTATTAGACTACAGTCACTTTAAGACCTAATGCACAGATCCAATATTCTCAGCTGCATGTGATTTCTTTCCCAGCTGTTTACCTTCTGTTTTTGACAAGTTAAGTGCAATAAGACACGAAAGTATGCGCTGTGTGACCGGAAAACATATATCAGAAGTTCAAACTGGCAAGGCTTTAAAACGCATGCAAATAATAAACTTTTGTGATGACGAAGAACAGCAAAGTCACAATTAGTGAGTAATCGCGATAGAAGTGAAATGAAAAAACTGAAACGCCAACTGATAGAATGTGCGCTGTAGCAAGATACTGACAATCTCTCTGTACAGGCAGACTGTTGGAGACATTTTAATCATTTATGATCATTACGCACACCCCTACCTTGGCGGCAGCTTGGAAATGGTCAGATGTATAAGTGGTTCGCCCAAAGCAGCGATAACTAACCCTGATCCTGGATGGCTATCCTGCAGAGTTTGGCGCCAATCCCAGACATGTCACATCTGAACCAGCCAATCAAGGTGTTCAAGATTATTTGAAAATAACATGCAGGTGAAAAGTTGGAACTGAAGTCTGCAGGAAGTAGCAGCCCTCCAGGAGCAGGGATGGCTAACCCCTGGTCCAAAGAGTTCCAGCAGTTTCAGAAGAACCTTACGTGCCACAGCAAAGCTCCACTGAAGCTTGTCTAGCGGTGTTTGAGGTAAACAGATCCGAAATAGGCATAGCCACGGACACCACTCGCACTGGATCCGGATACACCTGAAACAAATGACATGGTCAACACCTTACATATACCCCAGTTTCCAGCAACAAGGTGTGGGGCCAAAGTTCTGGCCCATTTCCCCCAAAGAATAGGAAGTTCTGGGGTGTAAAGTCCTAGTTCTTTTATCTTACATCTGGGCTGTCCAATCCTGCTCCGAGAGGGCTAAGGTATGCTTCGGCGTTTATCTCCAATCCTACTTAAAAACACCCGAACCAGCTAATCAAGGTCTTCAAGATCACTAGGAGCTTCCAGACAAGTGTGCTGAGGCAGGACATTTGCTCTCCAGGAGCAGAATTGGACACCCCTGTCTTATCGACAGCGGTCCAGTATCGGAAATAAAAAAGTGGGAATCAGGCCATCCTTATTTACCTCATCTATAGTTCTCAGACCTGGAATCAGTTTAGCTCTGGACAGAGGGACCTCTTCTATGTGCACCTCTGCATTTTGACGAAGGATGTCCTGGACCAACTCTTCAACTTGCTGTAGCTCAGATACACTAAGGGAGCCCTTTATACAAGCACATACATGTAAAAGCCAGTTTGGAAATCATTCAATCCCTGAGGCAGCCACACAGCCATTGTACCTTCACACTGAAGTCGAATCGGAGGCGGGTGGCGGTGCAGTGTGACCCTCGCTGACTAACAGAGGGACCTAGCAGCTCTCGCAGAGCGAAGTTTAGCACGTGTGTGGCAGTGTGCTTCACCATGCAGCCCAGACGCCGAGCCTACAGTTGGAAATGCAACACTTACCAAAAGGTATCTGCATGATGCATTACCATGTCTGATGGTACTTTTACTCCTACTACTCCCACCTCATCCACATGAAGATGCACTTGGTCCCCAATTCTCAAAGTCTCTGCTGCCGTGACTTGATGTACCACGTAACCCCCAGCCAGACGGACACAATTCACAGGGAACAGCACATCCTGAAAAGCATTACCACAAATGGTAACTCAAACTTGTCTGCTTATCAAATACATAAAAATAAGATGAGATGTGATGTGATCAATAACCTGTAATCCATCCTTGGTGAAGTAACCCTGGTCGTGCGCCTGTCCTCCCTTCTCTGCATAAAAGCTGGTCCGGTCCAGAATCACACCACAGCGCTGACCCTCACGCACCTCTGAAACCAAAGACCCCTCACAGTAGAGTGCCAGGACTGACGCTCTGCAAGGCTCAAACACTGAGAGAGGAAAAGAGTCAGGATCATTGTTCAGTCTTATACCGTGTCCCAACCTGGTGTGATGTAATAAAGCGACAGGCAATAAATCCTATTCCTTCCATAATAACTAGAGTTTTTGTCCTAATCAAATGAAATGCATTGAAATGTTAACCCAGCCAACACTGAAATCTCACTGGTAGCTATGCAGAGTGTATTCTAGCATGTTGCTATGTGGTTGATAATGTGTTTTGAGAGTTTTTTGGTGTTCTGAGTGTTCTTTAGCATGTGGCTTTTTTATTGTGTTGCTGTGCAGATACCGAGGTGCTCTGAGTGTTTTTTAACATGTTGCTATGCAGTTGCTCAGGTGTCAAGTGATGCTCAAGTGTTTTAGAATGTTGATATTCGGTTGTTAGTGCTCGGTATTCGAATGTGTGTGCTTTTTCGTGTGTTGCTGTGCGGTTAGTGAGGTGTTCTGAGTGTTTTTAGAATGTTGCTATGCAGTTGCTATGGTGTTTTAACAGTTTTTAGTGTGTTGCTGTGTGGTTATTGAAGTGTTCTTTGTTTAGAATGTTGCTATGCAGTTGTCTAGGTGTTCTGAGTGTTTTTAGAATGTTGCTATGCAGTTGCTAAGGTCTTATAAGTGTTTTTAGTGTGTTACTCGGTGGTTAAGGTGTTCTAGGCTGCGTTCACACTGCAGGGCTTAACGCTCAATTCCGATTTTTTTACAAGGCCGTTCACATTTCCAATTAAATGCGACCTTTTGTGATCTCCTGTGTGACCGTGAACGTGACATGACCCAGAAGTGACCCGCATGCGCAGAAGAGTACTCAACGGTCAACGACGTCACTTGTTGTTTGCGGAAGTAGCTAAACATGGATGTCAACAGTGGAGCTCGTTTAGCGATATTAAAGTTATTTTCGCCATAGTTGTTGTTTATCTTCTCATTCCCGTCTACTTCAACGCAGAATTATGACGTTTGTCGCGTATCAATGACGTGCGGGTCGGATACATGCGACCTGGCCGTTCAGACTGAAGTCGCATTTCAAAAGATCGGATACGTATCGGATTTGGACCACATACCCAAGTGGCCTGGGTCGCATTTGAAAAGATCAGATCTGTGTCGTTCAGACTGTCATGAAAAGATCAGATACAGGTCGCATAGGGGCAAAAAAATCGGAATTGGGTCGTTTCAGCCTGCAGTGTGAACGTAGCCTGTGTTCTTTAGAATGTGTGTTTTAGAATGTTGCTATGCAGTTACTGAGGTGTTCTGAGTGTTTTTAGAACGTTGATATTCGGTTGCTAAGGTCTTTCAACAGTTGTAGTGTGTTGCTGTGTGGTTATTGCTATGCAGTTACTGAGGTGTTCTGAGTGTTTTTAGAACGTTGATATTTGGTTGCTAAGGTCTTTCAACAGTTGTAGTGTGTTGCTGTGTGGTTATTGCTATGCAGTTACTGAGGCGTTCTGAGTGTTTTTAGAATGTTACTTTGGGGTTGCTAAGGTCTTTCAACAGTTGTAGTGTGTTGCTGTGTGGTTATTGCTATGCAGTTACTGAGGCGTTCTGAGTGTTTTTAGAATGTTACTTTGGGGTTGCTAAGGTCTTTCAACAGTTGTAGTGTGTTGCTGTGTGGTTATTGCTATGCAGTTACTGAGGTGTTCTGAGTGTTTTTAGAACGTTGATATTCGGTTGCTAAGGTCTTTCAACAGTTGTAGTGTGTTGCTGTGTGGTTATTGCTATGCAGTTACTGAGGTGTTCTGAGTGTTTTTAGAATGTTGATATTCGGTTGCTACGGCCTTTTAACAGTTGTAGTGTGTTGCTGTGTGGTTATTGCTATGGAGTTACCGAGGCGTTCTGAGTGTTTTTAGAATGTTACTTTGAGGTTGCTAAGGTCTTTTAACCGATTTTAGTGGATTATGTGTGATTATTGGGGTGTGTAACATGTTGTTTGACATGTTACTATGTAGTTCATAAGGTGTTTTGAGTGTTTTTGGTGTTCTGGGTGTTCTTAGAATGTTGATATTCGGTTGCTAAAGTATTTTGAGTAATTTTTGTGTTCTTTAGTGTGTTGCTTTCTTCACGATATACATTTTTAGTGTCAAGTCTGGTCAGGACACAGTTTTAATGATTTAACTGCCTTACAAACTCCTGCACCAATGAACTTTTCACTCAAGTACCATATTGTCCATCAGACCCCAGACTGTAACAGTATTTCAGCGAGTCGTCAGTGTGAGGAACTTTTCGGCTTTGTAGCTCCGCCAGGCTATGAATATCCAGCTGGTCCGCCCTATCTCCATCATCCTCCTCCGACTGAAACCTCAACTGAGAAAAAAACCCAAGTTAATCCATATACCCACTGCCACTATAACAGATAAATCAATAAATCAAATGCTGGATTAAAGAAAGCCACATGCTAATACCAGTACCTTCTCATATTCATCTTCAAGCACTTCCATTTCTTTTTTATCAACCATCTTGCCCCTCTCCTCCAGCATCAGGTCAATGAGATCGAGAGGGAAGCCTAGGTTACGATGTAGCGACCAGGCAACCGAGGCTGATTAATAGATACAACACAATGGACACAAGAGAGTAGAACAAATCAAAAACACAGAAATAAATATTCATGCAGGTGCTATTCACTAAAATGTGTGTGGTAGTTAAAGATCAGGGCTGGTGACTGAAAGGTTGAGAGTTTAAGTCCCACAAGTGACATTGCAATTATCATTATGCCCTTGAACAAGTTGCTTGGGATAAAGTATCAATGAAATGCACTTAATATTACAGAGACTGCACAGATAATAAAGGGAATAAAGCAAATTACACCGCTTTGTGGGTTTACCTGGAAAAACAGCAGAGTCTTCGTCCATATTGCTGAGAGTCCTGTCAATCACCCTCCTGCCCTGCTTCAGCGACGACAGGAACTGGGCTTCATTCTGATTAATGAGATCCATGATCTACAGAGGAGGAACGCAAATGTTTTACAAATTTATCAAGGGTAGAAAACAAAATTCAGTTCCTGCACTTTGTTCACGGCAGGTTTTCGAAGTTGAAAAAATGCCACGGTACACTGATACATTAAACTCAGAAGTACGGTTTCGCCAATATTAAAATTTAGGCTAATGCAGATAAACCATGAACTATTTTCATATTATGGCCGATAACTGATAGTGGCTGATATTAATATTATTGTTTGAAATGCTACAAGTGAATTTAAGCATCATTTTGAGATTTGCTTGATATTACATTTAACAGTGTTATTAAATTATTAGTGTTTTTAAAGATTCACTTGAATTGCTTTTTAGAACATGGTAATACACCTCCATTCACCAAGGCTGCATTTATTTGTTAAAAAAATACAGTAAAAACAGTAATATTGTGTTTTCTATTTTAATATATTTTAAAACGTAATTTATTTTTGCGATGTAAATCTACATTTTCAGCATTATTCCAGTCTTCAGTGTCACATGATCCTTCAGAAATCAGTCTAATATGCGGATTTGGAAACATGTCTTATTTACATTAATGTTGGAAACAGTTTTGTGGAAACTGTGATGTATTTTTTCAGGACAGAAAGTATCTTTCCTGTCACTTTTGAACAATTTAATTCATCCTTGCTAAATAAAATAAAATAAAAAAGTATCACAGTAGTGTATCTTTTTGCAAGAAGGTGTTTTGTAACATGCTTACCCTCTCAGACTCTGTGTTCAGCTCAGGATAAGCATCACCCTAAGAAAAGGGAAGAGAGCGGGAACATAAAACTTAAGACACAATGCAGTGATGACAGTAATAAACTGATGGACATCTCACCAGTATATGAGCTACAGTAGGCACCAGGCTTGCCAGCGTACCCTCGGGGGCCTGCAGCACTTCTGTAGAAAACCTTACGGCACGTCTCAAGATACGTCTTAACACCAGCCTATCACAAAGATGGCATATTTCAGAAATTGTATGTGTTAAAGGAACACTCCACCGTTTTTTGAAATAGGGCTTATTCACCTTCTTTCCTACATTTAGATCGGTGGGCAAATGCATTTTTGTCTCAGTGCATGGATTGGTTTAGTTTGACAGGGTCGGCGCTAGCTTAGCTTAGCTTAATGAATGGAATCCTTTGTTGCCAGCTAGCATGTCCTGAGTAAAAGTGATAAAAAAAAATAAAATAAACCACCTAATTACTTCTTGTGGCCTGCGTATTCACAACAAGTACAAATAGCGATGCAGATTAACACTAGGCGATTTCCTAGGCAGATATTGACTTGGGACTATATTAGGGGGAAGCACAGGCGAAGCACTGCTACTTGGGCGCAGAGATATCACGCAACACGTGAAATCCCACAACTTGTGAATACAGGTATAATATGGTCCATTTGGTCCATTCGGCGTGGGGCGTTTTTTCCAGTTCACTTTATCACACCGGAAAAAAAAATCGAGTACTGCAGGATGGATCAACGCCGTGAAATCCTCGGTAGCTGTGACACAACTGCGGGCACGCTCATCTTGATCTGACGCGTTGAGCCTGGTCATCGATGGCAGTAACTTGTCCCACTCGCCACAGCACAGACACTATTTCAGTTGGCATAGTTTGGCATATTCCCCCACATTCACACCACCAGTTCGTGTTGGCTCTCATCCTCACGTCCTCAGGCTGTTGAGTGATCGCAACCTCCTCCTCCTGTCGTTATATTTCCAAAGCTCCTCCTCTCAAACTCTGGCTCATAGAGGTATGGTTCTGGATGGTTTTTTTTATCACTTTTACTCAGGACATGCTAGCTGGCAACAAAGGATTCCATTCATTATGCTAAGCTAAGCTAGCGCCGACCCTGTCAAACTAAAAACAATGCATGCACTGGGACAAAAATGCATTTGCCCACCGATCTAAATGTAGGAAAGAAGGTGAATAAGCCCTATTTCAAAAAACGGTGGAGTGTTCCTTTAAATTACCCTGCATACTTCGATGAAGTCAAACTCACTCAGCGCCTGTCATGCCTGGATAGATTCCGTCAGCGATACACACGCAGATCGTTCGAACGTGGTCCGCCACGACCCGATAGGCCATGTCCACCTGACCCGCGTCGGCCTCTCCAGTCCTGCCCTGATATGCAGGAGCCTTAGAGCACTACATGCACAGACAATAGAGATAATGTGGCTTGATTTATATTGAACCTGGAATATTATTCTTTTAAAAGGTTAAATGAAGGCTAGAGACCTGGTGGATGGCGGACAATAGAGGTGTGAAAAGATCTGTGTCATAGTTGGAGCGTTTTCCCTGCAGTACGGTCACCAGTCGCTCTAAACCCATCCCAGTATCCACGCTGCACTGGGGCAGAGCTCGCAGGCTACCATTGCCCTCCCTGTAACATAAAGAGAGTGCATTTTCAAATCCTCACAATGTGTGTTACTAACACATTATTCCACAAATAAATGGAGGCACAAGGAAGGAACCAAGGTTATTATTGTTAACTAAATCTATTTAAATCATTTTTGTTAATTAAAATAATAAAGCTGAAATAAATTATAAATATTAGATGAAAAAAAATCCATTTGGAAATGCTGAAATAGGTTGATGCTGAAGGAAGCACTAAAATTACTAACTGGAAATAAATAAAAACTAAAACTGAAATAAAAATAAACTAAACCTACATAGTATATATATTTTTAAGTGTTTTATTATAATTTTGATCATATCTTCAGAGTGAACCATCCCATCCCCACAGAACAAGCTTTCACTGCACAATTTTTTATATATATATATATATATATATATACACACACATATACAATATCATGTTCAGATTTATATATATATATAAATACATATATAAAAATCTGAACATGATATTTCATTAAATAACTAAATATTTAAAAAACTTAAAATACATAAGTAAAAGCTAATTCAAAGTATTTATAAAAACTACTATATATATATATATATATAAAATGTAAAATAACACTGAAAGTGACTTTTCTAACCTGTTATACTGCATAAAAACTAGATTCCAGATTTCCACCACATCCGGACTGTCTGCATTGACCAACAAGGTGGCGTTCCGATTCCCAACATGATCGTAGTGAATCTCCGTGCAGGGGCCACACGGACCCGTCTCGCCCATTTCCCAGAAATTATCCTTCATTCCAAACGGCAACACGTGATCCGGCTGCACTCTGCACGGGAATGTCACAACAATCCGGTGAATTTCCAACTGAAAACGAATAAATTTTGCTTTGCACTGCTTTGAACGTACCCTATGCTGAGCCAGATTTGCCGCGTTTCCTCATCGGCAGGGAGACCATTGGCCACGTCCCCAGAGAAGTACGAGACATACAAGCGCTCCACAGGAATTCCGTACTCTTCCGTTAAAAGACGCCAGGCCATTGCACAGGCTTCCACCTGGGTTGTGAATCATTCATTTATTTATTCAAATTATTTCATGCATTCACTCTCAAAACTTTTGTGTTCCCCGAGAAACTTTGCATTTGCTCGCAGGTGTGAGGGAAACCAATATCAGGCTTTTTCTTTTTCTCTGGGATTGTGATGCTTTTGAGAAAGAACACAAAGTTTCTCAGGGGAACGCAATATTTTTGCGCAAGAACGCAAAGTTTTTCCCATATCTCGTATTTTTTCCATCACTACTTCCCTTAGGGGCTCTGTAAAATGCAATTCACATAACATCTTGAATAAACCTCTTGCATAATGAACATATTCATGAAATTGGAATGAAATTGGAATGAAAGAATGAAATTATGGACCAGACCTTGAAGTAATCACCAAACGACCAGTTCCCCAGCATCTCGAAGAAGGTGTGATGGTACATGTCTTTCCCCACATCCTCCAGGTCGTTGTGTTTGCCTCCGGCGCGGACACACTTCTGACTGTTCACCACCCGCCTGTATGATGCCATCTCACTGCGGGGGTCCGCACAGCCCAGGAGAATCGGCTTAAACTATGGGACAACAGTCACAGACCATGAGAACCTAACATCAAAATTATCATTACAGAAGACAGCACCCCCAAAAACACTTAAACCACACTTTAAAAAATAAATGCACTTTATATATATATATATATTATAATAAATATATAATAAAATAAATGAGAATATATAACTTTAAAGTTTATATAATTCATCTATTTTTTACTTTATTTGTTTATCTTTTTTTAAAGAGTAAACCCTACATTTTCCTGACAGCATTACCATGATACGTGTCCAAAAAACATAGCAGTGCCATTGCACTTTGACATGGCTGTTCGGTGTTATATTTTTATTTTCTTGCATATATCATTATTGATTTTGAGTACCTGGTTCATTCCTGCATTGACGAACAGAAGACTCGGGTCTCCTCTCGGACGCACTGAGGAGGACGGCACCACTCGGTGTTCATAACCTTCCTTGAAAAAGTCGATAAACTTCCGCCGTACTCTTTTAGATGTGAATTCTTCATGGGATCTTGAGTAGGACAGGGCCGAGCATGTTCTTATTCCCGTCAATAAAGTGTATAATTTTGCATTTAAAAGTGCACAGTGGAGCTGTTTCCCCAGCACTATGCGCGCAGCCATCTTGCCGGGTCACAACGTCATATAGCAGTGTCCAATCAGCGACGAGAATGAAATGAAACTGAAGCTAAACATGACAATGAAGAAATACATTCAAAATATATTTATATATAAATGTTGTATTACGGTGACGCATTGCTGCCACATACATATTATTTTCCCCCCTCAATTATGTCGTAATAACGAGATCTTATGTCGTTAAAACGACATATTTTCTCGTAATAACGAGATCGTATGTCGTTAAAACGACATCTTTTTCTCGTAATAATGAGACCTTATGTCGTTAAAACGACATATTTTTCTCGTAATAACGAGATGTTATGTCGTTAAAACGACATATTTTCTTGGCCTTATAAGGACATGTGTTGTCATGTACAAAATAGGCCTTTATCCACATAAAATTGATAGCCTATCGCTATCACGCCTTTATCACACTTCTACGTTCAAAAAGCTTAAGCAAATAGTAGCAGCCCCCAATCAGGCAAAATTAATCAATATGGCCCTTTTAAAAAAATATATTTTATATAGGCTAGGCCTATAAGTTTTTTTAAATATAATATATTATATATAAGATTTTTTTTTTTTTTTTTTTTTTTAATAGGCTATATCTTCATTACCTAGAGATATAATTAAACAAAAAGTAGTCAAAACACATCTAACAGAACATAGCCTAAGTTGTTTATTTTTTACAACATTGTGTTCTTATTTTGTTTAATTAATGAAATGTCAATCTTCGTCTTTATAACAGAAGATACAATACAATACAAAAATCTTCAAGATACAGCCTACAATCTTCATATGTATAACGGATTGTCACCTTATAAACAGTCCGTTGTGTGGCGGAATAAGCAATGCTATATAGAAATATATGGTTAGTATCTTAATTTAAACTTTATTTTATTATTTTATTAGTTCATTAACTAATTATGCTAACTCAACTAATTTAATGTAAAGAGCTGGATACTATAATTACTAATTAAATAATGTCAAATATTAAATGTAGGCTATTGATTAGAGTTGCCATAGACTAAAGATTTTTTTAGACTAGTAGTCATTCAAGCAATTAGGACTAATCACACTAGGACTAACTCAATCCTGGGTGCATATAGCCTAGTGGTCAGTACACTCTGCACAGACATTCATTGCTTATCAGCTAATTGCGAGTCGAGTTCAAATCTCAGTTCGTCAAAGTTTCTTGATACTATACTGTCCTATCATAATAAAAGGCAAAAAAATTATATTCTTTAAACTGATGCAAGTTAAGTTCCATCCACACACAAAAATAAAATCAGCATTTTTTTAAGCCATTACATCAACACCTCTCATAATGGGAGTGGGGGAACGGATTCCGACAGCTGTTTTTTTTTGCCGTCGGATTCTATTCCCCCCATATTTCTGACAAACTGAGGTTCTAATATTTATAAAATTGATGCTCTTTAATATCCATCCACACACAGAATAGAATAAGCATATTTTAAGCCGATACATCAACATCTCTCATCATTGGGGTGGGGGCACGGATTTCGACAGCTGAACTCTTTGCCATCAGATTCTGTTCCCCATATGTTTCTTACACAATGAGGTTCTAATTTTTATCACATTGCAACCAAGTACTAAACCCAATAGCCTAATGGTCAGTACATTCTGCAATGATATGACTTGCTTTTCAGCTTATTGCGACCCGAGTTCAAGTCCAGGTTCGTCAAACTTTCTTGATACTATACTGTCTTATCGTAATAAAAGGCAAAAAAATATATTCTTTAAACTGATGCAAGTTAAGCTCCATCCACACACAGAATAGAATAAGCACATTTTAAGCCGATAAATCAACATCTCTCATCATTGGGGTGGGGGAACGGATTTCGACAGCTGAACTCTTTGCCGTCGGATTCTGTTCCCCCTATGTTTCTTACACAATGAGGTTCTAATATTTATGACATTGCAAATAATTACTACACCTAATAGCCTAGTGGTCAGTATACTCTGCATGACATGATTTGCTTTTTAGCTTACACCTCTCATAATGGGAGTGGGGGAACGGATTCCGACAGCTGTTAGAAAAGAAAAGGATGTTGTTTTAACGACATAAGATCTCGTTATTGACCCCAAACTTTTGAACAGATTTTTTATTTGAAAGTAAAGACGACCAACACACAACTCAAAGTACATACTGTATTTTATTATCATATCATCACATTTGTTAACAGCCAACTACAAAAGTGTAGTAGCTTTTACTGCATTGCTGCAACATGAAATGTTCCTTCCTTTGACTCTCATGAGAACATGCAAACAAAGGATAAAAAGAGCAATTGCCCAAATCATCCTGTACTGTATCTTTCACTCAAGCACTCCTCCCTTTCAACACTGAGCGGTTTAGCAATAACTTTAGGAGGTGTTCAGTCACCTAATAACAGCACCAATAAAACATACAAAATATATTATGCTTCCTCCCTTAACGATCCTCACTGGCTAATAACAGTCGGCACATTTGCCACTGTAGCAGAGAATACAAAAGTAAATAATGCATAAGAATAATTAAGGCACAAGGTTGTTGGATTTATTCTGTCAAACAGACGTTCCTTCTTTTGACTCTTCAGTTTCCTGTAGAGAAAATAAAATGAATTAGACATCACAAAATCAACCTCCATTTAGTCACCATCAGATCAAAATTGACAATTCGTATTTTTTTTTTGGAATCTTGCGGTGTTTATTTATTTATTATAAATGATTTATCCGTGCACATCATTCTTTTTTACAATACATGTGCCCTCATAATCTTTAATCACAATAACTTCTCTGATGATGTGTTTACTGGCATGAGGGCGGGGCAAACTGTCACTCACATGAGATTGACCAATAGCAAACCACAACCATCCAATCGAATCCTGATGGACAAATTCAAGTCCCGCCCTACATTTGTTCTTGTTCGACAAGCTGTTTCACTCGGATATACGTCACAATAGTGAAGAAAAGACTAATAGTAGCTTCCGTTTCATGCTGACTTTAAATGTTACTGATATATTACATACAATATATACATTTAGCATAGATTGAAGGCCTTACATTTTTTTGTGCTTTCCTCTTGTGAATGTATGGAGAGTGTTAATAATGTACCTTGCCCTGTAACTGTTCCTGCAGGTTCTTCTCGCTCTCTCTCTCTTTGTCCAGATCTTCCCGAGAGCTCTTCAGGAGCTGCTGCAGTTCAGAGGCTGCCTGGCCGAGGTCTTGCGTCAGCTTCTTCTCTTTCTCCAGTCTCTCCTGACATAGACACACACAAAACACACACACCATCAGAGAGCGGAGCTCTTTTATATGCTGGTCTACACCTGATATTTTGAAGAGGCGTTGTAGGAACCTTTAACTCTTCAGTTGGTCCTTCAGCAGCTTTCAACTCTTCTAACTGAGCCTCGAGATCCCTGACGCACTTCTGCGCCTGAGTGGAAATAAACGTGTGAACACACCAAGAAATTCAGATACGATATAACAGTTTAAATAATATTCTAATTAAAACTTATTTAAAATAAGTTTTATAAAATTTATATTAAATAAAAAAGATATTCAATTTATAATAAAAACAACAACAAACTAAAATTCAAATACTTGTAATTTAAAATAAAATGAATCCAAATTAAATTGTATTTGTGTAAATGAAAGTCAAACATATCAAAATAAAATTACAATAGTTAATTTTAATTAATTAATCAAACCAAATTAAAACGAAAAACAAACCCACATAAAATTCAACCCAAATGAAATGAATCAATTAAATATTAAAACAAATTTTATTTAAAACAAAATTAATTTAAACCAAATCACATTAAAAATCTAAATCAATTAAGTAAAAATTAAATAATTATAATTTATTAAAAGTAATTCATAAATTTAAATAAAAAGCAAATCCATAATCAAACAATAAAAATAAAAATTCAGTTAAACTAAATTTTAGTGTAATTAAGTGAATTAAGTGTAAAAGGAAATTCCAAAACACTGCAATAATTTTAATTTAAAATTAAATATTTTTTTTATTGAAATAAACCAAATAAAAGAATAAAAAAATAAATATTTAAAAACATTTTATTTAAAACCAAATTAATTAAATTTAATACTTTAAATAACATTTTACAATAATACTTTAAATAATTTAAATATAAGAATTTAAAATTAAATTAATAAATGCAAATCAATAAGAAGTCAATAAATCTAAGTCTCAGTGCATATACATATATATACTAATTAATATGAACAAAATAAAATACAAATTTTTCATTTAAAATAAAATCACTTAATAAATCAAGATAAAAATGAAATTTAATGAAAATGTAATTAAAAATCTCAAAATACTACAATAAATTGTATTTTAGAATCAAATGACAAAATAAATTAAAATAAAATCATTTTAAATATTAAAACAAAATTTAATTATCTAAATAACATCTATAACAATAATACATTTTTATTTAAGATGAAATTATTAAATGTAAATAAAAAGCAAATCATAAGAAAAGAGAGAAAAAAAAAAGTAAAAGAATCTAAACAGCCCTCTAAATTGTCACCTGTTCATAGTTGTTTGCAACCTGCTGTCGAATGTCCTCTTCTGTCTGCAGTTTATTTGTTGCCTCCTCCAGCTGCGTTTTCACCTGTAAAGTTAGACATCGAGGAGTAGAGATTCAAGTTTAGTCACAGTTACAATACCCACACACAGCATATGTATACATGTACACATGATGTGCATGTACTTGAACTGCTAAAGACTCCAAAAAAAAAGCATGCCAGAAAACGGTCTTCAAGCTATGCGGAACATAATACATAACAGACATGCTATACCCGCCTTCACCAAGAACCTTTTATCTATGACAAAGATCACAGAATGCACAAAAAGCACAATGGGAGATGAAAAAGATGACAGCCACTGCAGCAGATACAGTTAATACACATAAATACACACAACCAGTATTGACCTGAGTGGACTGTGCGCTCTTCTCGTTCTCTGCCTGCCGACTCGCTTCCTGTAGCTCCTGCTTGACCTGTAATGCACAGCACAGCTGTCACTCAAAGTAGAAAGCCACATGTGCAACATAAGACGATGTTAAACTTACCAATGAAAGTTCTGCTCTCTGTTCCTGAGCCTCTGCTTTGGCTGATATCAGCTGGACCTGAGTTTCTGATAACAATGCCTTCAGCTGAGAAGAATATAAAGAAGGATATGACAACACATTCAAACATGTTAACATAAACGTCAGTGAGTCGTTTATAGGGTACGATTACACGACAACGATGGACAAAAAAAAAAAAAAAAAAAAATCCTTTGCATTTTTCGCATACAGACAACAAAGCTGTCAAAACGATCCCCGTTCACACATATCCGCAAAAACGACTAAAACACTGTATTATTCATGCCAGGCCAGTAGATGGCGATGTCACTTTGTAAAGAAGCACTACACACCTATAGACTGAACACGAAATACGTAATAATAATCATCCCTTTCAGGAATTCACCCAGTTTTCAATAGTTTGCATTTTCAGGTCCCCATAAAAGTTTTCCGTTTTTAGTTGTCATGTAAACGGCCCCTTAGACAGATCTTCTCTTTTTAAATAAAACTCAGCGAGTCGTTTCACCTGAGACATTTCTTCTGTGTACGTCTGACTGATGGTTATGGATTCCAGTTGTTTCTCTAGCTGGGCTTCCAAAAGCATCACCTGCCCCTTCAGCTACAGAGAACAGAGGAACAGTACGTTTCTACAAGAGCAGCGTGAACATTCATCAAAGCTTCTCCTTTTGCATTTCACAGAAAAAAAACAACAACCTCATACGGGTTTAGAGCAACGCGAGTCAGAAACCCAGTCCCCAAGTACCCCAAAAATGTGAGCATGAACCTGATTGGTGTCCTGTCTTTCCACATTTATCGTCTCCTCCAGGACCTTCACCTGATCCAGAGCCTGTGGGAGATCCAAACTTCAGCACAACTGAAGTGTAGTAAACAGTCACGCAAATCCAGGGTCAGTGAAGGATGTTCTTACCGTCTGTTTTTGCTGCTCGGCATCTGAAATCTTTGACTTCCACATGAGCTCGCCGTCCTCCACACTACTCTGCAGAACTTTCAGCGTGCTCTCCTGTACAAAACACACAACGTTCAGCTTTTTAGCTTTTTAGGTCAAGACTGAAATCCACAGACCATAGCAATAATAAATGTAACATTTACAGACTTTGATATCATTATGGTTTCATTCTTCTTCCTAAAAATAAACATCATGACATTAATAATGTGAGTAAAGAAGTGAAGTGAATAAAGTAATCAAATGTAAAATAACACTGGATAGTCTTCACTGTATAAATTAAACAGATTAATCCTTATTAAATTTACAAAAGTTATTCAGTCAAGAGCAGCGTAGATTTCTGGGCATCGTTCACGTTTGTTTACATTCATCTTCTCACAACATTGCATAGAATTCATAAAAATATTACTGGCCAACTGGAGATTGACACCGTTTCAAATAATCACCAATGCAATTTTCACGCTCTGTAAATTTCTTAGAAAAAATCTGCTTTAAAAGAAAAAAGTGTGGTCTATGTTTGCATGATAAATGTGTGCATGCCACCGTACCGTTTCACTGAGAGTCGATCTGTACTGTTCACACTCAGCCTGAAGTGACCTCTGTCTCTCTTCTGATTGGGCGAGTTTCTGCTGCAGATCCTGACACATAATCAGATAAACATGAGACAAGAGAAGAGAACAACCGTGCATTGCAGGTGTGTGTCTATAGACATGATATCTCACCGTCACATCTGAGCTTGACTGATTTTCTGTCAGGTTCTTCTGTGCTTCATGTGTGAATGCTTCCAGCCAGTTTGTCTACAACATACATATGTTTATTGCAAAACAAAAAACAAAAAGTATACAAAATATGATTTAATTTAATATTAAATGACCTGTGCTCTAAAATTATTCACATATTTAATACATTTATTCACAGGTTCACTTTACATTAAAAAAGGAATTCCAACCTGATGCATTTCTATGCTGATGTGAGGGAAGAGCGTCTGGAAAGCGTTTCTGGTGTCTGTCTGGAAAGAGCTCAGCTGCTGCTCGACTTCACTCTACACACACATAAGCCTTTGATCACTAAATTTAATTATACCACACAAAATGTTTAATAGTTATAGCCAACTACAGCCTTTTGATGATAATGAACACCTCATTCATCACGGTTTGTGTGTATTGTGTAGATATAGAAGTAAGTGCATGTTTATACTGTACGCGTTTATATCAGGGTTACCTGTGCGGCCTTGGCTTGGCTCAGTCTTTCTTCACTCAGCCTCTCAGCAGCAGATAGGGCTTCCAATGCGGCATAGTTTTTATCTCGCAGTTCCTGAACACACACCACAATTAGATGTGGATGGATGGGTAGTTAGAGATTGATAAATATGAACTGAGAGGTTATCAATATGGATGGACAAGCAGGTTAGATAAGGACAAATGGGAAAGGCAGATACACATGGATGAATGAGTGGGTATATATGGACAGATGGGTTGAGTAGATCGTAGTTAGATAAGGATGGACAGATAAATTCAGGTGTACCAGTAGGTATATATGGACAGGTTGGGTAGATGGACATAAAGGTAGGCTAGGTATGGTCAGACAGAGTGTGGATATGGATGGGCAAGTAGGTATATTTGAATGGGTTGGGTAGATATGGTCAGTTACAGGCTGGGTGGATATGGACAGATATGTAGGTAGGCATGGACAGACAGGAATATATAGACAGACGAGTGAGTAGATATGCTGGGTAGATATAAATGGACACGTGGGTAGATATGGATGGACGAGTAGGCATGAATGAACAGGTTGTGTAGATATGGACACAGCTTGGGTAGTTATGGTTGGTCAGGCTGGGTAGATATGGACCAACACATAGGAAGACCTGGACCAATGGGTTAGGTAGATGAAAAGGTTGTTAAATATAGATGGACAGATAGATATAGACATATGAGTAGGGTAGATAGACAAGTTTGGTAAATATGGATGGATGGTAGGTATAAAGGGACACAGGTAGGTAGATATAGATGGACGAGTTGGTATATATGAACAAGTTGGGTAGATATGGACGCACAGGTAAGGTAGATATGGTCAGACAGGCTGGTTAGAAATGAAAGAACCCATAGGTAAGCGTGGACCAACAGTTTGGGTAGATATGAACAGAAAGGTAAGTTAGATGTAGATAGACAGGTATGTAGATACAGTGTGGACAGGTTGAATACATATGGATGGATGTGTAGGGTAGAGATGAACTCACATTGCTCTTGGCCTTCACTCGCTCCATCTCTTCTTTAAGCTGTTGAAGTTCCTCCTCCAGTGAGATCATGCGTGCGTCCTTCTCCAGACTGACAGACACAAAAACAAAAGTCGGTCATTATCAGAAGCATCCAGGAAAGAAAAAAAGAAGACAAATATCTGGAGGAATTGACAAAAGAAATCTCTTACTTCTCAAACGGCGGTTCAGCTTCAACAGTATCAGCCTGTGGATATAAAATTAGATACCAATTCACATGTATTACACACATGCAAATATTCAAATCAAATTATCATATGCTCAACTCACACTTTCCATCTTCTCCAGCTGAGCCTGTAGAGATGCCACAGACTCTTCCTTTTCTTTCAGACTGAGGGATAGTGAGAAAGAAATGTATTTAATCCATACAGTCTACAAAATATACTTGAAGAAAGCATCAGCTGTATTGTATACCTAGCTTTCAGTTGGTCGATCTCAGCTGTGTATTCCCTTCGTTCCGTGTCCGCCTCATTAACCCTGAAAAACGAGTCCATGTTTAGATCAGACACCAGAGAGTGGCACATTCACTGAGGTCTTAGAAACAACTGGTGTCATTGAATCGATCTTAATTTGAAGATAAATTTAATTCATCAAGTTTAAATAACGAAGACAGTACCTATTCTGAGTCTCCTCAGACTGAGCTCTCTTTAATGTGTCAAGCTCCTCCCTCATCTGATTAAGCTCCGCCTCCATTGATGTCAGCTGGTCCTCCCTTTCTTTCAGACTACACACAATATATCAAAGCATGGTGAATGTGATTTCACCAAGTGAAATAAGTTCCTGGATCAACATCTTTAAATGTAGTGACTCAAATGAATTGTGAACAGTTCACAATACCTGCTCCTCAACTGTTCAACCTCCTCGCAGTTGATCTTCTATACAGAATCAAAACAGGGATGAGAATCGTATTAATTGTTATTCCAAAAATGACATGCAGTACAGTACCTGATATTAAAATCTCAATGCTCGTGTCAAAAACCTGGTTTTGCTGCATTGCATTGGCAACTAGATTACAGTGCTAAATATTTGTACCTGGATCTCAGCCTGTACGGTTGCTTCTGTCTCCACAGAGGGCTTTTCCTCAGTAACCTGTGGTGTCTCAGACAGCTGTGCTCTCAATATCTCCAGTTCTTCACATCTGTCTTTCAGCTCTTTTTCTGTAACACGCATACGCTCCTGGAGTTCTGTAAACAGAAGTTATTTCCATCTTAAAAGGTACAAAAACATAAAACGCTACAACTAGAACATGCCCCCTTTAAACTCACTGTTTCCATTTGGAAACTGAGCCAAGGGAATGCATAGTAAGTGAAACAAGATGTGTTTGAGTGTACTGACCGGTAAGGGTCTTGGTTTGCTCTTTTGATGCATCTATTTGAGTCTGTAGGGTTGTGCTTCTGTGCTGAGCCTCATGGAGTTCTTCACAGACTCGATCCAACTTCTGCTGCAGAGCCTTCTCTGCCTCCACACGGGACGCCTAACACAGACACAGAGGATTGTCAAAGGAATAGTTCACCACAAAACAGCACCCAATATAGCCATATGATACAATACTTTGTGTAAGAAACAAAGTCAATTGCAAAGCTATTGTACAGATTCAGATTTGGAACCTGATAGCCCCTGTTCACCATCCACTTTCATTGTATATGCATGCAGGTTTGTAACAAATGTAAATAAATGGAGAAATTCCAATAAGGGTCCTCACGCCATCATTGCTCGGGCCCTAATGATGACTTTTGGCGAACTGTCTCTTTAATATCAAAGAATGTATTATTGCTAAACATCCAACATGGGAGTTTTAGCCACAGGGGTTTACATTTCTTGCATAGCTAAGCTGGGGGAAAAAACTAAAATAAACACACACACGAACAGACAAAATGTCCTGAAAGAAATACAAGTCATCACAAAGACAGATAGGAATTGCTTTTAAAGTTAATGTATATGGTGAAATTCCTACCTAGGGGAAGATAATTGTCATGGTACAAAGACCACAATCACCTAAGAGAGATGAGATAAAAGGAAAAAGGTCAGGGGTCAGGGCTTACTTGTGTTTGCGCTAGCTGTTCTTCAGCAGTGGACATCTTGGTTTCAAGGGTCTTCCTGCGCTCTTCCTCAGCATGCTGAGAAGCCGTGCGCTCATTCATCTCTCGGTTTAGACGCACACAATCCTGACGCAGCTTTGCCAACTCTGCATTCTGCCTGTGCGTGTGAAAAAGCCACAGATTTACAAAAAGGAAATGGTTAGATAATACGTTTTATAGCTGGAGGCAGGTTTAGTGTTAGCTTGCGCTGTGTAGCTTTTATTTTATGGCTTTTGCCAGGAAATTACAAGGGGAGAAAGAGGGGGAATGGGATCATAGGTTAGATTTGAACCTGCATCTCCAAAAATGAGCACTAAGGATAATAAATGTGCTTTCTGTCATTTCTGTACCAATTAAATGAATTTGCACAATTCGATTTTTATATTTTCTTAAGAAAAACCTGTGATGCTTGCCTGGGCAAAATGAGGGGGCATGGTTTGCCAATGCGTTGCTATGTGATTGCTAAGGTCTTCTGAGTGTGTTTTAGCAATATGGTTGTTATCTGGGTAGCATGGTACAGGTGATCTGGGCAATTGCTTACTGCTCAAAACATGCTCAAATCTCTGGTCTCTAGAAATGGATGAGGTCCCTTCCACCCGTTTTGGTTGGCATCCACCTGGCAAAATCCTAAGTATGGCTTAGGGCCCATTCACACCAAGGACGAGAACTATAAAGATAAAGCTTTAGTAATAGTTCTTATTCTATGAGAATAGCGAAGTACACACCACAGCTATAAACGATAATGACACAGAGGAACTGTGACTCAGATATAACGACTCAATCAGAATTCTCTCTAATTTAAAGATCTCAAGATTTAAAGCGTCATAAGTCTGCACTGGTGTTGTGTTGGTATTCATGTCCGTAGAGAGGCGTAAAGAATTACCCCAAATTTTTGATCCTTCATCGGTTTCACTGTAAGGGTTTATGCATACTGTGTTCAGTACCTGCTTTCAGCCTGGCTAGTGGCTTGATTGAGGGCATCTCTGAGAATAGAGTTCTCTTGCTGCAGACGGGCCAGCTGAGCAGTCGGTCCATTCTCTAACTGCTCTTGCAGGCTTTGGATCTGTGGAAACACACATACACAACTCATTTAATAATCTAACAACACACTACGCAGCATAGCGAGAGGGAAATAAGTGTGAGAGGCTGTTGACTTGTGACCTTGCCGTTGAGCTGTTGGGTCTCGTTGATGTGCTCCTGGTAGGAAGTCTGCATGTGAGCCTGTAGGGCTGCGATCTCCTGGCCACGGGAGCTCAGCTCAGAACTCATACGGGTCTCTATGGATGTCATCTTGCCCTTTGCAGAACTCAGCTCCTATTGGCCAGAGCAAAGAGAGTCAGAGATACGGTTAATGACCCAAGACCATCAGGGTTAATGTCATTTTGACAAAAAGAATGATGTTCCTGATCAGCGTTTTTATCAACCAATCAAATTTTTGAGATCGAGAAAAAGTTAGAATTAGGTGCTTAGGGTGGTGTGTTATCAACCAATCATATTTCTGATTTTAAGGTAGTAAATGGTTAAGGTTGGGGCACAGGCAGGGATTTGGTTAAGACTAGTTTTCAACAGGATCATTGCTCCATCCATTCTCCAAACTGCTTGTTCTTTGTAGCTTTGCAGGAATGCTGGAGCGTATCCCAGCATCTCAGGCGTATACAGGGAAATACCATGGATGGATGGCCAGTCCATCACTGAACATTACTCCAGGACCAACACAATTATTTTCAACAGTCACTCATGACCTTGCAGTGAAGAAGCTTGATTGAACTAGAAACTAGTTTGAACCTCATTGGTTTGTCTATGTTGGCACGTATTACCTTGGTAAGCTCTCGGAGACGGTTTTTGGCCGCAGCTACGTTGCCCTGCTCAGCGGTCAACTGCTTTTCCTTCTCCTCCAGCTGCTTCTTCAACGGCGCCAAGGGGTCACCCTTCTGAGATGCCTGCCAATGAGAGAAGGAAAGAGACATGAGTGCTAATAGAAGCAGACAAGTATTAGCACTTTGAAGAAGGGTTTATTAGGTGATGACTTAGTACCAGTTGGCAGGAGTCCTTTCCTGCCTTCTTGCTGATGATCTCAAAGAGTTTCTGGGTCTCGGATTCACTGAACGATGCACTATTCAGACTGGAGACCAGAGTTTTATATGGTGACGGCTGGGGGACATCAACCGTTTCCACAGAAACCACTTAAAAAAAATTAAAAAAAAAATTAGTATAGACTGATGCGAGCAGTGCAAGTTTGAACCCCTACTATTACATCTGTCCTAGATGGATATGACCAAGGAGACTCACCTGGCTCAGCCTTCTTCTTAGACTTCTTCTTGGTTGGAGCTTCAGTTTTGGGTTCTTCATCTTTAGGGGGAGCAGCAACCTCAGGAGCAACTGCTTCTTTCACCACTACCTCTGCAACCACTGGTTCCACCATAACTACAACTTCTGGGACCTCCACGGGCTTGACGGGGGCCGGTGCCACCTTGGCCACCTTCTTCTTTTTCTTCTCTTTTGGGGAAGGAGCAACTGGGGCCACCACAGCACTTACAGTAGGAGGGGCAGCACACTCAATCTTAGGAGCTGGTTCAGGTACCACTGGCTTGGGCTTAACTTCAGGTTCAGGCTTGGGAACAGGCACAGGTTCAGGTTGGGGTTCTGCTTCAACTTGGGGTAATGCGTTGGGTTCACTGTTTTCTATCACAGGTTCAGGGATGGACTCGGGCTCAGATTCTGGAAGGTTCCCATTTGGCTTCTCCTCCTTCTTCTTGGCCTTGTTTTTCTTTTCAGATGCCTTTTTCTTCTTGTCAGAGCGCTGGGGTTGGATCTTGCCTGAGTCTTGCCGTTGTTTGGCCAGGGCTTCTTCGTAAGATGTCTCCTTCATGGAAAAAGTTGAAACGAGCGTAATGCCAATGGCGGAGAACACCATGAAGCCACCAAACACCACAATTCCCAGAGTTTGAGGATCGTACACATCCATCTTTGCTCAGTCCTTTCCCTCCTAATCCTACAAAAGTACAAAAACCATCAGCACCTTCTAAGAAAAAGGCTATGTTCTGTTGACACACTCAAATGTGCAAACAAGGACTATTTAATGTTAATGGACAACAACATCCTCTGAGCATTTCACACAAGAAGTCGTAGGACAGACAAAAGTACCACTGCTAAAGTATATCCTGTAAAGTATTATTTTTGAACATTTTTGAACAGATAAATGCCCCAATCAATAATTCCTGTCCAGATGTCTTTAATAAAAAGGTTTGGAAGATGTTCTTTTTTTTATGTTTTCACTAAAGTTTTGTTAATGTTTCGTTGGCTAATGCGACTGTGGTCTATGATTTTATACTGCCACCTATATGCATATGCATGGATGCAGCATTGGGAAAAAGCAAAAGCTTTCAGTTAAAGTTTTGTTAATGTTTTGTTGGTTAATACGACTGTGGTCTAGGACTTTATACTGTCATATATATGCATGGATGCAACACTGAGAAAAAGCAAAAGCTTTCAGTTACTGACCGTAATATCCTATTCACCAGCATTTCTGCTACCTATAAGTCATTTATACTGCTTGGTCATGTATTTGGCTTCCATGAGGGGGCAAAAAAGATAAATAAATAATAAAAAGACCCTTCATTGCAGAGTGCTGAGTGGATGTCAGATTTATTTTTGCAAAAACCCTCTTGCAAAGTTTGAAAAAAAGAAAAAAAAAAGTTTATTTTCACTGAAAACAGCACCTCCATAACTTTTGCCCACTAAAGTTCATGTTATGCAACACCCCGCCGAGACCAAACTCATCAACATTCCCTCACACAAACAGAGAGGGGCATACATACAGTTTCCAGGGGACAGGTCTGTGTGCAGCAGACCACAATAACCTTCCCCCAACATCACGTTTTAACTAGCAGCCAGTGCAGCTCTTGCATGGAAGTTCTAGAGAGAGGGTCTCTAAATATCTGACTCAGGCACTCAGGTAAGGGGGAGAATACTGACTGGGCTTGAATGAAATAGGCTACTCTTAACAGCATATAACTTATATGCATTATAATCTATTCACTGCTTTGCATTTATTAAATAGCCTATAATGCAACCCATTACAAAAAAGCAAAGAAAAAAAAAGCAACGTGGCTATAGTGATTCCACACTACTTCTGCGGAACAATTACCATGGTATTTATGAAGTACTATGAGGAACTCTTAGTATTATAATGGTGCATGTCCAAATCATAATACTTTTGGTGATCATGAAAGCCTCAGACCTAGCTGTCATCAAAAACAAGCAAATACTTTTTTTTTTTACACCATATTAAACCACATAGGTCTTGTTTTAATCACAAAAGCATATTTCTTGCAATTATTTTCCTAAAATGATCGATGTGGGAATATGGCTATCCTAAAATGGATCCACGTGACTCAGAAGAGAGAGGATTCAGGAAATGCAGAGTTCCTACATGCAGGACACATACTCCTCATCTCAGTGAAAGGGGGCTGCTTTCATATGTTGGACATTAACCCTTGCAGCAACATTGCTGAGTCGCTGACGTTACATAATAATGGCTGAAAGAATGCGGTGTTTAAAAAAGTATTTATGGGAACTTTGCCATATGGTTATTTCTTCCCCATTTGTCCTCTTAATGATATTACTTTGCTTTGACAAAGTTTAGATTTTTTTTTTTTTTTTTTTTTTTTTTTACTCCTCTTGAAAAATCATAGAATATTAAACACATTTTTATGATGATAAAAATAAAATAAAAAAAATGTAAAGTTCGTAAAAAATGAAAGTAAATACAATTTTGGATAATTATTAACACGATTCAGTCATTAAATTTTTAGGAAGATACAATTAACTTTTGGCTAATTTTACAATTGTTAAAGCCTAAAAATGAACTTGCTCTTATGCTTGATGAAACACCACAAGCTCGAATAGCATGTTAAATCATATGTAAAAGACACACAAAAAAAAAAAACAATACAGCTACTCAGAACGGTACAAAGCCAGTGAGCACAGCCAGACATTATATAAAGAAAGACTAAAATTATAAAGTGACAAGTCAATAAAAGCATCAGTAAGGACACGTACGCTCGAGCAGAAGAAAGATGCTTTGAATTAGATTATCACAATGCACAAGTTCAAACCATCTGAGAATACAAATTATTTTCAAATACAACCTAAACATCAATATCAAACCCATTTGTCAGACTGACAAACTTTAGCTTTTTCACTGGTGGTGATAAAATAAAGCGTGCGCTTACCTGCGTTCAAATGTACAGTGATAAAGAATCGCCGCTAACTTTTGGAGTCGTGGCACTTTTTGAGAGTTGGCGCAGCGCCCGCCTCTAAAGCTGATACGCGACCTGATACTGACATCTGATTGGACAAACGCCTGTCAATCAACGCCCTTTAAACCAACCGCGTCACGCGTAGTATCCAAAAGCGTACGGTGGGAAGCGCAGAGGGCTGTGAGAGTATTCGGTTGGTTGTCGAATGATAGCCTAAAAGTTTTTACAATATAAACATAAAACAGAGAATGGAATACTTTAAAAGCATTACTTAAGCATTAGAGTAATCAATTTTATAATACCACCCTTACAAAAGTACTTTAGTGGTATCATAGTAGCCTACAGTTACTGCTCTGATAGTTTGATATGTCAGAAAGACCACGGTTAGATGTCACACTTTAGACACACTTAAGAAAGTTAAGTGCCTAAGTTTAATACTTAAGGTTAGAGGTTTGTTTAAATGCCTGCCTTAAAAAAAATAACACTAATTTAGAGTTAAGGTGCAAATTAAAAAAAAAAAAAAAACAGTCTTGACTAAACAAGAAGGGGAGAAAAGTGTAAAAATTGTTAGCTAGCAATTGCAAAACCCATTATCGTTTTCCTATCAGCTTGAATAAAGCTTAAATGACAGTATGGTCCCCTCAAACATGTGTAGGTGATGTAATAGCTCTGGAAAGACTTCCAGTAATCTGAGATAACTAAAGTTTACACTGAGTGCAAAGAAATGTCACAGATTAACTGAAAATCAATAGGCTACTTACTATTATAGGCTACTTTTAAGTCTTACGGTGTTGTGCTAGTGTTTGTTAAGATGTAGGTTGTGCTGAAAGGTCTTGATATTAAGATGAAAAAGAATTGACTGACTCTTCCCAAAAAGCGTGTTTTACCCCAGTCATTCATTAAATAATCAACCATAGGGCCCTTGGCTGCCATCTGTTTGCTAAGGATTAAAGTCTTTGCTAAGAAACTTCTACTGCAGTTGTAATGTTTGTATGATTATTATAAGTGGTGCTTTTTTTAATGTGCAAATATTCCACGTATACTTAAGGTTGAAGATCTGAACAATCCAGTAAGATTGAGTTTTAAACTTCAGTGCGCAGCTCTGTTTGTGCTAGTGTAAATGACACCAACATGTAGCTTGCTGATGAGACAGATTTACAACGCAAGTTTGGAACAGGAAAGAAAGAAAATGTTGCTTCAGAAAATGTGAAAATCTACTTGCGTATTATTAGTTTGCAGAAACTGGTTTTCGCCTTAGAGACTTAAAGTGATACTGTGAGATATAAATGCAAAATTTACGAAAAATAGTTGCGATTTTGGTAAACTACATTGAAATTAGGCGAAATAAAGTCACAATTATGGGAAGTAAAAACGCAAGTGTTTGAGATATATTTGTAATTGCAAGATATAAGTTCTCATTGTGAGAAATAAAGTTGCAATTATGAGAAATAAAGGCACAATTGTTTGAGATAAATTTGCCATCACAAAATATAGTCACACTGTGAGAAATAAAGTCACATTTGCAAGATATAAAGTCACATTCACTGTAAAAAGTGATCAGTTGACTTAACTTTAAAAAAGTGAGGAAACTCGTGGCCTTAAAATTATTAAGTAAGAAAACAATGCGTAATTGAAAAAAATAAGTTATGTGGAATTGTCAAGTTCACGTAACTTATTTTTTTCAATACATGAAGGTTATTTACTGAATAATTTTAAGGCAACGGGTTTCCTCACTTTTTTAAGTTAAGTCAACTGGTCACTTTTTACAGTGAACGTGAGATATGAAGTCACAATTACAAGAAACAAAGTCTCATTGTGAGATATAAAAGTCGCAATTGTGAGAAACAGTCAAATTTCTAAATATAAATTCAGAGAGATATAAAGTCACATTGAGAGACAATTATGAGATATAACATTGCAATGACCTAGGTGGAAACTGGCTTCTATTTTACTCATAGAAAATAGTGTTCATCCAAAGAATTGCTCCAAAGTTCATTGAATGTTTGAAGATACATCTAAAACACTGTCAACACACATCCACCCACTCGCACTAACACAGAATGTTTCTTTTTCTCAGAAAAAGTGAGGCAAGGTAAAACATCGTAGCTCATCTGGAGGCATGGCGGTTCACACATCATTTCCAGACCTGATAAAGAAAAGGATAGTCTACAGATCAACAAACATCCAGGGAATCTGTTTACTTAATACCAAGACATCCATTTCAATGCTGATTTCTTAAAGGATGCTGCTGAGTAGCACCCTGCTGATAAGTCTACTTCACTTTAAAGGTGGTGGTGTTGTTGTTGGCAGCACATCAAAACGGTATGAGACGGACCGAAAAAATGATGAAAGATGGAGAGAGGGGTCACTTATAATCATGTTTCTGTGTGCAATACACACAACAACAGCATTTCCGAGATAAAATCCCCTATGTTCAACACCAAAACATCTAAAAATTGAAAGTGTTGAGGCAACATATTTGCTTGGGGTTCCCTATTTCCAAAATCTCTGTTTGAGCCCGTGGAGGTGAAGGGGTGGAGTGGTGTTTGGGAAAGCTGGATGTTTGCTTTAGCTGTCACTGACTAGGGGTGTTCCATCAAACAAACCTTTACGGCAGCCCCGCAGCTGAGGAACTCTGAGCACCAGATGTGCATGTTCATCCTTCTGACTCAGGCTTTGACTCGCACAGACGCATACATATTTTCCACATGCAGTAAAACAATTACACTCTTAGAAATAAAGGTTCTTTATTGGCATCTGTGGTTCCACGAAGAACCTTTGGCATCCATGGAACATTTCAAATGCACAAAAGGTTCTTTATATTGGTTTGTTAAGATCTTCAAAGTAAGAAAATGATTCTTTGGGGAACCAAATATGGTTATTTTATGGCATTGCGGTTTCCATTTATGTGCATGTCTTCTTACCGGATAAAAAAAAAATGATCCGACTCAATTGAGTGCATATGTTTTTTATGTGCATTTTTAGAATTTATGAACATCTTTGCATTTCCAAACAATGTTTTTTTTAATGCGATATCCCAAAATGTGCATAAAAATAGGTGGATGGAAACATAAGCGCTGCTGTGGTCGGGCATGTGAAATTCGAAGAGGAATTTACTTTTGCAACAAAAGATAAATGATTACAATGAATTTCGAGTAATTATCCCTATTTATTTCAAGTAAAATACATTGTTTTCTCAAAGTATTACACATATTTCTATAAAATGAGTTTAATTAACAATACTGTTAATGTCAAAATAATAAAGTCATCAACCAGATTTTAATTACACATCAATGTTGTTTTCAGAAAAAAGTTTTGATTTAAAAATTTTGTGTAAGATAACATTTAAATATTGATTTTGAATACAAAGTGATGTTTTGAAGTCCAGTTTTAAGACATTTAAAGTGGTAACTTAAAGCATATAATAAGTTACCATGATTAATTATGTGCCGTCAAATCAATTAATCACATCTAACATAAAATTTTGTATATATATATACACTCACCTAAAGGATTATTAGGAACACCTGTTCAATTTCTCCTTAATGCAATTATCTAATCAACCAATCACATGGCATAATAACATTTGGTTACGGAAATGACAGTGACAAATTTACATTTTACACATTTTTGGAATAAAATGGAAATCTCTTTTGTCTGGCATGTCTCCATATAGAACAGAGCTCTTAAAGTAACATGGTGAAGGAAAAATATGAGATGGGAGGGAAAAATTATATTTCAATGCTTTTGCATTCTATCGCAAAAGTTTTGTGTTCCCCCGAGAAAGTTCGTCTTTGTTGGCAAATAACTCAAAGTTTTGCAAGCAAGCGCAAAGTTTCTCGAGGGAATGCAAAACATTTGCGAGAGAATGCAAAAGCATTGACATTTTTTTCCAATGCTTTTCCCATCACTCCATACTTTTGCATTTCGCAGATAAACTTTGTGTTCGCTCGCAAAACTTTTGCGATGAGGTGGAAGGAAAAAAACTACATTTCAGTGCCTTTGCAAGAGAACGCAAAGGGAGGGATGCAAATACACTCACCTAAAGGATTATTAGGAACACCTGTTCAATTTCTCATTAATGCAATTATCTAATCAACCAATCACATGGCAATTGCTTCAATGCATTTAGGGGTGTGGTCCTGGTCAAGACAATCTCCTGAACTCCAAACTGAATGTCAGAATGGGAAAGAAAGGTGATTTAAGCAATTTTGAGCGTGGCATGGTTGTTGGTGCCAGACAGGCCGGTCTGAGTATTTCACAATCTGCTCAGTTACTGGGATTTTCACGCACAACCATTTCTAGGGTTTACAAAGAATGGTGTGAAAAGGGAAAAACATCCAGTGTGCGGCAGTCCTGTGGGCGAAAATGCCTTGTTGATGCTAGAGGTCAGAGGAGAATGGGCCGACTGATTCAAGCTGATAGAAGAGCAACTTTGACTGAAATAACCACTCATTACAACCGAGGTATGCAGCAAAGCATTTGTGAAGCCACAACACGCACAACCTTGAGGCGGATGGGCTACAACAGCAGAAGACCCCACCGGGTACCACTCATCTCCACTACAAATAGGAAAAAGAGGCTACAATTTGCACGAGCTCACCAAAATTGGACAGTTGAAGACTGGAAAAATGTTGCCTGGTCTGATGAGTCTCGATTTCTGTTGAGACATTCAGATGGTAGAGTCAGAATTTGGCGTAAACAGAATGAGAACATGGATCCATCATGCCTTGTTACCACTGTGCAGGCTGGTGGTGGTGGTGTAATGGTGTGGGGGATGTTTTCTTGGCACACTTTAGGCCCCTTAGTGCCAATTGGGCATCGTTTAAATGCCTGAGCATTGTTTCTGACCATGTCCATCCCTTTATGACCACCATGTACCCATCCTCTGATGGCTACTTCCAGCAGGATAATGCACCATGTCACAAAGCTCAAATCATTTCAAATTAGTTTCTTGAACATGACAATGAGTTCACTGTACTAAAATGGCCCCCACAGTCACCAGATCTCAACCCTAAAGAGCATCTTTGGGATGTGGTGGAACGGGAGCTTCGTGCCCTGGATGTGCATCCCACAAATCTCCATCAACTGCAAGATGCTATCCTATCAATATGGGCCAACATTTCTAAAGAATGCTTTCAGCACCTTGTTGAATCAATGCCACGTAGAATTAAGGCAGTTCTGAAGGCGAAAGGGGGTCAAACACAGTATTAGTATGGTGTTCCTAATAATCCTTTAGGTGAGTGTATATATACACACACGCACTTTAATTTATATGCAGTTGAATTAATTTAGTTTTATTTATACTTCCTTGAATTCACATTTGAATTACAAATCTGCATTCTGTTTTCTCCCACATTTCAAAGGGGAAAAGTGTTTCAAAAGGGATTCTCAACTTGGTTTGGAATGGTCAGACAAAATCCCGGGATGGTGTGCAGAATACATTATGACTCTTAACATGTGGATTCAGACTTTGGACAAGAAAAAAAGAGAGGAAGTGAAGAATGAGTGGAGGATCCAAAGATGTTATTTCACAAAACAACTCTCTTGCATTTCTACATTAGCGAAGACCTTCAGTGTAACCCGCTGCCCTTTTATTGATTTTTGGTGACAGATCATCAGTCTTAGTTTGCACCAGACATGGGACTTTTGATAAAAACATGTTGGACTATAGATTGTAAGTAAAACTAAAGATAAACAGTTAAATGCAATCACTGGAATAAACAGTTTTGCCTGAAATAGCATATTTCTGCATATTATACATGCAGCATGTATAGTATACATATTATGCAAATTGTATATACATTTGCCAAAATGTGCAGTATACAACAGACTTAATATGTGGGATATATCGCAAAAATGCTAAACACTTGATTTTCAATTTCCTTTGTGACTAATTATGACATCTCAGTCATTATTTGATAAAATAATGGAAGTCAAAAATATTTTTTAACTCAATACTGTGCAAACTATCCTAACAATTTGGCAGTCCGATCAAATAATCAAACACGATTCCTGCGTCCCAATGTGCATACTATCCACCCTATCTGCCCTAAATAGTACTGACAATTACTAATGTCACATACTATTTTGGATGGATAGTATGCACATTGGGACGCAGGCGATATGTTAAAAATATGAGATTATGTGAATACTGCGCATGCGCAGTGGGTGTGTTGCCGCTCCTGGTCGGTAGGCGGCAGTAAAGAGCCTGATATCCTATTGAAACCAAACCACCACAAAGGATTCAGCTCCATTCTGTTATGAAAGTGATCTAGCCATCTATTATCCTACTGTATTAGTATTCACAGTAATGCTTCATAACTATGTCTACGGTCTCTAAGCTTGTTTTGGGATTATCGGTAGTGCTCACTATCAGTACCGTTGCAGGCGTTCATCTCAAGCAGAACTGGGACAGAGAGGTAAAAACACTCTTGTCCTACTAGCCAAATGAGCACCATGTCTTTATGAGTCGCTGTTATTGAAGTATCTATTCTGTTTAACCTTTAGTGTACAGTATGCGTGCAATCAAAACAAGTACAGTTGTGCAAGATAGTCGTTTTTTTTTACTGTTTTGTCAAATGCAAAACATACCATTTTACTATAGTAACGGTAACTACTCGGGTATCTTGGCTGACATGTTCTGTTCAGAGGGAATCGTTTTATTCTCTGGAAGTTGTTTCAGTTTATACGTGTGTTTAAGCTACTGCTTCATTTCAAATACATTTATATAGAAACCTAACACAGATATCTTACCATTGTAATGAGGAGCTATCTGTAGTTTTATCTGTTATTATTATCAGGGGGTTACTTCAAATGTCGCATCTTTGTATTAAACATGCAGTGTTTATATGTGAAATGATCACGTGTTCGCAGAGGCTGCACGACGGAGTGCTGCGCGACCTGGAGCGCGTGGAGCGGAAGCGCGAGAACCTGCGCGTGCTCGAGGAACAGATACAACTGACAAGAGAGCTCGTGGCCGCGCGAGACCGACAAGAGGCTGACACGCCGGGGACACATAGTTCATAAACCGACTGGTACAACATATTACTATTATTATTTATAATTAATTTACAGTTGCACAACTATTACTCGTGTTTCTCTCACGAAATACCTCGGTTTCATTGTCACAATTTACAGTCTATGATTGTCACACACACATACATTTACATTTACATTTATTCATTTAGCTGACGCTTTTATCCAAAGCGACTTACAATTGCTATATATGTCAGAGGTCGCATGCCTCTGGAGCAACTAGGGGTTAAGTGTCTTGCTCAGGGACACATTGGTGTCTCACAGTGGATTCGAACCCGGGTCTCTCATACACACACACAAAATTTTGATTAATAATAATGGTAGCACTTTGTTTTAAGGCGTAGTCACACGCTAATAAATGTACTTACTCTGGTAATTATAGTAACTGTAGTACATGTAGTTAATTAATATTTCTTAGTACTTATTTGAGTAAGTACACTATAACTACGTCACCTTAAAATGAACTGTAACCGTAATAATAAATGTTATTGTTTTCGTTGTATTTGACCCATTGTAATCTTATATTCTAATAAATAAGGTTGTTATGACACCAACATTTTAGACCCCTTCTAGGTAATTCCTATACCACAGCGAAAACTACTTGCATAGCTAATAAGAAGTTCAAACATTATTAAAGACAAATAAACAGTCAAATGAACAAAATAATGCAGAATAATCTCTTTCGTGTCTTGAATGTTTAAATCGGCAAGACTTAATTAAGTGGAAATTCGAAACAATTCCGTCATCTGTCCTGAGCGTCTTTCATGCTGGTCCCGGTCCATCGGGCAGCCCTCATTGTCGAGCTCTGTATCTAATCGCTTCCTCTTATCTGTTAGGTGGAAAAATGGACAGTGGGGACCAGAGGGGTCTCACGGCACAGGACGAGGAGACCATGTGCACGTCAGCCTCTGAGGGTCTGGAGGAAGGCGAGGTGGAGGGAGAAACTCTCCTCATTGTGGAATCGGAGGACCAGGCGTCTGTGGATCTGTCTCATGACCAGAGCGGAGACTCTCTGAACAGCGACGTCGGTGAGGACGGAGAGGGGAGCTGGAACGAGGACATGTCGTTCTACTGCGACAAGTGCCACAAATGGATCCCGGCCGGTGAGAAGACCATTAACAAGGGACGACATGTCTGATATGTGACCAGTTTAAGATGTGATGTTCAACTTGGGCTGCATTTGTTCACTCAATAAAGACTGATCTGAAAAAAAGTGTGCTTCGTCTCAGAGCTGTCTTTTCCGTGTTTTTTTTTTTTTTTTTCTTGTTTGGTTCAGCTCAGCTACGCGGAGAGCAGCCCAGCTACCTGAAAGGAGACAACTTCTTCAAGTTCACCTGCTCGGATTGTGCGGAAGACGGGAAGGAGAGTTTTGAGAGGATGAGGCTGACCTGGCAGCAGGTACGCATTCGGGAGCAATTGAAATAAACAAAAAAACGTATTTAGTTAGCTTGACAAAAGTATCTGAAAACACATTTCAGGATTTGTCCTGAAAGGAAATCTGTGTTTATATACCTAAAATAGCATTACAAAAATGGAAAATCTCATAATATTCAAATAAAGACTTATGAGATGATTTGATTCTGCATTTTGGTAATAAAAAGGTCTCTGAATTGTTTGATTTTATGCTTATAGGTGGTTATGTTGGCCATGTATAACCTGTCTTTAGAGGGCACCGGACGACAAGGTTACTTCAGATGGAAGGAAGATATTTGTGCATTTATTAGTCGGCACTGGACGTTCCTACTTGGTTCCAGGTGAGACTGAGTATCAAAACTGTTATCTTTAGTTTTAAAATCACCTGATTTTTAAAGGCGAGTAAGTTTATATTTTATGATTATTCATGCTCAGAAAGAAGACGTCCACGTGGTGGAGCACCGTGGCAGGGTGTCTGTCTGTCGGCAGCCCAACATTTTTCCGCTCCGGTGCGCAGGAATTCGGAGAACCCGGCTGGTGGAAGCTAGTCCAGAACCGGCCACCGACTCTGCGGCCCGAGGGGGAGAAAAGCTCTGCGGCCTCAATAAAGGCCAAAGGTAGTAGTAGTTTGGTAAACGTGACTTTACCAAGTACAACATGTTGTTGGATCAACATCTTTGTTGATCCTGGAACAACATTTCAATCCATTTCCAATCCAAGTATTTCCCTTCATTTTGAGCACTGTTGAACTGATTCTTAAACGCCTCTGATTGGCCATTGGGTTGACACGCTCAACATATATGTCTGTGATTGGCTACAGTGACATCTTTGACGCTCTTCAGCGAGCGCTTGCATAGATACCCAGGGGAGCGTTTAAAAGCTGGCATCTATCAGCAGATCCCTAATATATCCGCTTAAAGACGGATCAGCTGATAGACACTGCTCTCAAGCACTCGATGAAGAGCGTTAAAGACAACATGTTTTTGAAGCGTTGATCATTGTAGCCAATCACATACATATATGTTGAGTGTGTCAACACAATGGCCAATCAGAGACATATATATATTGAGCACGTCAACACAATGGCCAATCAGAGACATATATGTTGAGCACGTCAACACAATGGCCAATCAGAGACATATATGTCGAGCACGTCAACACAATGGCCAATCAGAGACATTGAATTGAATTGTTTATTGATCCAACAATCAGCTATCTCATATATATACATATGAGTGCTGTTCTTCCTGTGGTCAAAATCACTATTACATATCAATTTTTACAAAAAGAGACATGTATGTTGAGAGTGTGAGCACGTCAACACAATGGCCAATCAGAGACCTATATGTTGAGCGTGTCAACACAATGGCCAATCAGAGACATGTAATGTTGAGCGTGTCAACACAATGGCCAATCAGAGACATATATGTTGAGCACGTCAACACAATGGCCAATCAGAGATATATATGTTGAGCACGTCAACACAATGGCCAATCAGAGACATGTAATGTTGAGCGTGTCAACACAGTGGCCAATCAGAGACATATGTTGAGCACGTCAACACAATGGCCAATCAGAGATATATATGTTGAGCACGTCAACACAATGGCCAATCAGAGACATATGTTGAGCACGTCAACACAATGGCCAATCAGAGACCTATATGTTGAGCATGTCAACACAATGGCCAATCAGAGACATGTAATGTTGAGCGTGTCAACACAATGGCCAATCAGAGACATATATGTTGAGCACGTCAACACAATGGCCAATCAGAGATATATATGTTGAGCGTGTCAACACAATGGCCAATCAGAGACATGTAATGTTGAGCGTGTCAACACAGTGGCCAATCAGAGACATATGTTGAGCACGTCAACACAATGGCCAATCAGAGATATATATGTTGAGCACGTCAACACAATGGCCAATCAGAGACATATGTTGAGCACGTCAACACAATGGCCAATCAGAGATATATATGTTGAGCACGTCAACACAATGGCCAATCAGAGATATATATGTTGAGCACGTCAACACAATGGCCAATCAGAGACATGTATGTTGAGCGTGTCAACACAATGGCCAATCAGAGACATATGTTGAGCACGTCAACACAATGGCCAATCAGAGACATGTATGTTGAGCGTGTCAACACAATGGCCAATCAGAGACATATATGTTGAGCACGTTAACACAATGGCCAATCAGAGGTGTTTAAGAAAATCTGTTCAACAGCGCTAAAAATACTAGAGGGAAATACTGGCATCGTCACATTTTTTAAATTTCCGTACCGAAGTTGGTACTTTTGACAACTCTATATTTTTCTTCATTTTAAATGTAAATGTAACATTTTGGGGTCTGCATGTTGTTATTCCAGCTGTGTCGAAGCCGTCCCTCGACCCCATAATCACTGTGGAGGGTTTGAGGAAGCGTGGAAGTCGGAACCCAGTGGAGAGCGCCATGCAACTGAAAGAAAAGCGTTCCCGAACACAGGAGGCAAAAGAGATCCGGCGTGCACAGAAGGAGGCGGCCGGGTTCCTTGACCGCAGTGCCTCGTCCACACCTGTAAAACTGGGCAACCGTGGGCGGCGCTCGGATCCGTATCTGGAGAAGGGTGAAGTCATTGACTTTTCCTCTCTCAGCTCATCGGACAGGACCCCGCTCACCTCTCCCTCCCCCTCCCCCTCGCCCGACTTCTCCGCCCCTGGAACGCCCGCCTCACACTCTGCTACGCCCAGCCTGCTGTCAGAGGCCGATCTCATCCCGGATGTCATGCCCCCTCAAGCTCTGTTCCACGGTGAGTTGATGCTCATGCTTACTGACCAAACACTTACTTAGCCTACTTTTCTAAACAAACTTAGGCCGCGTATCCAACAGTTGAAAACGCTTAGCTGTGGGCGCTTGAGAGCGTTTTGTTCAGTTGATAAGGAATATCAGCGGAAGTGTTAATATCTCATTTCACAGATAGTTTCTGTGTTGTTTTTTTTATATAAAAATGTCGATACGTTGTAAAGTATTTGCTCTGGCTCTTGTTTAAAATAATTTTGTTACGTTATTATGTATTGTTGTTACAAAATGTGACGGTTGTGTATTTGGTTGTATATTTATCGGTGTGGTATTTGTCCCGCCTCTCCTCCACTGTGATTGGACGGCTGGGTAAAAAGTGACAGTGATGATTTTACCCAAAGTTCAACTCTTGGCGACCGGTAAAAAACGCAGAGCGCTCAGCGCTTCAGCGTGAAATAGACACTCCTTACGCTCCTGACGTTTTAAAAACGCGGCGCTCCCATCGAAAACAATTGGAAAAATCCGCCAGCCTCGTGAAAAAACGCTTTGGTGGACACAGGGTCATACAGTTTCCACCTGATAGATGCTAAGATAGACTTATCTTGAGGGGTCTTTACCTTGATACCAGGTAGCATTCACATAGTAACATTCTACGAACCACTCATAACACCCTTGCAACCACATGGCAAGAGTACCACCCTGAGCACCCTAGAAATGCCCTAGTGCCCAACCAGAACACCTTTACAACACCGTAGTAATGTCCTACCAACCACTCCTTGTTTTATAGCTCATATATTGATATTTTAAACATATGTTTGGTAAAAACAGACTTAGTCGCAGCACCTTCATCTCTAATCACTGTATGACTTTCCATCAGACGATGAAGAATTGGATGCTGAGGGTGTTATCGACCCCGGGATGGAGTATATACCCCCTCCCAGCATGCCTTTGGCCACTGGCACCATCATGGTCAGGAAAAAGCTACGTCCGGCCGAGCTGATCAAACAAGAACTCGAGAGTGAAGACGAGGAGCGGGGTAGAGATGGCGAGGAAGACGAGGGCCAGGACGAAGGCTTGTTGCCGACGGGACGGGGGTGCGGTATAGAGCGGAGGAAGGTTCTTCAGGATAAGGGTGAGGGTTGCGTGCCTTTGCCCGCCCCTCGTTACACGTTCATCAGCCTTTACGAGGAGCGCGTGCTGCTCCACAAGCTAGAGGCCTGTCCGCAAGCGCTGGCCGTCACGCCACAGGCCAAAAGGCTGCATCGCAAGCTACTCGTGCGCCAGGCGAAAAGAGAGCGAGGGCTTCCCCTGCTGGATGTGGATCAGGCCGTGAGTGCTACACTCAGCCTGGTGGGGGGCGTGTACGGGGCACAAGGGGGTTTGGCCAGCCACAGGACGAGCAGAGAGGAGAAATACAGAACCACCAGCCAGGACCTTCGTATACTCGATCGCTTTCAGGTAAGCCATAAGAAAACCCGTATGGTATGCAATTTAACTTCAAGTGAGAAACTTGTTTCGATGTCTTGTGTTTTGTTTTTTCAGTCAACAGTGTCCATAAGGAAAGGGTTCTATCAGCCCACAGTGTCCTTCTGGCACAGGCTAATGGGTTCTGATGCCTGCATGGATCAGACCATCAAGAGTCCCTACACATCCAGAGTGCTCAAGCCATACATCAGGTACACACATGGACACATCTGAGCATTTACGCAATGTTAATTTCTTCTTATTAGAGGCTGTTTGAATTTTTCATATTTTCTTGCTCTTTTGAATGAGATAAAAGGACTATATGTCCAAAAAGTGGCAAGTCCGTCTTGAAATTTAGCACATATTTTATACTTGAGGTTTGTGAAATAGTCTACCATTTATTTAGATTTTTTTCTGTTCTTTTTTCCTATTGCATTGCATTCTTCTTCTCACCAAGGCTGCATTTATGTGACCAAAAATACAGTAAAACAGTAATATTGTGAAATAGTTTTCTATTTTAAAATTTAAGATCCATTTTATTTCTATGATGTAAAGCTGAATTTGCAGCTTCATTACTCCAGTCTTTAGTGTCACATGATCCTTCAGAAATCATTCTAATATGCTGATTTGCTGCTCAAGAAACATTTATTATTATTATTATCAGTGTTGTTCTGCTTCATATTCATATTTTTGATAAATAGAAGGGTCAAAAGAACCACATTTAGTTGAAATAGTGCAAATTAGTATAATTTTAAATGTCTTTACTGTCACTTTTGATCAATTTGTTGCATTTAAGGATTAATTTCTTTCGAAAAACAATTTTTACTAACCCAAGACTTATGAATTGTAGTAAAATTTAGTATATTCCTAATTACCATGGTTTTTACAAATACACCCCTAGTTGATGTTCAGTCCACCCAAATAATTTATGGAAACTAAGCTGTAAAACTGAATCACAGTTATGAGCCTTGAGGACATTAACATATGATTCCTGCTCAGTAGCTTTGTGTGTGTTTTTGTGTAGGAGAGACTACGAGAGTCGGCCTCTGAAGATGCGTTTACTCTCAGAGATCCGTGCGTACCATCACAAGAAGGACCCGACTTGGGTAGCTGAACCTGACGCGCCTATAGACTACTGCTACGTACGGCCCAATCACATCCCGTCTGTCAACTCCATGTGCCAAGAAATCTTCTGGCCTGGTAATCATCATTTCATCCTGTCAAATACAGATTTTTGGATAAAAATAGTTCCTGAAGGAATAAAAATGGGGTCTTTTGCCCATCAGGTATCGACCTATCAGAATGCCTCCAGTACCCAGACTTCAGCGTAGTGGTGCTTTACAAGAAAATTGTGATCGGTTTTGGTTTCATGGTGCCAGATGTGAAGTACAACGAGGCCTACATCTCCTTCCTGCTGGTGCATCCGGAATGGAGGCGAGCTGGTATCGCCACGTTCATGATTTACCATCTCATTCAGGTGAGAAACTGAAAGCGTGATATGGTTTAGGATGTCATTTAATTAATTAAATAAATGCGCTGCGCGTTTTAGAGTGAAGCACGGCAATGTTCACACGTGAGCAGCTCATAATTTTTAGCGCATTTTAAATCGCACTTAGATTTCCCCCCCAAATCGTGCAGCTCTAGTTCATACAGGGATCTCTTTCCTGTCTCGTCTCTGCAGACATGTATGGGAAAGGATGTGACCCTTCACGTATCGGCGAGCAACCCTGCCATGCTGCTCTACCAGAAGTTTGGCTTCAAGACAGAGGAGTACATCCTGGACTTCTATGACAAATATTACCCGGTGGACAGCAAAGAGTGCAGACACGCATTCTTCCTGCGCTTGCGCCGCTGAGGACGTCACATGATGCACAACACAAACTGTAAACAGTCTGAAATGTAAGTCAGGGAGTGTTTGTTGGTGTTTTCAGTCATATTTGTTGCGTTACTTCCCGTTTGAGGCATAGTTTGACATGCTATTTCATTTTATATGTGGTTCGATGTTTAAAACAAAGCAAAGGATATTTTATTTCTTTGTATACACACCGTGATGATAACTCTCTGCCTCCTTTACGTCATGTCTTTTTTGTAGTTAAAAAAATTGGTGTTTATTTTTAACACTCATGTTTTTGTATGCACACAATTATAAAAATGTTGCCACCTGTTAATTAAATATTGAAATGTTCAATATTGTGTCTTTTATTTTATTTTTCTTGTTAAAGCTGCATTCAGTAATTTGGTGCTAATATTATAAGTTCCACACATTTTGAAATGAATTGCATTTTTGTGAAGAGTCATCTGAATGGTGTTTACTCACATAAGATGAAGACTACTCATAATATATATTTTTTTCTATGAGTACAGTAAGTGTTTTAATTATACAGTATATCGTGCAGGTCGGAGAATAGAGGCTGCTCATTGGCTGCCGCCTCTAGATACGCCAATAGCGCAGTGTAGTTTGCAAAGAGCGAAAATTAGACAACAGAACACAATTATCATTTGCTTCATCAGCGGAAACAATGGGAGAATCAGTACCTGTACAGTCTCAAAAAAACGTATAAAAACAGACAAGACAAAAAAAACGTGTGTAATTAACGGTAACGCATACACACAATGAAGCAGACAAAATCCTGACTAGGGATGCCCAAGTTGCTGCATTTTCTTGAACGGGTAAGGAAAGGAAACTCACTAGTTATATGTGTAATTTAAATACATTTCAGATTTTAATTCAGTGTTGTTCTCCGAGCTTTCGTGGGCAAAATCCAATACTTTCAACAGGAGTCCATGTGATGGTGAAGACTGTATAGCAAGGACATCTTGGGAGAGATGCAACGCGTTCAAGTTGTTTACGCAAATTTTCCGCATTAAAGGGATAGTTCACCAAAATGTTTTCATTCTTTCATTAATTACTCACCCTCACGTTCCAAACCCGTAAGACTTTCGTTCATCTTCGGAACACAAATGAAGATCTTTTTGACGAAATCTAAGATTTCTATCCATCCATTGACAGCTACACTATTGATACTTTGACGCTTCAAAAAGTTCATAAATAGATCGTAAAACTATGAATTGTATGGTTTAGTCCAAATTTTCTGAAGAGACACGATCATTTTATATGATGAACAGATTAAATTTAGGCTTTTATTCACACAAACATTCATCAACACATCAGTTGTGGTAAACAGAAGCGCAAGCAAATTCGCTTGACGTGCGAGAACCAATGAGGTTCATTCTCGTGTTACACACATTTGAGCTTCCGCTAGAACCAAAGAGGTTTGTTTTCGTGTGTCAAGCAGGTTCGGTTGAGCTTTTGTTTATGTTCACTGATTATGTGAATAAAAGCATAATTTCAATCTGTTCATCATATAAAGCGATCATGTTTCTTCAGAAAATTTGGACTAAACTGCTCAATTCATATGGATTAGTTTTACAATCTCTTTATGAACTTTTTGAAGAGTCTAGTTGAGTAGCTGTCAATGGAGGGACAGAAAGCTCTCAATTTCATTAAAAATATCTTTATTTGTGTTCTGAAGATGAACAAAAGTTTTACAAGTTTGGAACGACATGAGGGTGAGTAATTAGAATTTTCATTTTTGGGTGAACTAACCCTCTAACCAACAGAAAGCTGTGTGTGCTTCATATATTGCTACACTAATGCCAATAGACCTTTTTTGCCTGCAAAATTTTGCTAACGTGACCCCAAACTAACATCGTTGTGGTATCGCTTGAAGAAGAGTACATGAAGAGGACAAATATTAATGCTAGAAGTTAGAACTACTGAATAATGCATCTATTTAATCACTGTATTTATACACCGTGATAATCAGGAAATCACACTTTTACTTAAAATGATCAAATCACATCAAATATATTTAGAAATAAGAATTTTGCATCTATATGGCCAATGATAAATGTTTAATCCATATGGCTGTAATAAGCAATAATTCGCTTTGAACGTCAGTTTTGCTGGTGAGATGAGTATCTTGACTTATTTTGGTTCAGGTGGCAATTTTAAAAGGAGGACCTAAACAATAAATTTGAGTGAGATGTGGAATGTCTCATGAGAACGTATCCAGTCCAGACACGCTCCTGGCCTTGGTGTGGCGCTGTAGCAGACCCTGTCCCATGTGAGCTGCCATCAGAGAGACCACAGAACTGCTTCCGGTGGCCACGGCAATATCATACGACGTCTGGCCCCGATCATTCTGCTTTCTGATACTTGCGTTACACCTATACAAGACCAAGACATTTTTTTTTTTAAATCAAGCCTTTGTAACTTTAACACCATTTGTGTTTGTGAATCTCACCCCAGGAGCATCTCAACGCTCTTCAGACCTTCATTTCCCAGAGCCGCAGCCTCATGCAGGGCCGTGTTATTCAAGCTGTGACCGACACAGATGATAAAAATAGCAGTTTAGCTCAGATTATTACTGGACATACCAAAATGAGCTTGAAGCTTGTTTTCGAACTCACGGTCCAGACGCTTGGTTAACGTCGGCTTCTCTCTGCACCAGCACAGGAATGACATCATGATGCCCGTTTAGTACTGCAGCAACCAGAGCAGGACGCCCATCACTTCCCAAACATGCTGGATCAGCACCCTGCAGAACAAAACACACCCTTTACAGGTTTATACAGCTACACAATTAACCCTATGAAAGCTTATTTCCATCATGGCTTGACTTTTTTTCTCTTAGAATTGTTAGATATAGTCTAGATGAGTTATCCAGTTAGAATTGCGAGATATAAACTCGCAATTGCAAGAAAAAAAGTAAACGCTTTTTGCAAATTTTGGTAATTGCGACTTTTTATCTCACAATTTTGACTGTATAACTCACATACATTTGCAAGTTTTTATTTCTCGCAATTGAAAGTTTATTTAGAGATTTCCCAATTCTTCTTGATTTTGCCGACAAACATTGTGACCGCACAATGTCATCTGAAGCTATGAATTTTGATGATGTTTGGAGTGCTGTGATTGGCTCTTTAGCCTCACCTCATCCAATAGCTGCTGCACCACTGAGATCCGGCCCCGCCCCTCAGGCCCCACCTCCTTAAGGAGAACACTGTCTTTAGACTCCTGAGAAAGACATTAACCAGCCTGATCAAATCTTTCTTTGTCTTATAAATGAAAAGGGTTATTATGTCAGTGTGTGTGTGTGTGTGTGTGTGTGTGTGTGTTTGTGTGACGCTGACCGACTGCTTTTCTGTAGCGTCTGAGGTCCAGGTCTTTTTCGGCTTCTTTCTTTTGGCTGTCAATCCTGCTGTATTAATGTTACTCTCTGTACAAACAACATATGATACAGAAAAATAGTCATAATTATCACTTTGATCGTTTTCTATAAATGAATAAATAGATGTATCAAAAAGTAGTAAGAGAAACAAATACATGGTTAATATTCATTACTAATAAATATTTTGATGCTTAATATTTTATTACTATTGTAAATTATAATTAAATGATTAATTAATAAAACAATGACTATTATTTAAAAGTGTATGTATTATAATTAATAATTAAAACGGTAATAATAATTAAAACTAATAATAGTGAAATCAATTAAGTTCTTTAGTATGTTTTAAAAAAAAATGTTTTATTATTCATTTGAAATAATTACTATTATTAATAAAAAAAGTTAACAAGCCAGTTTAAAATAATATAACCAGTCATGTCTCCACAAGGAATATATACTAAATTTTTTTTATAAAAAAATAAAAATAAAAATTATGATGCTTAATATCTCAATGTTATTATAAATTATACCATTAAATGATTAATAGTTTACTATATGTATTATTTACCATAAAAATGGCTTAATAAAAAAATACTAAATAATAAAATGTCTTAGGGTACGTTTACATGACAATGATGTACTAAAAACGTAAACGTTTTTTCGTGTACAGACGACAACATTGCCAGAACGATCCCCGTTCACAGTGATACGCGAAAACAACTAAAACGCTGCTTTATTCATGCCAGGCCAGTAGTTGGCGATGTTACTTTGTAAAGAAACACAACGCGTCTATAGACTGAACACGTAATACACGTGCGCATGACGTCACCGTTTTCACAAATTTGCGTTTTTTGTAGTTTACACCGAGACTATAACGTATCGGTTTCAAAGACTTTAACCGGTTTGCATTTTCAGGCCCCCAAAACGCAACTGTCGTTTAAATGAATGGCCAAACCACATAAAAAAGATTTCTGTTTTTTGTTGAAAACAGCGTCGTGTAAACGGCCTCTTAATGACATTTGTTTGAAGCTTATTAGGCAATAGAAAATATCGTGTTTTTTACCCGGACTGGCTGAACTCTGGCCTTCTGTCACGGCACTGAGGTTCAGACTCTCTGATGCCACAGATCGGCTCTGCTGTCCTGCAGAAGACGACTGGAAAAAGACAACACGCACGCTGAAAAACATGCAATGCTCAAGAGACTCTATTCAGACTAAATATAAAAGCTCTCAGGAGGAGTGTTTCTTACCCTGGATCCCTCCGGTGAGGCACAGATGAAATTGATGTGCAGACTGACTTCATAGCTGTCCTCCTGAATAACAGCAGAGATCATCTGGAGAGCAAAAACATGTTCAGGAAATGCAAATAATGATCATAAAAATACAGGAATCAAAAAAGTATATAAAATGAATAACAATAACAGTAGTGCAAGTAAATATATAAATTTCAGGAATAAAAAATGCACGTAAAAAGTATCATTTTTAGTGGTCCTACTCTGCCCAGCCGAGGTTCTCCAATCAGAGCTCTGAACTCATTATTATTCTGAGTGTAACTGCGCAGATGAGCGCAGATGTGGTCCACCTGCTTCCTCCAGAACCCTGAATTAAAAGCAAATACAAAAAGTCATGCATATTTATTTGTTTCAAAAAAAAATCGTATTGTAAAGTAGCCTACCTCGGCCTGGACTAATGGCAGTGAGGAGGGGCTTCCTGTCACTCATCTGTTCCTGTCTGCTAAGCTCCGCCTCCCTCTGTTGGCTCTGTTTTTTCAGCTCAGTGCTAGATGGGAAAAACAGACCGACTGTCTGCGTCTGTGCATCTGCACACATCGGCAAACCCGCAGCGTGAGGCACGGTTGTAGATTCAGGCGCAGGAACCGCCTGCCAGGTGGTTGAGGGCTACATGAGAAAGAGTGAGAGTGAGAATGATATAACACACTGTAAGTTTTTAATGAGCGCCAAACAGTCCGTGCGCTGTACCTGATCAGCTTCCTGTGCGTCCTGTCCCTGCTTTACTTGTGAGGGAGTCCTGGGTGGGCCATCCAGGAAGACACCACACACGCCACAGTGATTAGCATACGGGTGACTGCTAGCTCCGCACTGAGAACACGTCACAACGCTGGCTTTGTGGCCCGGCTGCATGCGTCAACACAAAACCACACAGTATTTCGTTTATATAGTACAAACTTTGTTAAATATACACAATGATAGTTTGATGAAAAAAAATCTCCATATTATACAGTGTGTGCAGAATTATTAGGCACGTTGATTTTCTGATCATATTTTATTTCCAGGAACATTTTGCCAATTCCAAACCATATTAATCTTAATAACTACTATTACTTTTGTATTTAATCATGTATAAGTGATATATAATTGTTCATGAAGGCTGGAAATGAAAAATGTCTTATTTTCAGGTGTGCAGAATTATTAGGCAAGTTTTCTTTTACAGATAAAATAAGCCAAAAAAGAGATTTAACAAAGACTGAAAAGTCAAAATTATTAAATCCCCATGAGAAGAATGCAATACTAATGCAATACTAGAGATTGCAGTTAAAGCATGACCATTGGACAGTGAAATGCTCATTGGGTCAGCAGGGTCAGACAAAAACAGATGGAGAAGAAAAAACACATGTTAACTGCAAAAGAATGAAGAATTAAGGTGAAGAATTAAGTGTGAAACCATCGGGAACCCTTTAGTCTCCAGCACCACCATTTTCCAGAACTGCAACCTACCTGGAGTCTCCAGAAGAGCAAGCTGTCAGGGTCTCAGAGACTTGGGTTAGGCAAAGAATCCTAAAAAATGACCCCCTCTTAATAAGAATCACAAGCTGAAGAGTAGTAAAATACATGAAGACTGTTTTTTTATAGGCTTTATAGACAGACAGATTGAGAGTGACTCTTGAAGGACCAGCAACACATCCTCTTCTACCACTGTTTGAAGAATTCATCTTCCAGAATACATTTTAATACGTTTTGTGAGTTTATTTTTAGTCCATCTCCTACCCTGAAGTCCGTTTTGCAGAGATGGACTAAAAATTAACTCCCAAAACGTATTAAAATGTATTCTGGAAGATGAATTCTTCAAACAGTGGTAGAAGAGGATGTGTTGCTGGTCCTTCAAGAGTCACTCTCAATCTGTCTGTCTATAAAGCCTATAAAAAAAACAGTCTTCATGTATTTTACTACTCTTCAGCTTGTGATTCTTATTAAGAGGGGGTCATTTTTTAGGATTCTTTGCCTAACCCAAGTCTCTGAGACCCTGACAGCTTGCTCTTCTGGAGACTCCAGGTAGGTTGCAGTTCTGGAAAATGGTGGTGCTGGAGACTAAAGGGTTCCCGATGGTTTCACACTTAATTCTTCACCTTAATTCTTCATTCTTTTGCAGTTAACATGTGTTTTTTCTTCTCCACCTGTTTTTGTCTGACCCTGCTGACCCAATGAGCATTTCACTGTCCAATGGTCATGCCTTAACTGTAATCTCTAGTATTGCATTAGTTTTGCATTCTTCTCATGGGGATTTAATAATTTTTGACTTTTCAGTCTTTGTTAAATCTCTTTTTTGGCTTATTTTATCTGTAAAAGAAAACTTGCCTAATAATTCTGCACACCTGAAAATAAGACATTTTTCATTTCCAGCCTTCATGAACAATTATATATCACTTATACATGATGAAATACAAAATTAATAGTAGTTATTAAGATTAATATGGTTTGGAATTGGCAAAATGTTCCTGGAAATAAAATATGATCAGAAAATCAACGTGCCTAATAATTCTGCACACACTGTAATTAACACCAAATATCTAGTCTGGCGTGAGAAAAGGACATAAAGGTCCCATGAAGCTGCTTCATGATGCAGTTACATTCCAACGTTGATGTATTTCCTATTGAAACAGGAAGTCGAGGCGGCACATATCAAGAGGCTCTAGTCGGTTCCTGATTAAAAATAATAGTAAATCCCTTTAACTGTTTTTGTAAATTTAAGCTGGGGACACACAAAGAACAACATTCTTTTGGCCAACACAACAAATCCTTGTGACCAACCTGCGAAAATTACGAAATCCCAGTGCGAAATCTGCATGGAAAAATCTTCCTTCAAATGAAAAAAATGTGCCAAACAATGGTTTGTATTTGTTCAAAATTGAAGTTTTTTGTCACCTTTGCACCACACCAGTCGCAGAATCGAGCATCCGAGTGGTTGACTCTATTGCACTTGGAGCAGGACACCATTTTGCCCTGTGAACTGGGTACAGGTGCAGCTCTCTGTCCACTTAAAACAGGCTGTGGAATGATAAAGCACCATTATAACCACTGTAGTGTCCTATCACAATCCTAGTAATGATTCAGCAGACTTCTGATTGGCTAATGCTGAATTCAGGTAGGCGGGGCTCTTACTGTGGTTTGCTGAAGCAGCTGGGATTCACAAGTGACACAATGTGTGATGTGAGAAGGGTTTCCTGTCCCACACGAGCCACAGATTAACTTATCCTAGAATAATAGCAATATAATATACTTAATTTAAATACATTTAATTGACTCAGGAGTGATCCACTACAGATAGATATGTACCTGTAGTCTCAGACTAGCCTGCGGCTGCAGTTGTTGAGCCAATGGAGACTCACACACCACACATGTGGCCGTATTAAGAGGCACCATGGTTTTACAGTGCACGCATAGACCCATCTGTGAAAAAGCACAGCAGATACTCATATTATTGGGAAATGATTACTGATGATCTGAATACCATGGTATTGTGTAGTAACAAAGTGTGTATTACCTGTCCTCCTTCAGTAGGGGGGAGTCTTTGACCAGGTATTGGGGGTACTGGTGATCCACAGTGCAGACAAAATCGGGCAAAAGGGTCTGAAGGGCGATGATTCAGGCACTTTGGACATCTTCAGAAATATATATATATTGCACACACACACAATTTTCAGCATCATAACTCCAGTCTTCAGTGACATGATCCTTCAGAAATCATTCTAATATGCTGAATATAGGATCATGTGACTTTTTTATCAAATAAATACAGCTTTGGACACTTCAGAAACAAAAATACTTAAGCAGGAGATGTTATTTTGAGCATGAAATTATCCATCCATCCATCTTCTACCGCTTATCCGGGACTGGGTCGCGGGGGCAGCAGTCTAAGCAGGGATGCCCAGACTTCCCTCTCCCTAGACACTTCCTCCAGCTCTTCCGGGGGGACACCGAGGCGTTCCCAGGCCAGCCGGGAGACATAGTCTCTCCAGCGTGTCCTAGGTCTTCCCCGGGGTCTCCTCCCGGTGGGACATGCCCGGAACACCTTCCCGGGAAGGCGTCCAGGAGGCATCCGGAAAAGATGCCCGAGCCACCTCAACTGACCCCTCTCGATGTGGAGGAGCAGCGGCTCTACTCTGAGCTCCTCCAGAGTGACCGAGCTTCTCACCCTATCTCTAAGCGATCGCCCAGCCACCCTGCGGAGAAAGCTCATTTTGGCCGCTTGTATCCGGGATCTTGTCCTTTCGGTCATGACCCACAGCTCATGACCATAGGTGAGAGTAGGAACGTAGATTGACCGGTAAATCGAGAGCTGAGCCGTTTCACCACGACACGGTACAGGGACCGCATTACTGCAGAAGCTGCACCGATCCGCCTGTCAATCTCCCGTTCCATCCTTCCCTCACTCGTGAAGAAGACCCCAAGATACTTGAACTCCTCCACTTGAGGCAGGAGCTCTCCACCAACCTGAAGCGGGCAAACCACCCTTTTCCGACTGAGAACCATGGCCTCGGATTTGGAGGAGCTGATTCTCATCCCAGCCGCTTCACACTCGGCTGCAAACCGTCCCAGTGCATGCTGGAGGTCCTGGTTTGATGAGGCCAGCACGACAGCATCATCCGCAAAGAGCAGAGATGAAATCGTGTGGTCCCCAAACCTGACCCCCTCCGGCCCCTGGCTGCGCCTAGAAATTCTGTCCATAAAAATTATGAACAGAACCGGCGACAAAGGGCAGCCCTGCCGGAGTCCAACATGCACCGGGAACAAGTCTGACTTACTGCCGGCAATGCGAACCAAGCTCCTGCTCCGGTCGTACAGGGACCGGATAGCCCTTAGCAAAGGGCCCCGAACCCCATACTCCCAGAGCACCCTCCACAAGATGCCGCGAGGGACACAGTCGAATGCCTTCTCCAAATCCACAAAGCACATGTGGATTGGTTGGGCAAACTCCCATGAGCCCTCCAGCACCCTGTAGAGGGTATAGAGCTGGTCCAGTGTTCCACGACCGGGACGAAAACCACACTGTTCCTCCTGAATCCGAGGTTCTACTTCGGCCGGATTCTCCTCTCCAGTACCCTGGCATAGACTTTCCCAGGGAGGCTGAGAAGTGTGATCCCCCTATAGTTGGAGCACACCCTCCGGTCCCCCTTCTTGAAAAGAGGGACCACCACCCCGGTCTGCCAGTCCAAAGGCACTGTCCCCGACCGCCACGCGATGCTGCAGAGGCGTGTCAGCCAAGACAGCCCCACAACATCCAGAGACTTGAGGTACTCAGGGCGGATCTCATCCACCCCCGGTGCCTTGCCACCGAGGAGTTTCTTGACTACCTCGGTGACTTCAGCTTGGGTGATGGACGAGTCCGCCTCCGAGCCCTCAGCCTCTGCTTCCTCAATGGAAGACGTGATGGCGGGATTGAGGAGATCCTCGAAGTATTCCTTCCGGCGCACTAGCGACTGACGCTACAGACTGTGGGCTTTAGTGTTCTTGTATGTCCGCCAACCTCCCATGCCGGAAACATCAGTTTGAATCCCGCTTGGAGCAGTGCGAGTAGAACCGGAGGGTTTACATTGGTGCCGTGACCCGGACGGGAGTGAGTGTAACAGAGGCCAGACAGTGATCCGAGTAGAAACAGAGGAGTTACATATATTATCAATTAAATAATTTAATGCTCAAAGTAACATCTCTCTCTCTCGCTCACCTAAGGAAATCTGTCTCTCTCTGAATCCGTGATGTCTGAGTGCTTGTCAAGCTTCTTAAGGGACTTTCCACAACATCTGCACTCTGGTTCTGGTGGGATTGAGAATGCTGACGTTAAACAGGAAGTGTTCCGTTTCAGTTTTCTGCTTGAGATGACACTGATCATAGTGAGGGTTGTTGGAGAGTGTTTTGTGTATGTTATAAACCTGTACTTGGTTTTCAACTGTCGGCCGTGCAGATGAACCGGGGCCGAGACGCTGTGAGAGGAATCGAGGACCTTTCAGAGATCTTCGAGATTCACTACTGGGAATATCTGGCATAAAAGAATGCAAAAAAGGCACAAGAAAGTGTAACTGAGTACGAATCTGAGATTAACAATTATTTTTAAATCATGGAATCTCTCAAGCAATGTTCAGGTCTTATTTTCCCCCAAAAACCAAGAGAAAAGTAAATAATTTTTCACATAAAGAAAACATAGAAGCCTATATTTAAGTTTTTTTTTTTTTTTTTTTTTTGTTACATTGTTTGGCACATTAAAACTCCCTTGCACAAATAGCCTACTGAAATGTGAATAATATTATCCTCATTACCGTAATGCAGGAACAATTATTAGTATTTTAAATGATAATGCATAATAATTTGTGACAAATGCACACTGGACTTATACCAAATGATTTACCTAAAAATTTAATAGAGGAAATGCCAGCTCCATTTTCGCTCTCCTTCAAATTCCTTGATGAGTCCTGTTCAACATAAAGAACTGTTTAAAATACATATTCTTAAATCCATGCAATGTTATTACGGGGAAAAAATGGGTTTAAAACTGACATTCTTGCCATTGATCGGTCTGCCATTCTTCAAAGAGTCATCCTCATGATCCGCAGTCTGATCCTCATCTGAACCAGGATCCACTATGAAAACCTTGGTGACGACAGCACTCTGTCGGCCATCGCTGTATTACATTACAAATGGTCTTTATTTGGGTCAATTTGAAGTCAAATTTGTTGCTGGGTGTTTCCCCACCAGGGCTTTTTTGACTTTTAGAGAATAAACTCTCAATGAGAATTCTGTGGTTTTTATTCAATTTTTCGTAATATTTCCACCCCATTTTAAATAATGTATTATGTATAATAACATTTGGTTACGGAAATGACAGTGACAAATTTGACATTTTACACATTTTTGGAATAAAATGGAAATCTCTTTTGTCTGGCATGTCTCCATATAGAACAGAGCTCTTAAATGGTGAAGGGAAAATATGAGATGGGAGGGAAAAATTATATTTCAATGCTTTTGCATTCTATCGCAAAAGTTTTGTGTTCCCGCGAGAAAGTTCATCTTTGTTGGCAAATAACTCAAAGTTTTGCGAGCAAGCGCAAAGTTTCTCGAGGGAATGCAAAACATTTGCGAGAGAATCCAAAAGCATTGACATTTTTTTCCAATGCTTTTCCCATCACTCCATACTTTTGCATTTCGCAGATAAACTTTGTGTTCGCTCGCAAAACTTTTGCGATGAGGTGGAAGGAAAAAAAATACATTTCAGTGCCTTTGCAAGAGAATGCAAAGGGAGGGATGCAAATACACTCACCTAAAGGATTATTAGGAACACCTGTTCAATTTCTCATTAATGCAATTATCTAATCAACCAATCACATGGCAGTTGCTTCAATGCATTTAGGGGTGTGGTCCTGGTCAAGACAATCTCCTGAACTCCAAACTGAATGTCAGAATGGGAAAGAAAGGTGATTTAAGCAATTTTGAGCATGGCATGGTTGTTGGTGCCAGACGGGCCGGTCTGAGTATTTCACAATCTGCTCAGTTACTGGGATTTTCACGCACAACCATTTCTAGGGTTTACAAAGAATGGTGTGAAAAGGGAAAAACATCCAGTAAGCGGCAGTCCTGTGGGCGAAAATGCCTTGTTGATGCTAGAGGTCAGAGGAGAATGGGCCGACTGATTCAAGCTGATAGAAGAGCAACTTTGACTGAAATAACCACTCGTTACAACCGAGGTATGCAGCAAAGCATTTGTGAAGCCACAACCTTGAGGCGGATGGGCTACAACAGCAGAAGACCCCACCGGGTACCACTCATCTCCACTACAAATAGGAAAAAGAGGCTACAATTTGCACGAGCTCACCAAAATTGGACAGTTGAAGACTGGAAAAATGTTGCCTGGTCTGATGAGTCTCGATTTCTGTTGAGACATTCAGATGGTAGAGTCAGAATTTGGCGTAAACAGAATGAGAACATGGATCCATCATGCCTTGTTACCACTGTGCAGGCTGGTGGTGGTGGTGTAATGGTGTGGGGGATGTTTTCTTGGCACACTTTAGGCCCCTTAGTGCCAATTGGGCATCGTTTAAATGCCACTGCCTACCTGAGCATTGTTTCTGACCATGTCCATCCCTTTATGACCACCATGTACCCATCCTCTGATGGCTACTTCCAGCAGGATAATGCACCATGTCACAAAGCTCGAATCATTTCAAATTGGTTTCTTGAACATGACAATGAGTTCACTGTACTAAAATGGCCCCCACAGTCACCAGATCTCAACCCAATAGAGCATCTTTGGGATGTGGTGGAACGGGAGCTTCGTGCCCTGGATGTGCATCCCACAAATCTCCATCAACTGCAAGATGCTATCCTATCAATATGGGCCAACATTTCTAAAGAATGCTTTCAGCACCTTGTTGAATCAATGCCACGTAGAATTAAGGCAGTTCTGAAGGTCGAAAGGGGGTCAAACACAGTATTAGTATGGTGTTCCTAATAATCCTTTAGGTGAGTGTATGTTGCAAGTGAACCAAATTTGTGACCAAATTTGTCAGGGAAAAGCAATACTTGTTAGTTTCTTTAGAGAACACAATACTTTTGTGAGGTAACGCAAATGTTTTGCAAGGGAACACAACACTTTTGAAAGAGAACAAAGTTTGGGAGCAAACACCAAGTTTGTCAGGGAAACACAATACTTTTGCTAGAGAATGCAATACTTTTGTGAGGTAGCCTAACGCAAATGTTTTGTGAGGTAACGCAGTTTTCCGGGGGAACTTCTATACTTTTCTAGAGGCAAAGTTTATCTAGATAACGCAATAGTTTTGTGAAGTACAAAAACATTTAGCAAGCGAACGCAAAGTTAGGTGCAAAGTTTCCTTTAGATTACGTTAAAACAGTTTGTCAGGGGAACTCAATACTTGAAAGAGAACTCAAATATTTAGTGAGCGGACGCAAAGTTTGTCAGGGGTAAAGCAACACTTTTGAAAGAGAATTCAAACATTTTTGTAATCGAATGCAAAATTTCTCAGGGGGACGCAATACTTTTGTGAGAGAGCGCAAAAGTTTTGTGAGCGAATGCAAAAACATTTCAAATTTTTCTCCCATATCATCTTTTCTAACGCCATGTCATCTTAGGGGCTCTGTAGGGTGTTGGAAAATAAATAAATACATACATTCAAGGCAAAAGTAGTAAAAAAATTAATAATTATAAATGGTAGAAAAAAAAAGTTCCAAGACAGTTTTAATATAATGCACAGAATATAACAAAAAGAAACAACCCCTGGCCCTGGGACATAATTTTGCACCCATAGTAAGTTGAAGAAACACCCAGCAACGTTATAAACAACACACTATAAAATGTACCCACGTGGTGACAGCCATGGCTCTCACAGACACTTTCCCCACAGGTAAGCGAATAGGCTCAGTGAACTTCATAGTGCTGCTGTTGCCACCAGAGCCCAGTCTCTTCATCTCCTCAGGCTTACTGCCATCCAGCGTGTACAGCAGCACACTCACATCAGAGGATTCTGGGATACATCATCATGTGCCATATCAATCACATGACGAACAACACACAAGCGTGTGTTAAAGCCGCAGACTCACCTGATTTGATCTCCACAGGAGTGCAGGAGTCAATCTCATGCTTGGCTTTACCTGGAGGAGGCATGCGAATGGGGATTATTTGAGGTGCTGCCACTGAACCTGCTGTCATGTTTGCACTCTTCAACCTGCAATATAGGAGGGAAAATACATTTTTACAGAACTACAGATGCGTTTAATTAAGCACATGCATTAAAAGGTGAAGTACATTAGGCTGTAGAAAATATGAGCTACTATCCAGACTATTTGTGTGTTTTAAGTAGCTCGAACCTGTAAAAATTTGAACCATAAACGAAATGAACTCGCAGTGCACCGCTGTATCCAACGACGCTGTAAAGATATATTAAACGCTGTTGAGTCGTCACGTATCCTATAGCAACTGAGAAGCCTGGTACGCATGCGCACCCCCACCCCCCCCACACACACACACACACACACACACACACACACACTTACGCACTTGATGCACATCAAGTGCATGCGTATATAAAAGAATAATAACGTCATCATGGCAACAGAGGAGTTACAAGCAGAAATGTGAAATACTATATTTACCTAAAGTGAACACATGAATTATTATTTATTATAAATTCTACATAAAAAAAAAAAATACTGCATAAAAGAGAGCTACATTTTTTTATTTTGTGTAAGCCAATGCTTCCCCCTACAGGCCAGTTATGCATTTCTCAATAATGCATATGAGACGATACATTATAATACAGAACACATTTTGTATAGATAAGTAGGCCTATGTCTTATGTATTTAATTATGTATTTCATTAGATATGCACGTCAATGGCAAAGTAAACACACTGATGCTTCATTTTAGCAACCTTTTTAACTGAAATGCCTGTGCTGGTTTATTTAATTATTCTTATAAAAGAAGATAAGTGTCATTAGGAATAGGAAAAAATAAAAATCTTTCTATGATGCTGAATGTCATTAAACAAATAACAACACCCGATGTTAATATTAATTATTCTCGTACTCCAGCAAAATAGGTGGCGGTATGAAGGTTTTACTTGGTTCGCAATCTGCCCTGTCTGTGTTGCCATGTCTTCCTTTTATTCGTCACTTTGCGCTTGTTTGGTTATACATATTGTAAGTCGCGTTTATGGGATTTATCGGCATACTTCCAGATTAAAGTCGGTGTTAACGACAAAAATAGCTTATTTTCACTTATTCAGAAGAAGGAAGTCGCAAATTTTTGCTAGTATTGGATAACCCGTTTGCACGTTTATTTGGCGCGATCTGGCAACCCAGCCGCCTGTAAACTCTCCCCGCCTACCGCGAGACTTGAGGAGTGCAGACTGACATTCTACAGCGTTTCACTGCAACTTCAAATGGATATATGAATGTATTATTATTATTATTATTGTTGACATTTGACTTTATCCTCAAGTAATTCCCTTCTCATGAACAATGACAGAAGTTAAAGTAAAAAAAGAGTCAACGGACCCTGTAGATATCGAGAATCGGTGAGTTCAGCGCAGGTTTAACATGCGAGTCTTGGCCTGTAAACACAACATAACGCGTGGATGTATTTTAGAAGCAATTAAAGTTAACATCAAAGCTATTTTGCAGACTTTGTTTATTGTAAGTACTTGAGTTAATGGCAAAACGAACCAAGTTTAGATCCAGAAGATGAGCGTCGTGGTAATGATATGTTAATGTTGAGAAAATTTAAAGGAACAGTTCACCCAAAAACTAAAATTCTGTCATCATATAAGTTACTCACCCTCATGTTGTTCCAAACATGTATGAGTTTCTTTCTTCTGCTGAACACAAAGTAAGTTATTTTGAAGAATGTGGATAACCAAACGGTTTTCATTGACTTCCATAGTAAAAAAATAAATAAAAAATACTATGAAAGTCATTGGGGTCCATTAACTGTTTTGTTAACGATATTCGTACAAATATCTTATTTTGTGTTCAGCAGAAGAAACAAGTTTGGATTAATTTGAGGGCGAGTACGATTTTTCTGAATTTTCATTTTTGGGTGCACTATCCCTTTAAGTGTTTTTGGTCGGAATTAAATGTTCAGTTTTGATATTTCTATTTGTACTAACTGATTTTAACATAATGAAGAGCAAAGGAAGTTTTTTTTTTTTTTTTTGTCATGCTGTGCAGAGGACTTCGGGAAATGTAGTTGATATTGCTCAAGGACCTTTTTTTCCCCTCTATTAAAGGATAAAAGAGCTGTGTCAGCAGTTTCCACAAGGGATCACAGACCAGGTCATCCAGAATGACATGCCGCACGTTGAGGCGCAGCAGCGAGCCTCGGCCATCAACAGACTGCTGTCTGTGGTGAGATGTTCAGCTCCAGCTGACGGTGCATGAAACATGTGTCTCTGCTCTTTATACTCATGTGTGATTCTTCATTTCTGTTCTCAGGGTCAGTTAGACTTGCTCAAGAACAGCAATGGCCTTTTATACAGGCTTAAAGATGTTCAGTCTGCAAGGTTTGTCTCTTTAAATGCAAGCACATCATCTTAATATGCTATATATAAGTGTGTGTGTATATTCTATATATATATATATATATATAAATGCAAATGCGTGTTTTGTAAATGTGAACACAAGCTTAGTGAATTAAAATATATATATTTCACACAAATTTAGTTTGCAAATATGTGCACATACATTTAAATGTAATTAAAAAAGGCATTCAAATTAATTTAAGAATTGTATAATGTATAATTTATGCATTTATTTTTTTCACAGTAAAGTAAAAGGCTCTGATAACCAAGAAAAACTAGTTTACCAAATCATAGAGGATGCTGGGAATAAAGGTAAAATGCATTTTTTATTGTATGCGTTTGATCTATATTGATAAAGAGTTTATTTTTAATTGCTTTTTCTGTTTTCTAAAGGAATTTGGAGCAGAGACATCAGATATAAGAGTAACCTTCCCCTCACAGAAATCAATAAAATCCTCAAGAATCTTGAGAGTAAGAAACTCATCAAAGCGGTGAAGTCTGTTGCAGTGAGTTGATCTCCAAACATTTAGACATTTGAAATGTTTAATTTGCCTTAGAGCTACTGAAAAGTCATGGATTTTTCCCATCCAGGCCTCTAAGAAGAAGGTCTACATGCTGTACAACCTGCAGCCGGACCGATCTGTGACAGGAGGCGCCTGGTATAGCGATCAAGACTTCGAGTCTGAGTTTGTTGAGGTTCTCAACCAACAGTGCTTTAAGTTCCTGCAAAGTAAGGTTAGATTGTAACATTTCATATTCCTCTTAATCTTTGAATTCTTCTCTTTCTTCATTAGCATAAAAAAAAAAGTTACCTGACAGTCAACAATATTTTGTTGTATGAATATCAGAACATACAATATATCAAAAGAAAGAACAGTACTACCTCTGGTTAAAAAAAAAAAAAAAAAAATCATTTTATGCTAGCTTCATGCTTTTTTTTTTTTTAGCAACACTTGAATGTTGGTAAGTTTCTTTTAAAAAAAAGCAAAATTTTGAACAAAAAACGACAAAAAAAACAATGATCTAAACATATATCGGGTAGATCGAGTCCATCAACACCCTTAAAGCTTCACATTCCTATACATCTTCCTGGGCTCGGCATTTCATTCGGTAACATTAGGCAGTTTTGATTTATATGATGATTAATGTTTGATGATCGCATTACCTTACATATGCGTAAGCAATGCATTTATCGCTTGTTTCTTCTGCTTTGCTTGTGTTTTGATCTGGAGATTCTGTACTCTTTTAGAAGAGGTGTAATAGCGCCCCCTACCGTATAACAGAGAAAACATGAATTGCTGGAAACTCGTTGTGTCATAAATGGACAATTTCTTGAATGGCAGGAAAGTGTTGTGTTGTAAATGATGCCCAATTCCATTCAGCATTGTGTCGTAAATGAATGAAAATCCGTCAATGGCGGGAAAGCGGTGTGTCATAAATAGGGCTGTAACGATTCCTCGATTAAAGTTGAGTACTCGATTTTTAAAAGTCCTCGATTGCAATTTACCCATGTCGAGTAACCGGCAAATTACCGGAAGTTGGGCTTTCCACAGACGAGAATCCATGAACCGCATTATTACACCGTTTTCTAAGGCTACGCGATCTATATAAAACCATTTGCAATCATAATATAGCATAGTGCTATCATGAAATCACAAAGGCTGTGATTCAGTTTAAAAAATATATGCGCTCTTTTTTTTTTTTTTCACAGAGAAGCAAAACGCTTTATTTACATGCGTGCAGATTGTGATAAAAGTACCTCAGCTCTGTTCACAGTAAACACTGCTCCAGACACACTCAGTCTCTGCATGTGCTGTTGGTTTAGGTTTCCAATAATGTGCATTTGGGAACGCAAAACCTCGGACGCGTGTTTCATAGTTGCACTGTTATCATTTATATGCGTGGAGTGCGTCTCGGGTTTCTCATACTCCATTTCTGCGTGCTGTGAGTTTGTGATTTTAATAATGTATTAGTAAATGTTAAAATTAATATTAACTAAGATTAATAAATGCTGTAGAAGTATTGTTCATTCTTAGTATGGTAACTAAGGTAGTTAACTAATGAACCATATTGTAAAGTGTTACCTATTTGTATTTTAAGTCATTTTAAAGGCTGTTGTTCACTTGGATCTATTTTTATTACCACATTTTTTGTTATCCGATTACTCGATTAATCGATGGAATAATCAGTAGAATACTCGATTACTAAAATAATCGATAGCTACAGCATTAGTTATAAATGATGGAAAATTCCATCAACGGCTGTGAAGCGTTGTGTTGTGAATTACAGAAAATTTCGTCAATAATTGGGAAGCATTGTGTTGTAAATTATGAAAGATTCCGTCAATGGAGGGAAAGCGTTGTGTCGCAAATGACAGAAAGTTCCATCAACGGCTGCGAAGCGTTGTTGTGAATTACGTAAAATTTCGTCAATAATTGGGAAGCATTGTGGTTTAAATGATGGAAAATTACGTTAATGGAGGGAAAGCATTGTCGCAAATGACAGAAAGTTCCATCAACGGCTGCGAAGCGTTGTTGTGAATTACGGAAAATTTCGTCAATAATTGGGAAGCATTGTGTCATAAATGATGGAAAATTCCATCAATGGCTGGGAAGCAATGCGTTGTGAATTACGGAAAATTCCAAAAATAATTGGGAAGCATTGTGTCATAAATGATGAAAAATTCCGTCAATGGAGGGAACGCGTTGTGTCGCAAATGACGGAAAGTTCCATTAACGGCTGCGAAGCGTTGTTGTGAATTATGGAAAATTTCGTCAATAATTGGAAAGCATTGTGTCATAAATGATGAAAAATTCCGTCAATGGAGGGGAAGCGGTGTCGCAAATGACGGAAAGTTCCATCAACGGCTGCGAAGCGTTGTTGTGAATTATGGAAAATTTCGTCAATAATTGGGAAGCATTGTGTTGTAAATTATGGAAAATTCCATCAATGGCTGGGAAGCAATGCGTTGTGAATTATAGAAAATTCCAACAATAATTGGGAAGCATTGTGTCATAAATGATTAAAAATTCCGTTAATGGAGGGAAAGCGTTGTCGCAAATGACGGAAAGTTCCATCAACGGCTGCGAAGCGTTGTTGTGAATTACGGAAAATTTCGTCAATAATTGGGAAGCATTGTGTTGTAAATTATGAAAAATTCCGTCAATGGAGGGAAAGCATTGTGTCGCAAATGACAAAGTTCCGTCAACGGCAGCGAAGCGTTGTTGTGAATTACGGAAAATTTCGTCAATAATTGGGAAGCATTGTGTCATAAATGATGGAAAATTACGTCAATGGAGGGGAAGCGGTGTCGCAAATGACGGAAAGTTCCATCAACGGCTGCGAAGCATTGTTGTGAATTATGGAAAATTTCGTCAATAATTGGGAAGCATTGTGTCATAAATGATGGAAAATTCCATCAATGGCTGGGAAGCAATGCGTTGTGAATTACAGAAAATTCCAACAATAATTGGAAAGCATTGTGTCATAAATGATTAAAAATTCCATCAATGGAGTGAAAGCGTTGTGTCGCAAATGATGGAAAGTTCCATCAACGGCTGCGAAGCGTTGTGTTGTAAATTATGAAAAATTCCGTCAATGGAGGGGAAGCATTGTGTCGCAAATGACAAAGTTCCGTCAACGGCAGCGAAGCGTGTTGTGAATTACGGAAAATTTCGTCAATAATTGGGAAGCATTGTGTTGTAAATTATGAAAGATTCCGTCAATGGAGGGGAAGCGTTGTCGCAAATGACGGAAAGTTCCATCAACGGCTGCGAAGCGTTGTTGTGAATTACGGAAAATTTCGTCAATAATTGGGAAGCATTGTGTCATAAATGATGGAAAATTACGTCAATGGAGGGGAAGCGGTGTCGCAAATGACGGAAAGTTCCATCAACGGCTGCGAAGCATTGTTGTGAATTATGGAAAATTTCGTCAATAATTGGGAAGCATTGTGTCATAAATGATGGAAAATTCCATCAATGGCTGGGAAGCAATGCGTTGTGAATTACAGAAAATTCCAACAATAATTGGAAAGCATTGTGTCATAAATGATTAAAAATTCCATCAATGGAGTGAAAGCGTTGTGTCGCAAATGATGGAAAGTTCCATCAACGGCTGCGAAGCGTTGTGTTGTGAATTATGGAAAATTTCGTCAATGGAGGGGAAGCATTGTGTCGCAAATGACAGAAAGTTCCATCAACGGCTGCGAAGCGTTGTTGTGAATTATGGAAAATTTCGTCAATAATTGGGAAGCATTGTGTTGTAAATTATGAAAAATGCCTTCAGTGGAGAGGAAGCATTGTGTCGCAAAGGACGGAAAGTTCCATCAATGGCTGGGAAGCAATGCGTTGTGAATTACGGAAAATTCCAAAAGTAATTGGGAAGCATTGTGTTTCAAATGATGAAAAATTCCATCAATGGAGGGAACGCGTTGTGTCGCAAAGGACGGAAAGTTCCATCAACGGCTGCGAACCGCTGTGTTGTCAATTACGGAAAACTTAGTCAATAATTGGGAAGCGATGTGTGGAAAATTCCATCAATGACCGGGAAATGTGTTTGTTTTTAGGCCGAAGCAGCGAGAGACAGTAAGCAGAGCCCCATGGTGCAAAGAAACAGCTCATTTGCCACGTCTCATGAAGTGTGGAAGTACATCTGTGAGCTCGGCATCAGCAAAGTTAGTGGGAATAATATCTTAATACTGCAGAGTTATTAAACATGAACTGAATAGGTTTATTATATGGTGATGTTCCTGTGCGCAGGTAGATCTGTCCATGGAAGACATCGAGACCATCCTAAACACACTGATCTTTGATGGCAAGGTGGAGATGACCATAATCGCTGCTAAAGAGGGCACGGTGGGGAGTGTCGATGGACAGATGAAGCTCTACAGGGGAGTGAATCCCATAATTCAACCCACAGGCCTGGTCAAAACACCATGTGGATTGTGTCCGGTAATGTTTATATGTTTCGAATAAATAATACTAACAGAATTTTCATTTTTGGGTAAACTATCCCTTTAATATCCATTTAAAACCCATTAATCTCATGGCATTATTTAATTGTAATTGCCGTGTAAATGCTTTCATGAAATAAAAATCTAAATACCAATTCTGATCCAAAAATCCAAATTTGATGTTCGATTAATTAAACGGCACATCATGTAATTAATTGGATCAAAACTTTTAATCAGTTGACAGCCCTAATAATAAATAGGATAAAACATATTTTAGTTGATTACATCATGTGGTTTAATGTGCTAAGTTAACTCTTTGTCTTCTAGGTGTTTGATGACTGTCATGAAGGGGGTGAAATCTCTCCATCTAACTGTGTTTACATGGTTGAGTGGCTGGACTTCTGAGCAGCCAAGCGGATGTCTTTGTTTTTCTCTGTGGAGAAAGTATTTTTCATGCAGCGATTCGATGCAGCTGAAGATTTATTTTATTTATATTGAACATTAATGGCTTTAATGAGACGAGCAGGACTACACTGAGTGGATAAGAAGCAGCTTACGTCAGCTTACATTTGGAGTCATAAAAAGACTGATGTATTTTTTTCTGTTTTGGTAATTGTTTATTCTTTTTTTCACCCATAGATATGTCTTTAAAGATATACCTCAACCATTTCAATAAATAAAGGTTTGTTAAATTGTTGATAGGTAGTCTATATATTGGACTGTGTTTGTGCACCTCTATAATTTCAATGCACTGCATCCATGCTTTATCAGATTGTTAATGACACCTATGGGTTTTTTTTTTAATAAGACAAATTCAATAAATCAGCACTGACCTCAAGTAAAAAAAAAAGACTTAAATCTGCATTTGTGGTTTAAAAAAATGGCAAAAGAAAAATATATGTACAGACAAAGTAACTGTGGAGACAACTGTTGTCATGATGGGGCATATTTTATATATAAAATATATTTTATTTTATAATTTCGCATTTTATGTCATATAACATAATTTCACATTTTAGGTAAAAAAAAAATTCTGCCATATAATCGAACACATCAAACAAAAAAATTGTCAAAGCTTATATATATATATATATATATATATATATATACACACACACACACACACACACAGTGTAATTTGCTCACTTGAATGTTTTTAACTATTTCCACATTTTATTTTATTTTATTTTGGGACTCTTTATTTTACTTATTTGGACGATTAAGTTTTCTTTACTGGCATTTTTGCATATGAAGGATTCTATATATTGTGGTCGTTTTTTATGAGTTTTTTCTGTTTCTTAAATGCTGCCCTTTTTCGAGTGAGTAATTTGCGCTATGATTAAGTTGTATTTAGTGCATACAAAAGTAGTCACGACTCCAAGACCAAGGAGCAACTTTACCTGCGTAAAGTTGGTTATATAGTCTATTTTCAGTGTATTCTTTGAGCTGACTGCAGGGTGAAGAGGGAATAAGGGCACACTTTGGGAACGAGTCGGGGAGGGAAGCCATGAAGCCGGTTTGCCGTGTAAACGGTCACTGATAGACTCTCTTCCACTTTCCACGGTTACAAATCTATTTCTGGAGTTTACGTCGATTCGACAGTAGGTGGCGACGACTGACTGGTCTTTATGAGAGAGTCATCATTTATCCAGCAGATTCGATTAAAAAGGGTGGTATAATGCCCTTTTCACAAGATGTAAAATAATGTGTATGTGAAGTTTTAGCTCAGAATACCCCACAGATATTTTTATGGAGCATGTTAAAGTCACTTTTTGAGGGTGAGCAAAAACGCACCGTTTTGTGTCTATTCCTTTAAATGCAAATGAGCTGCTGCTCCTGGCACAGGGGTTGGAGCTTCAACAGCTTGCACTCAGCACTGAAAATTTCAAAAACGTTTAGCCTTTTATGTTCAAATCGGATTCAGACAATGATGGAGAGACTCAAGAAGAAGTGACGACATGTAGAAAGCAACAGGACGTTTCTGAATGTTTAGTTGGTGAATTTATGTAGCTTATGTGTAGTTATCTTCTAGTCATTGATTAGCATATTCTGTCTTGATAATCTATAAATCGTGTTCAGGGGGCGGGGTTTATGTAAATACTAGGGTTGGTGATGTCACTAACCCGGGAGGAATGTGGTGTAGTCCTTAAAAAGCAATTTCTTTAAAAGCAAATATCTCCCTTTGCTTTGAACTTTAAGCGACGTAACTTTTCAGATGTTGTTTATGCACATACAGCAGCATACACAGGAACTAAAGTTAAAATCATAATCAACCATCCCTTTAATATAACTTCGTTCAGGAATGAAACAAGAGGCGGTGAGTTACTGAATCAACTATTCACTGTCTCAGAATAGAGATGTGCTTTGGCTTTGTTAAAATAGACGAAAATAGACAAAATAATTGACTGTTGTGTCTAAAATATACTACAGTACCTGATAAACACACACACATACACTACTGTTAAAAAAATAAAAAAAATAAAAAAACCTTTATTCAACAAGGATGCATTAAATTGATCAAGAATGACTAAACATTTACATTGTTGAAATTACATTTCAAATAAATGCTCTTCTTTTGACCTTTCTATTAATCAAAGAACCCCAAAAAAGTTGTATTACGGTTTCCACAACAAAATCAATCAGCACAGCTGCATTCAACAATAATAATCATCAGAAAAGTTTCTTGATTATAAAAAATAAATGACACGTGACACTGAAGTCTGGAGTAATTATGCTGAAAATGCAGCTTTGATCACAGGAATAAATTACATTTTAAAATATATTCAAATCGAATGTAGGCTATGTATTTTAAATAGTAATAATAATTCACAATATTACTGTTTTTACTGTATTTTTGATCACATAAATGCAGCCTTTGGTGAGCATAAGATACTTCTTTCAAAAACATTTAAAGATCTATACGACCCCCAAACTATTAAATGGTGTATATTGGGTAAACTTAAAAGGTATACATAAAATTGTGTCCTATACAATCATGCTTGTGTTCAAAATGTAATCACTACATTTTGGTATAACAATTCTATTCACATTATGTTCTAATAGGCTATGCATTTTCTTTTCAGCATCTCAGTCTGTTCGCATGTTCTGCCAAAGCATTCATTGATGATGAAGAGACCAAAAGGTGTTTATTATATCTATGTGACACATGCGTGACACGCATTTTTATCACAGTCTCGCGCGCAGTAGCTATAGTAACCGGTCGGAGGAGCGCGTAGCAACACGAGAGGAGGAGGCACAGCATCATCTACCGAGAGCGAAGGAGAAACAACCGATGCATCGACCTTTATTTCATCCAAACCTGCTTCTGGTGGAGAAAACTGAATGCGATCTCGTTTACATTTTGTTTTGTAATTATTAAACACACTTAAAGGTACATTCAGCGCTTTGATTGTAAATCTCAATTGACGTGATGAAGTTCGTCGTGGTTTTGGTGTCCGCTGGCCTCCTGGCTTTTCTTGGCGTGGGCATCTGCATCATCGCCAGCGTGTATTCGCGATCATCGGCCGCCGCGCCCCAGGCGCTCTCCGACAACAGTTCGCTCTCACTGCTGGAGCCGCTGCCGGGATCCGTGGCGCGCGCCGGCCCGCTCGGAGCTCTCCATGGTGCTGAATCCTATGAAGGAGGCGGGTTGGACATCGGCCTGGAGATACCGTCGCTCAATGAATTGAGCACTGGGGACGTGACTGGGCCGAGTCCCAAACAGTTCACCCTCGATCGACTCATTTGTACCCCTGTTCCCATCAGTGATTGCAAATCAAGGGATTTGAGACAACAAGCCGATGACCCGTTTGTCGACGAGGAGGACTGGAGCCTCCGCATCACTGCTGAGGAGCTCCGACAGATCGTCATGCAACAAAACGACCAAATCCTCATTGACCAGAAGACCATCACGGAGCTAACCGGGAAGCTCACGGAGTGTGAGAACGGACTGGAGGAGAGGACTCTGCACGAGCGGAGTATGGGAGTGTGGGCGAGCAACCGGCGCCACATGGCCGGGGATGATGTGAGCAGCTCGGTTGCAGTACAGCTGCAGACGGCGCGGGCTGTGGAGGAACTGGAGAGAGCGATTCTTCAACTTAAAGATCGCATAGAGAAGTTGGAGGTTGGTAATAATAATAAATTATTTAAGACTTGACAGTATCATTCTCTGTCTGAAAGGGAATTTGGTGCTGGGGCAGGGGAAACAGTTTTGTAAATAAACTTGTTTGCAAAGATGCATCAAAATGCTTGGGGATTTTGGGGAGAAGTGTCCCTGTTCACAGATATTGTAGTATGTCTCTGTGTCTCTTTCTCACCTTGACAGTGATTCCTTTCCCCTCCATCTTGTTCATCTCCTGAAAGGCATATACATAAATCATGAGGGAGGAGAGAATAGTACAGGTTCTCAGCTACACCTGATTTGTAGATGTTGTGATATAGACTCATGGATCAGAGTTGTTATTGTTAACTAAAACTAAAACAACTATTAAAAATCGTTTTTATTAATTGAAATAAAGCTGGAATAAAATAAAATAAAAATATTAAATGGGAAACTGGTCAACTAACTGAAATTAAATAAGTTGAAGTACTAAAATTGCTAAAATTATAACTGAAATAGAAAATACATTTAAAGCTAAATAGAAAAAAACTAAAATTACAAAAAGTCAAATTTAAACGTCTATTTTAAAATATTTCAAATAATAAAATATACATACTACTAAAATAACAATGTTACGGATTAGTATATTCAATAATGAAAATTCTGTCATCATTTAAAGAGGTTAAAGGAAATATCTTGATTTTATGCTAGATTTCCTGTTCATTAGGGCAACATTTATTTAGCATTGAAACATGCATTTTCTGCAAAGCTGCTTTGAAACTATATGTATTGTGAAAAGAGCTATACAAATAAATGTGAATTGAATTTACTCAACCTTATGTCGTTCCAAAGCCATATGACTCTATTCTAAGGAACAATATGCTTTGAAGAATGTAGTGGTTGCTCTTTTCTATGCAGTTAGAAGGAGCGTCCAAGCTTCCAAAAGGATGTAAAAGCAACATAAAAGCTTTAAAAAGGTAGTTTGTACAACTCATGCATCATATTCCAAGTCTTCTAAAAACAATAGTTGTTTGAGGATCAGAAATAATACTAACATCAGCTCTTGCTCTCTTTGAATGCGAAAAGTTTTTCTAATTCAACAGCACATTATTTTTCAAGTTCTTGTAATGCAAATTAATCTAATATAATCAGATAAACACGCTAAACAGGATACATTAGGTTTTGCAATAATGACCTCTTGCATAATTCTCTCTCAGTTGGAAATCGGCCCTGCAGCGTTGAACCACACTGAGCACACTGTGAGCACATTGGGGAGCGTAGTGGTGGGCGAGCCTGGCAGGCCTGTGGAGGATTTGGAGGGAGAGCTGGAAAAGAAGATTAGACTGCTGGAGAAGGAGAGGAAGAACCTGCGCAAAGAGACCCAGAGCCACCACCAGCACATCGACCAGGGACTCAACACCCTGCAAGAGCGTATTGCAGAGCTGGAACAGAGTAAGGAGGAGGGTTGGGACCAACTCAGGGGAAAGGGGGTGAAATTGTCTCTCGATTTTAAACTCATTTTCTCCTCAGGTCTTACAGATTACAGTTACCCCCAAGGGTATAAACTTTCCTTCCCCGTGCGGACTAACTACATGTATGGGCTTGTCAGGCGGAATATTCCAGAGATGTACGCCTTCACAGCATGTCTGTGGCTCAAGCCTGCCGAGAGTGGAATTGGGACACCATTTTCCTATGCTGTACCCGAACAACCCAATGAAATTGTCCTGTTGCAGGGAATTCATAATCCTGCAGAACTACTCATCAATGATAAGGTAAGACACATCGCCACACCTTCCATCCGCAGCAACCTTGCAGAATACAGTTGATGGACTCAACCGTTCCCTCCATTTACAGGTGGCACAGCTGCCTCTATCTTTGCCGCAGGGCATCTGGCAGCACATATGTGTGAGTTGGACCCTACGGGATGGAGTTTGGAAAGCATATCAAGGCGGAAAGTTGAGAGGACGGGGTGAAGGGTTATCCGCATGGCACCCAATCAAATCCGGGGGCGTCTTGGTATTGGGACAGGAACAGGTGAGCAAAACAGGGAGTTCTGGAAGAGTCTGAATACACCCTCGAAAGTACACCTTCACTCTCAGAAAAAATTGCTACAATCTTAACCTTTAGGAGTGCAACAGCTTGTCAATGGGGCAGTGCCCTTCGCACCCCTAAAAGTTTAGTAGCACCCTAAATGGTACATTTTTCAACTCTAAGCTACTAACAAGCACCTTTTAGGGGTAGATAAGGTACAAAGTTGTCCTTTTACTGCACCAGTGACAAGCTGTTTTACCCCTTAAGGTACAATTGTTGGACTTTTTTTCCCTGACATTGTTTGCGTCCTTCAGGAGGTGTACCTTTGAGGGTACTACCCTTTGACAAGGTGTTGTTCCTTGAAGGTACCATTTCTGCATATTATTTTTGATGCAACATTGTGTTTATCAATGTGTAACCCTTCGGCTCTCCTTGGCTTCACTGCAGGACACCCTTGGTGGGCGGTTTGACGCATCCCAGGCTCTTGTTGGGGAGCTTTCATTATTTAACCTTTGGGACCGGGTGTTGTCGCCAACAGAAGTGGCCGCTCTGGCGGCTTGCCCAGAATCGCCACGGCTGGGGAACGTGGTGCCCTGGACGGACCGAGATGTGGACGTGTTTGGTGGAGCTGTCAAGGACCACGTGGACCCCTGTGTTCAGAGCTCCCATCCCCGGCAATGAACGGGACCATGGGTTCATACCTTTCTTTTTTAAGGAGGTGGTAAATAAGAAAAAAAAAAGGCTTGAAATGTATGACAATTGTGCTGTGGTCCCGGTCCCGGTCTATATAAAGAATGTATTTACGGTAGAGCTACACTCTCTCTGAGTGTTCGTTTCTGCAGTAAAGGGATTTGTCTGTGTGTGTGATTGTGTTCGTTCGGATAGAGCTGCTGCCGAAGGCTTTTAAAGGCCTGTTTGTGTCTCGTGTTGCTTGTGTTATTTCATGCCCTTCTTAAAGCATTACCGCACACTGGTCCCTTCAGATTTAGAGAATGTTTTTCTAATAAGATGGATCTGGCTCATTATCACAGCACTTGTCTTGCTCTTGTTTCATTATTTGTGTAAAGTGGAGCTTTCGCTTCTTTCCCAGAGCAGCATTTTGCTTTCTTGTTTTTATTTCCAGTTCCTTAGGGTCACTTTCAGTCCGGCAGCACCTAAAGGTGTACAACGTCTTATCTTTATCAGAACATGTCTTAAAATTTTGTTATTTTTGCATCTGGTGAAATGGGTACTTACTCTGAGTCTGCAATGTATTTTCTCTCACAGGTTCAGCGAGATCCAAAAATATTTGAACCAAAATGTGTTATTTGAAGCTTAGTATCTTAAACGTCACACAAAATTTTGAAGATCTGATATGCAGCCCACTCACTATGAAAATATGAATGTAAAACAGTATTTAGCATCTTGTCTTGTTACCTTTGCATTGTACCTATAGCCCTCCTTGCCCCATCACAGAGAAAAGCTTAGGGAAGTGCCTGTCTGTTTATTTGACTCTTGCAATTGGTTGATGATCAGCTGTAATGTCAGTGTAGTGCTTCTTCATATTTGCACCACCAAGGATCTATGATATTGTGACAAATGTGGATGAAAATATTAAAAACGTGAAGAAAATAAATACGAGAGTGCATTGTCTTAAATTGGATTTATCATTCACTACTCCTAGACCAATCCAAAGCAAAACATGTACATGAAGTAACACTGTACACAATGAGATTATAATTGGCTCAATGGTTAGAATGAAAATTTATGCAAATCCTGGTTATTTTCATTCTCATCCTCTCATTCACCCTCTTCATGCTGCTGCTGAATTATAGATGTGTGTTTATCACCCCCTCCATCACACTCACGTCACATCCCACCAGAAACCTTTTCTTATCTCTCTCTGTGTGTGCATTTCCTCTGCTCTGTACAATCTGTATTTGCCATTTCAATTCATTTCATCGTTTCAATAATGTTTAAAGTTTAACAATCATAAGCAAGCAGCTGGGCAAGAAAAAAAAAAAAATACCATAACAAGGATGGGGTACAAAGGCTACCTTTATTCCCTGCTGTTTGACACATTCATAAAGTGACTATTTTCTGGTAACGCTCTGTAAGTGTCACTGTGTTCAATGCGCAGCCAGACTCCCATCTGTTGCAAGCCTCTTCTCTTCTTCCCGTAAGGTACTAACTTCCTTTTATATTCTTGCTCACATCAGAGGTTAGATTATCCCCTCCCCCTGCTTTTATTTGTAAATCTATCTAGTAACTGAAAATCCCCTATAATCCACAAATCAAAGCATGGTCTGTCTGGGAAACTCACGGAAAGCTTTTAGATGATCAAACGCTGTGCCGCAAAATCCGAATGCATTTAAATAATGTATATCCTAACCTACAAATGGCTAGCTTAATGCTGTCCCTGAATACTAAATTGGGTTATAGGAGAAAGTATTTAAAATAATTTGAGCTTTATTGCACTGTTGTAAAGTTTATCTGCTGTTAACTTTTAACCGCAGGGCACGTCTATAATTCATGCCTTTTATTTGACTGAAATGGGGAACTAAAAAGGTTTTTATTAGGTCAAGTAAGTGATTATTTTACACAAAAAAAAATGACAGTACTGCAGTAGTGTGAATTGCAATGTAATATAACATAACTGTAAACTCTTGCTGACAGGTCTCAGATCAGCGTGACAGTTATCTGGGCCAAACTCAGCAGCTGTGCACAGATGTATCTAGAGCTTAATGCAGGTCAGTAAAAAGTGAGAGAAAACAACAAAGATGAATGTGTGGTGGGACGGATGCAGCATCTAGAGGGCAGTTTTCATCATGCAGTGCAGGGGTTGAATGGGGACGTGACACAGCTGCTGTCTGGGCTCATAAAATACTGAGCTTAAATGGATAGTTTACATGTTGTGTGGATAGAAGATGTGTAAATACACTGTAAAAAATGTATAACCCTCCCAAATAAAAAATTTCAAGTGACCGATAACATCTAAATTTTTCAATTGGCCCAAGTGAAAATCTGTAAATTTAATTTTATAATTTACAGAATTTCACTTGGGCCAATTGAAAAATGTAGATGTTATCGGTCACTTGAAATTTTTGATTTGGGAGGGTTAGAAATGTTTTACAGTGTATGCAGTTTTGGAATGACATAATAACATAATATTCATTTTTGGTTGAATTATTTTAAAAAGCAAGTTATAATGTTTATTATATATTTTAAAGTCACTGTGAAAGTTAACAATTCTTTTTTTTTTTTTTTTAAGGAATATTGCAGTATTTATTATACATGATTTGTCAGTGCACATCATGTTACTAAAATCCATGTGCCCTTAATCCTAAATCAAAATAACTTCCTCTCCCTCTTGCAGTGACATCTCTTCTTTTCTTTGATGATGCGTTTACTGGCACGAGGGCGGGGCAACCTGTCACTCACATGAGATTGACCAATAGCAAACCAGCCATCCAAACGATTTGCAATGGACAAAAACCAAGTCCCGCCCTACATTTGTTCTTGTTTGAGAAGCCATTTAACTCGGATATATGTCACATTCGGGAAGTAAAGATTATCATGACTTCTGATTCGTGCTGACTTATACATAACAGATGTGATCCGTTGGATGTTTTAAAGTAACCTTTTTAAGAATACACCAATGAAATTACCATTATTTATTACTCAACGCTACAAGAACAAGAAGTATTAGCCTACATTATTAACACAATTAGCTGCAATTAGCTCTGTATTTTCTTTAAAAAATTAAATAAAAATAAAAATAGCATAATGTATAGGCTGTTAATCTTTACATTCCATATCATACACCCCAGTTTTCTTGAGTAAATCTTGAGTAAATGCAATGATAATAAAACAAATTCAAAATAGTTTCTTCCCCCCCCCCCCCCCCAAAAAAAAACATTATTAACTGTATAAATCCTATGTAGTATTTTCAGATACATCTTTAATGTGCATTTTCCATGCTTTGTCCCAATAGACATTACGAAATAAAGAAAATCTCGCCAAATGACAAAATACAGGTGCATGACGTGGTCTTGAACTCCTTGACCGACACGCCAAAGGACCAATCAAGAGTAGCTTCTTTTTGCGAGAGGCGGGGCTACGCTCTCAGCTGACGCGCAGGAGTGGTTGCTATGGTGGACATGTCTCCTTAGCGACGTCGGTTTAAGCTCATATAACTTGAGTTTTCTTTCACTACGGTACGTAAATGTCTCTTCACACCTTCCGCGTTCGTTTATATGCAACGTTAAATGCTTAGATAGTGAAAAGACTTATGGAAATAAAAGCTAGAGACCGAGCAAATCAAGTGAGCTAAGTTAACAATGCTAACGAGCTAGCAGGTTTTCTAATATTATACTGTTTGCTTTCCAAAGCAAAGCTAGCTTCATAAACATGCAGAACTATTAGTAACCACCTTAAAATATGCTTTTATATTTCATTTATATTATCAAAAAAAGTACTATGGTATTAACGTTGTTTGGACAATGTAACTTACCATGGTAATATCATGTCATTAAACCCTTATAATAGAAATGTCATTGTATTCTTTGAAGTACGTTTGCTGTACTATAGTATATATCAAAATACCATGGTATTAATGATACCACAGTTTCCCATACCCATCTTAGATTTATTAGATATGATTTCTGGTATCTTACATCTGTTAATGTTTCCTCATCTAGAGCTTAACATCATGGCAGAGACAGTTGATGGCAAGAAGGACGAGGCAGACTATAAGAGACTACACAGCTTTCCTCTCATACGGGTAAAAACTGTTGCTTAAATAGATTTTAATTTTCCTGGATCTCATTATATTAGGTTCAAATTCTGGGTGTGAGTTTTATGGTGCTTGTCAAATACAATTCACCAAAAATCACACTTTGGAAACCAGCAAAAATCTGGTAAAAACCATTAACATTTAAAACTTCTCACACACTACAAAAAGAAAAAAAGGGAACACTTTACATACAATAAGGTCTCATTTGTTAACACTAGTTTGTATTAACTAACATAAACTAACAACGAGCAATACATTTGTTACTGTATTTATTAATCTTTGTTTAAAATTTAGTTTAATACAAAACTTTATTCATGTTAATTCACACTGCATTAACTAATGTTAAAGGGATTCTCCACTTTTTTTGGAAATAGGCTCAGATCATATAGGCTAGATCATTGAATCGGACAAGACCATTAGCATCTCTCTCAAAAAAATGACCAAAGAGTTTCGATATTTTTCCTATTTAAACCTTGAATCTTCTGTAGTTACATTGTGTACTAAGACCGACGATAAATGAAAAGTTGCGATTTTCCAGGCTGATATGGCTAGGAACTATACTCTCATTCCTGCGTAATAATCAAGAAACTTTGCTGCCGTACCATGAGTCCAGCAGGCGTAATGATATGACGAAGTTTGTCTAACCTATTAGACCTATTTTCAGGCGCTGCGTCATATCATTACGCCTGCTGGACTCATGGTACGGCAGCAAAGTTTCTTGATTATTACGCAGGAATGAGAGTATAGCCTAGTTCCTAGCCATATCAGCCTAGAAAATCGCAACTTTTCATTTATCGTCGGTCTTAGTACACGATGTAACTACAGAAGATTCAAGGTTTAAATAGGAAAAATATCGAAACTTTTTTTTGAGAGAGATGCTAATGGTCTTGTCCGATTCAATTATCTATGCTAAGCTATGCTAAAAGTGGTACCGCCAGACCCGGAGATCGGCTGAATGGATTCGAAAATGGTAAAACTCAACTGTTTAACTCTGGGGGAGTTGTAAAATTAGCCTATTTCCAAAAAAAGTGGAGTATCCCTTTAACAAAAACAACTTTTGTATTTATGTATTAGTAAATGTTGAAATTAACATGAACTAAGATTAATAAATGCTGTATTTTTCATTCTTAGTTCATTTGAACTATAGATAACTAATGTTAACTTATGACACTATACTGTGAAGTTTTTACAAAAAACAAACAAACATGAGAACATTTAAAGTATAAAATCATTATACAAATAATTTTTTTTTACAAGTTATAAATATTATAAACTATAGAAGCTTCTTTCCGCCACAGAATTAAAAAAAAGGTATTTCTCACAATTCCACCTTTTTTCCTCACAATTGCAATTTTTATATCTCACATCTCTTAATTTTTCTCTCTTTATAGCTCGCAATTGCAAAATAATATCTCGCGATTCTGATAAAAAAATGTACAAAAAAAGCCAGAATGACCTTTTTAATTTTTCAGAATTTTCAGAATTGTAAGACATAAACTCACAGTTGAGTGTTACAAAGTTTGAATTAGTGTTGTCACGAATCACGATACCAAAATTATTGTTTCGATACCGATACCAAGTCAAGAATTGTGATTTCGATATTTTTTCGATACTTTTCCTGAAAAGGGAGAAACACTCTCAAATATCATTGCTGTGCTTTATTTTAAAACCGGGACAACATTCTAATCATATAACACACTAATAAATGAACATATGAACAGCAGATATATTAAACATTTGAAAAAAAATATGAAATATAAAAATATAAAAAATAAATTAGGGCAATGACATTCAAGGTAAAAAATTTTTACATTTAGCAGCATTATCTCAGTTATCATAAGAAACATAAGAGTTACCGGTAATAACTTTATCTTGATTATGAACTTTGAATAAAAATACGAACAGCGATTATATTAAACCATGTTTAATATTGGTAACATATGATAAGCCTCATTGGTGATATATTTGACATATGGGGAGAGAGTTGTGGAAGGCCTATACTTCATGTTAAACATAAATATATAGCAGCAAAGACAACGTCGGCAGTGTTGACGGCAAAATAGGCTACAGAATATTTCGTTCTGTATTGAGGTGCAATATTTGAAAATCGATAATATTTTTTTTTAAATTACATTTATATCTGCATTTATGTCAAAACCTAGACTTTCAAACATCAAAATGTCATTTATTAATATGCATTCTTGTCAAAATGACATAGAAACATCTTTTCCTATTCTATTTTACCTGGAAACGCTTCCAACACACTTGCGTGTCGCGTGAAAAATAGGCGTCGGTTCTATTCTAGCATGCACGCGTTTTCCGCGCGGCTCAGGCGCGTGTCACGCAGGCAGTGTGCTAGCTCTTAACATGGGAGCTGAAATAAAAACGGACACGCCACGCAGCCAGTGTGTCGCCGGCCTTACAAATCTGGAACACGGTCATTCTTCGAAGTATCGATACTAATAAATTTAGGTATTGTGACGGTTTTAATTTCCGAGAATCGCGATACTTTTGAAGTATCGGTGCACCGTGCAACACTAGTTTGAATTGCGAGATATAGAAAATTCTGTGGGGAAAAAAAGTCTGAATTGTGAGGTAAAAAGTTGCAATTAACTTTTTTATTTCTGTCTGTCAAATGAATAAATGTAAATGTCAATTAGAGCTGCACGATTAATCGTTAAAAGATTACAGTCTCGATTGAAACACACATGCGATCTTATTCCTAAATGTCAACGGTTCTTCTGTGTCTATTAAACCTTTGACAAAATCACACCAGAACATTCAGATCTGCGTTTGCGCTGCCGCATAGAAAGCAGTTGCCATGTATAGGTATTAAACAGCTTCACAGTCTTTTCAAAATCACTGTATCATTATTTCTGTGCTACAAATATTCATAATATCATAGAAGTACTTGGATAAAAGTTTATTGTTCAGACATAAACACTGATGTCTACTGTAGTGATTAAAACAGAGCAAATATTTACGTTAAATAACGATTGTAGCGATTACATCGTTACACCAGTAGGTGGCGACAAGTGACTGTTAAAATTGTATTAGTCACTGAATCATTCACTCAAGAGATTAGTTCAAAAACGCTGATTCATCCAGTAATGAAACATGAAGTATTTATGAGCGAGTCATTGAATAATTTATTACATTTTTTTTTTTTTTTCAATTATTCATTCAAATGAATAAAACATTTTAAATAGACTGCAGCAATTAACATTTTGTCAGAACCTCTAGTAAATTACGTTGTTTTGTTTAGTTGTCTGTTCAGAATCATGGGAGAATCGCAAACTCTATTTGAAACCAAAAATCGTGATTTTCAGTTTGTCCAGAATCATATAGCTCTACTGTCAATAGTACCCTCAGACAGTATGTGGGAAACTGGCATAACAAAAAAAGGGTTTATTTTGTGTCTGTGCAGCTGCCTTTAACCATGAAATATGCGGGTCGAAACATTATAATTATAATATAAATTTCATCAAACCACCAAAAATCGATGTGGGTCAAATTGAGCCGCTACATGTATTTCCTCCACAGCACACAGATATGGCTGAGGAGATGCGGGTGGAAACCATGGAGCTCTGCGTCACGGCGTGCGAGAAGTTTGCCTCTAATAATGAGGTTAGCTCACATTCCCATCTAGGAGAAGTAGTTGAGATATTAATAAGATCTCCTTTGTGATTCCTAACGTTATTTCCTTCTCAACAGAGCGCCGCTAAAATGATTAAGGAGTCGATGGATAAGAAGTTTGGGAACTCTTGGCATGTGGTGATTGGCGAGGGCTTTGGTTTCGAAATTACACACGAAGTGAAGAATCTTCTTTACATGTTCTTCGGTGGAAGTTTGGCGGTGTGCGTATGGAAGTGTTCCTAACTCAAAACACTGAATGACTCAGTTTTCACGTGCTTGCTGACTTTATAAAGGATGTGCCACAAGTATGCATATGTTTCTTTATTGTTTGATTATATATCCTGTACTGAACAGGGTGCATCATTTTGTACATTTTATTTTGAATGTAGCATTTTATGTTTTCATCTTCATATTAACAGTTGGCTTGACAGGCCATCTGTGGGTTTTATTGTCCATCTCTGCCACTCCTTTTCTCCATCTGTCTCCTTTCTGTCCGTCCTGTTTATCATTTCTATGCCTTCCATTTTTTTCTGAATGGATAAAGTATTTTTATAAGACAAAATGCTATTTTTTAAATTAATATGTGAATACGTATAATCTGTTTTTAATATTTCCGATATTTTATAAGAGTTGTAAATTTTGCACAACTGCAATGTGTTTTTGTTTTTATTAATGACTATTATGTCTTGTGTAATAAAACCCCAATAGAAGTGAACCTCTTTTGTTCCTTTTTATCTTACACTCTTAAAAATAAAGTTACTTAAGGGAGGTTGTTTGCACCATATGCCATTAACTAACTATTTTTGGTTCCCCAAAGAACCTTTCAATGGACAGTTGTTAAAAAAAAAAAAAAAAAAATCTTTGAATGAAAAACATTCACTTTTGCTGTGAAACGGCCTTTAACATTTGACAAAATATACCTTTTTTTTCTTGTTATTAAAGGGATACTCCACTTTTTTTGGAAATAGGCTCATTTTACTCCTCCCCCAGAGTTAAACAGTTGAGTTTTACCGTTTTCGAATCCATTCAGCCGATCTCCGGGTCTGGGGGTCCCACTTTTAGCATAGCTTAGCATAATGAATTGAACCGGACAAGACCATTAGCATCTCTCTCAAAAAAATTAACAAAGAGTTTCGATATTTTTCCTATTTAAAACTTGACTCTTCTGTAGTTACATCGTGTACTAAGACCGACGGAAAATGAAAAGTTGCAATTTTCTAGGCTGATATGGCTAGGAACTATACTCTCATTCCTGCGTAATAATCAAGAAACTTTGCTGCAGTACCATGGGTGAAGCAGGCGTAATGATATGACGCAGCGCATGCCGCCTGATAATAGGCTACCGAGCTGGGGACTATTATCAGGCGCTGCGTCATATCATTACGCCTGCTCGACTCATGGTACGGCAGCAAAGTTTCTTGATTATTACGCAGGAATGAGAGTATAGTTCCTAGCCATACCAGCCTAGAAAATCGCAACTTTACATTTTCCATCGGTCTTAGTACACGATGTAACTACAGAAGAGTCAAGTTTTAAATAGGAAAAATATCGAAACTCTTTGTTATTTGTTTTGAGAGAGATGCTAATGGTCTTGTCCGGTTCAATTCATCATGCTAAGCTATGCTAAAAGTGGGACCCCCAGACCCGGAGATCGGCTGAATGGATTCCAAAATGATAAAACTCAACTGTTCAACTCTGGGGGAGTTGTAAAATGAGCCTATTTCCAAAAAAAGTGGAGTATCCCTTTAAGAACTGAACAAGCCAGCCCAGGTGAGGAAAAAGTAATCCAAAAGTAACAGCATTACTATCCAATATAAAGTAACTAAGTAACTCAATTAGATGCCTTTTTAGTGAGTAACGCAATATTGGTACTAGGGATGTGGTCGAAGCTAAATCCGAATTCGGAAATGCACGGAAAATGAGTAATACATTCTACGCCCTAAAGGGACATGGTTAGTCTTGCTGCGGTAGTCGGTTACATACAGTACATCAGATTTCTCTTCTCACTTGAAGATAGCGCATTCAAAAAGCAATTTCAATACCACTCATATTGATCCCTGATTCCCTCAAATTATGTAAAAAATAATTACCTATGTAATTGTGAGAGGAACACAAAAGCATTGAAATTGTTCGTATTCGTGCACATCCCTAATTGTAACATTAGCCTACATGTAAAAGTAACTTTCCCCAACACTGCTTTTAAATGGTTGTCTTTGGAGAAAAATACCATGATCCTTTGGTCTAAACCACATCCTGTGTCGGGCAGTTGATTTATTTTGTTTAGCCTATATGTATGCGTTGAGTGGATCTAAGTGGTTTTAAAGAGCATGGGTTCAAATGTTGAGTTGCTGAGGCTCATTTTATTGACACATTATTGCACAAGGGAGTGTAGAAATCTGGCTCAGAGCATCTGTTTACACACACACACACACACTGACCTGCTGTCAGGTTACTGTGCCCTCCTTCCCATATACACACAGTAACCTTTCTTTGCTCACCTTCATACCTACAGCAAAAGTACATCCACTTGTGCATCAGGTATTGCACATTATGCTTAAGTAATAATTGACCAAATGTTGTCATCATTTACATAAAAACAGATATTTAGCAGAATGCTCATGCTGCTCTTTTACTTTCAATGGAAGTGCATGGGCACAGGTGCTGTCAAGCTCTAGTAATAAAAGTTGTTCAGAATCTCCTCTGCTGCAGCTTTCAAAGATTGGTATTAGGGGTGTCGCAATATACCGGTATTGACGATAATCGTGATATTCAAAGCATGAAATATCGACATCGTGTTAATTTAGAGCAATACAATATACCGGTTTTGGCGATATTGGCGTTTTCTAGACGCAGCGCTCGTCCGCGCCCACGCAGCTAGAGTGAAGCACTCTGTCCACACCCGAAAAAAGTAAGCTGAGCTCGCCAGTATTAACAACAGAGTTCTTCGGCTTCAAAGAAAACAGCACCTTAGAGGTGGTCGCACACCGGACGATAAGCGCAGCGCCACGTCTTTAAAATTCGAACACATTCTGTATGAGTGTACACACACCGGACGAGAAGCGCAGCGCCACGTCTTTAAAATTCGAACACATTCTGTATGAGTGTACACACACCGGACGAGAAGCACAGCGCGGTTCTATTCGGCGTCTGTCCGCGGCGCCCAGCAACGGCTCAGGACCTTGTTCAAAATCCTGCCGCGACACAGAGCGCAGAAAAAAGTGTTCAGATCACAGACTCAGCAACTATTGTATTTAATTGTACAGTATAATCATAACATAGTACAGACATTATCTCAATTCCATAATGTCCTTAAACATAATGATATATATTGCTGGCCATAAACTGAGAAAGTGCGTGTCCGGTGTGCAATACCTCGAGTTGTCATAGACGCGACGCGGCTATTATTTTACTAGTCATCATGGAATGGGAAACGTGACATTAACTGTTAACAGGGGGTTTCTGTGTTCATATATTTAATAAAGGGTGATTATTAAAATTAAGAACCCCGTTTTCTTTACTCATCTTATTTTTGTATTTGTATTTGCACTTGATTTTTTTATTCAAATCTGCTATCTGCATGACTTTATTGGCGCCAGTGCAACAACAGGTTTAAGAGCTTTTCAGTTCTTCAGGAAACCTTCAGACAGTGTTTGGCTTCAGTTTGAAACCAGATAAACTTCACATGCTTGTCTTCCTTCACAAAAATTTGCCATAGATTGAGTACCCCCCCATAGATTCTATAGATATCGCGATATATCGATATCGTGAATTCTTTTGGCCACAATAACCGTGGTGTGAAAAATCTAACATCGTGACAGCCCTAATTGGTATATTAACATTATATCACTTAATGAAATATACGGTTATGATTTGTACAATTGCAAGCACCAAAATCATCCCGTAATACCGGAAAAAAACATAATTTGGGTTTGTACGAATTTTTCACGCTTGAAATGGTGGAATGCATGTTCCTGCCTGGCGTATTATAAAACCACAGTCAATCTTTTGGTCTGCAGCACTTAATGAAAACAGCCTCCCACACTCTAAACAACTTTGCTTTAATCGTTTGGCCTTCTGGCGTCTCCCTTTTGATCAGCTTAATTTCAAAACTGTTCCTTAGCAACCCAGATAAAGACATAATAGACCATCCACTTATACTGGGTGCTGAATGATAACTAATTATATATGTGTACATGCACTTCTGTGTGTTTACCTATCTATATATGTATCATCATTGGCTTAGAGTAACGCCATACACTTCGCCTTTTGCTGTGTATCTGATTTCTGATTGCATGCCATGATGCAAGAGAAATGATCACAAAAGCACCAGGCGGTGTGAGGTGTTCTCCGGGTTATTCATCTGCTGGGGCACGATTAGACGTGAATGTGGGCGCATGTGTGCTTGAGAGATGCACATGCCTATCTGTCTCAGATTTACCATGGTGAGGAGGTCCCCCGTCAGATATACAGGGTGAGATTATGAGACCCAAAAGAGCATTTGTGCACCTGTCCCACCTGATTCGGAATGGTCTAGTATAGACTTTGGATTGTACTCTACATGGCAGTTAAAAATGATTTTAATGTGGAAGCATATAACAGGGAATACTGGGGAAAATAAGACTTCAATGAAGGAGCAACATTTCATAATTTGTTTGTTCAGTCCAACCAAGGATTATTATTTTTTTGCCTGCTTTTTTATCATCAAGAATGTAAATGGTTTTATGTTTAAAAAATTGGAAAAACAAACTGTTGAAAATAAAAGATATAGAATAATACTAAATAAAATATAAATATTTTATTACATTTTCACTTTTTAATATTATAATTTTGTTAAAATATTCATATTTTATTAATTTGATTTAGATTGATATTATAAAAAATATTTTCATTAATGTTAGCATTGACAACAGCTTTTTTAAATCAAATTTCAGTTTTTTCTATCATGAACAAAAAAAATTGTGTATAAAAATGTAAAAAACAAAATACTGAAAATAAAATATTATTTATAAATATATTAATATATTATTAATATATTTGTATAACATTTTATAATATTTTTTAAGTTTTATTTTAATATTTTTTTCATTTTATTTTAATAATTTTTGGTAATATTAATTCAATTATTTTCATCAATATTAATAGCGTTGTCTTAGCTGATCTGATATACTGTAGATGGAACTGGATAATTTGTTATTAAATTGTTTCTTGTATAATCTTGTCCTTGCCTTGCATAATAATAAATAATTCAGTATGAATGTCAGCTATTTTTTTGGATTAATTTAAGTGTAAGTTTTCATGGCCAAACCCCCAACATTTGGAATCACTCTCTGTAACATACTCCTGGACAAAAAATTCAGCACATATCGTCTTCATAAATTCCCGATGTGACAAAAAAAGTGCACAAATGTGCTGGGTCGCAGGAGCCTAGAAGACAACTTTGATAAAAAGTGGCACAGTTTACCCCACTCTCCCCTAACAGTCAATTCAGGTTCTTCTGAGAAGAGAACAGACTACAACTCTGACGTGTGCTAGACGTTGCAGGGGGGAAAGTAAACACATCCATTCAGATCAGCCTAACCTGGCACCTCTCCTCTGTAATGTTTGAGAGAAACAGGGAGTGCAAGGGAGCAAACAGGGGAATGAAGGTCTAAAGGACAAACTGAACTTCCTTTTAGTCCAGGCGGACGGAGACGAAAACACCTTAATCTGGAAGCCGGGTATGTTTTGCTCTATATTCTTTAATACGGACGACTGTAGAGTTGAAATTAATTACCTTTGGCATCTCATTTCAGTACAATGCGAGTATGCACACGTCGACGTTCACAGACACTGCGTATGTGGCTATTAATTGTCTTCCTGAGTCTGCATTTGCTTGTGGTTTCACTTGTCCTGTCCACATACCACACTACTTGTGAGCCCCGCTCACACCCTGACATCCAGACCTCCATCAGCTTCTTCATTCAGAATACATCTACTTCAACAAACACAATGGCTGCTGCAGGAAGTGACACCCTGGAGGTGGAAATAGACAGCGCAACAGGTGACCTTGCCAAACTGGAGGCTCTGTTCTCCCATCCGCTGTATCATATGCCCACCCCACCTGTGCCTGATGGTGATTGGTTGCTGAAAGTTCGAACGAAGAGAAAAGAGGAAGGGAGTAGCAAACAGCAGTGGTGAGGACTTTATTACGTCATTTATTTTTATTATTTTTGGCTACATGTGGCTTTGCTTGTTCTTCCAATCCAGGCTATATAGTAAAACCTACTTGAAAATCATGTGAGTGAATTTCGAGTGAGATCTTTTCAATGGCACTGTTTACACCTGGTATTAAAATGCATTTTGTTTGATTGGATCACAAGTAGACGAGGGAGACACATTCCCGTTTACACCTGGTGTTTTAATCTGTCTATTTTGTCCACTTTCGACCACTTCTGTCCTGATTTCTTCGAGGGGAGGGTCTATGGGTGGGTAAATGTATGGGATTTCCGATCTTTCGATCTAATGGACGAAATAAGCTAGAGCAATTTACATACTGTATGAACGCAAAAGGAGACGACAGAAAAACATACGGGGAGCAGCATCTTTCGTTTCTGCTCTGATAGCCGCAAGACTACGCCGAACGCTGTGAGTGTGTGTTAGAAATCAGGAATGGTGAGAGAACATTGTGCTTGGTATGTTTTTCGTCTTCAAACCAAATTTGGGTTTTCAGCCGGTAAAGTTTAAATCCCGTCTGGCTAGCGCATTATGTTTAGACATTAGGTCAGTAGGGGGAGAGTAAACTGTCTTTTGTGGCTGTTAGAACACATTCGACCACATGAGCGTTTACACTACGAAAGCAATCCGGTCGGATGCGTTTTCAACTACCTCTGGAAGTGTCTGAAAGTGGACAAGCTCAAAACTTTTTAGACCCCGTTTACACCTGCATTTAGCGTTGTCCACTAATCCGATCGACCAAATCGCTTCTTAATACCAGCTGTAAACAGAGCCAATGATTCAGTATAACTTGTTCACAAATCGGTCTGTATCAATATAATCACAGAAAAAAAATCCAGCATCCTGGACTCTAGATGTCAGTATAAAGTTCTTAGTGCATAATAATTGGTGCACCTTTAATTATGATTGCTGTACAGTCAAAAACACACAAGTGATTCCCATTCTTAGGCTGAGTGCTAATGAGGACGGCTATGATCCTATACTCTGGAACTCCAGTGTTGAGACACATCCGCCTTGGCTCCGGTTTCACCTTGGTATATCTCGCTGGCAGATGTATCAGCACAAAGATCCCAACCTGTCAGCGCTGACTCAGCAACTGGCCTCCCACCGCATCGTCAGTGCAGGTAGGTGACCTTACATTTTGCAAGGCAAGGCCTTTATATGAGAAAGAAGGAGGGAGGAGGGAGGTGTTTAGACGTTTCCATCTTCCAGTAATGTAATAAGTAAGTAAATTGTGAGACAAAGTTTAAGGTAAAATCCCATTGTGAGATTTAAAAAGCAGTTCAACCATGCAACTCTCAAAATAGATTAACAGCATTTTGTTGATAAGAATGGAGTGTAGGTTGAATTGATCTTGGAGGACTCGATCTGCTATACACTGCTGCTGGACATGAGCACATGATGTTTTCTGAGATGATGTTTTCTGCTGAAACATTCTTAAAATTACAGGGATTAGGAAGGTAGTAGAAGATCTTGACAGGTGTTGCTGGGGAGGAGGAGGGCATAATACAATTATCTTGGCTCAGTACTGAACTGGACCAGGTTGAGATGAAAATGAATAAGATTGTGTATATATAGGAAAGAGAGATGAATTGGTTGAACTTTGCATTTATGAAAAATTAAGTCAAAATTATGAGGTCAACTGTGAGACATGAAATTATGAGAAAAAAACATAAAATGAATATTACATTTGAGAAATAAAGATGCAAATATGAAAAAATAAAGTTGTAATTGTGAGATATGAAGTCTCATTCACAGGTTTTTATGGTACTTTTCAGTGCAAAAATCAGGTGGGACACAGCTGAAGTTGGTGATGTCATTTCGTAATTATGGACAGGCACTCTTCAAACCCATGAAGTAAGACCCAAGCATGTGCCTCTTAGTATAACAAGTCATTATATTTGTCTATTTGTGTATGTATATATGAGTATAGTTAAAGTGACTGTTTGATAGAGACATTTTCTATTTACATATTAATACTTAAAAGCATTCAGTGCTGTAATGAGTGAGACATTCTGATTTAAACCACAGACTTTTAGACTTTTAAAAACTTAGGGGCTGTTTTACAGTACATAATGCATTTTTGCATTGCACTACACTGCTTTTCCATTGTTTTTTAACATAAACACAGACAGACATTGTGCTTGTGTTTTTTGCAGAATCTCACGCATGGCACGGTGATCTAAAAATGTAGCGCTCAGGTTAAAATTAATTTGCACTTTTTCAATTTGACTGCCCTGTGTCTCACATTTTTAAATGCAAAAATGGGTTCTGTGTAAACTGGCCCCAACCAGGATTTAAAAACATGAAACACAGGGCAGTGGAATGAAAAAAAGCCATAAGGTATAGAGACAATAAAAAAAAAAAAATATATATATATGAATGGAACTTTTTTCGAATGTTGTGTCAAGTGCAACAATCAAACACTGGAATGCAAAATTGTGCAATGGTTGTTCTATTGAACTATTGAACCACCCCTAAGACATTGTAAGAAAACAGTAAAGTAGCACAGATATGTTAATAAAATTCAAGATCATTCTTGTTCAACTGAAGACAGGAACGGCAGGAGGAGACCAATGTGAATCTGTATTATTTCTCTGACTTTGAGAGGCACAATGCTGAGATCGCAGCCTTCCATCTGGACAGGTAAGAGAGACTGTATACTACATGTACAGCCATATAATTAATTTGTAAGTGAATTGTTTTTATGAGTCAGTTCTTTTCAGTGAATCAGTCAAACTGGTTCACAAATCACTCTGAATGATTAATTAGCTAATCACTCTGAATCAAAATTATATAAAAAATCCTTATCCAGTAATCAAAGCAAAGACGTCCAAAAAGTTAATTATCTAAAATTGATCATGTAATATGCAGTGTTTGGGAAAGACATTTTTTAGAAGTAATGCGTATAAAAGTAACTAATTGCATTACTTAGTTCCCTATCAGTTAATCATGTTCAACGTTACGTCAGAAGTGAACTGACGAATTGGGATCTAGCCTGAGAGCCCAATCACCTTTGAGTTTAAACAAAACAAGCCAATGAACATTGACAAGCGAGATTTGCATCACGAGCCACGCCCCCACAAAGCAGGTATATAAGGATGCACGCTGCTCATTAAAGCTTTCGCTTCGGAGCTGAATGTTCCATGTTGATTCTGCTCTGCTATCATCTGTACGAGTGTTCTACAAACCCGGAAGAAGCTCTCCAGAGAGTGTTGGTGTGACGGCACGTCAGTGGTGGTCGCCATTTAAAGAGACATTTCCTCTGCATTCATTGCAGTTGAAAACGTCTTGGTTACGTATGGTAACCCTCGTTCCCCAAGGAGGGAACGGATACGTACGTATGACGAATTGGGGATCTCGCATGAGAGACCAATCCACTTTGAGTGTAAACTAAACGAGCCAATGCACAGTGGCATGCGATAATTGCACCAGCTGCTGTGCATTGCGGCGTGAGCCGAAGGTGAGCAGAAGGTGCGTCGCATCTTTGTTTTTCCGCTGAGGAGCCGGACTTGTAACTTGGCCGTACAGCAGAAGCTCAGCAACTGTGGCGATGGGACGTATGTCTCTGTTCCCTCCTCGGGGAACGAGGGTTACCATACGTAACCGAGATGTTCCCTTTCGTCAGTCACTCTCTACGTACGTCAGATATGCTGGCGAATTGGGGATATCTACCAACACACCAATGCTGCTGCGCTTCCAGCGCTCCGCTTGAGTCTCCTGGCCTGACCGCCGTGTTGGGCAGAAGTAGGAGCTCTAAGCAGAGAAGTTCAGTCATTGATGTTCCGCAAGATCCACTCAGTGTGACTTATTGGATAACGCTGGGAAAGCATACCCTTGGAGAAGGGGAAGCTGCGAAAGCCACGTCCTACCCCGGAGGGAGGTAGTGTGGCGGTTACACATATGGACTAGCCGAGCAGGGTAGTGCAACATATGGCAGTCTCTGGGTTAGACGCAACGTCTGAGGAACTCAACAGAGTAGCCATTTCTGGGAACACTACTTGAGCAAATAAACGCACGTATACGCCCAACTCCATACCGAGATAAGAGATCCTCTGCACAGGGGAGAGTTTGCTCTTGTCCCAGTTGACCCGAAAGCCCAACAGGCTGTGGTGTCTGAGCACCATTTCCTTGTATGCACACAACTGATCTGGTGACTGAGCCAGAATCAGCCAGTCGTCGAGATAGTTGAGAATGCAAACGCCACGTTCTCTGAGTGGAACAATGGGTGCCTCCGTGACATTCGCGAAGACACGCAGCGACAGGGACAGCCCGAAGGGTAGGACTTTGTACTGATATGCCCGTCCCTCAAACGCAAAGTGCAGGAACAGTGTCGAGGGAGAATCGAGACATGAAAGTACGCGTCCTTCAGGTGGATCTCTGCAAACCAATCTCGGGGACGGATGCATTCGAAAATGCGTTTCTGCGTTAACATCTTGAACGGGAGCTTGTGCAGGGCCCGACTCAAGGTTCACAAGTCCAAGATTGGCCATAACCCACCGCCTTTCTTGGGTACAATGAAGTAGGGGCTGTAGAACCCTGTCTTCATATCGGCTGGAGGGACCGGCTTGATCACGTCCTTCGCCAATAGGACAGATCTCTGCCCGCAAGACAGGGACATCGCTGCTCCACACAGAGCTGAAGTGGATGCCCCTGAACTTGGGAGGGCGCTGGGTGAACTGAATCGCATAGCCGAGTCTGATGGTACGGATGAGCCAGTGAGACGGGCTGGGGGGCGCTAGCCAGGCTCCCTGACACCGTGCAAGCGGAACCACGGATGTACCCGGGGTGGAGCAGCGAGGTGAAACACAGGGACTCGACTCAGGAGGCACTGAGGCGGCCCGAAGTGGGGTCTGAGTGTGCTGTGCAACACTAACTGGTTCCAGGGTGGGGTAGAGGGTGTGTGGGAAGGCCTGGTGCGGTCCCTGAAACGCACATTGCTGCCCGCTGGCGATAGAGGGGGACATGAGTGGCAGGGCATGGAAGCGTCGCTCATTGCAATCTGTGCCCTCTTGAGACCCAGAGATAGAGAAGCTACTCTTACTGAGAATATGTGTATCGGTGACTGAGATGCCAGCGGCGGAACAGAATTTGATTAAACAAAAAATATTCCGCCTGGCCCTCCACCAGGGAAGAGCAGCTGACTATTGACTCTCAGTCAATAAATGAGAAAACAACTTGTTACTTATTTGAAAAAGGATTGGGAAAAGATATTTTGTTGTAAATTTAAAAGTAATGCGTTACTTTACTAGTTACTTAGTTTTAGCAAGTTACATAATCAGATTCGTTGTTAAAGTAATCTGATTATGTAACTTGCATTGTAATGTGATACAAGTACACTGGAAATAAGATCACGCTATTTTACATTAAAAAAAAGGTTTATAGTAGACATTATACTGCACATTCTGTATTCAATACTGAACATAATTCTTTTTCTTTCAATTTAAGGATACTGGGTTTCAGGAGGATGCCTCCAGTGGTTGGGAGGCTTGTTAATGTAATAAAAGAGATCAAAGATATCACCACTGACCATAGACTGGTCACAACATTTTTCACGTCCCCAGGTTCGTCCCACTTGACTCTTCTCCATCCCTTCCTCTGAAGCATGCTGTATTTGTAAGTCACCATCTGTCTTTTTCTTTCTGCAGTGGGGAATGTGTGTTTTTACGGCCAGTGTTCCTATTACTGCTCCACGGAGCATGCAATCTGTGGGCGTCCCGTCATGATTGAGGGGTCTTTGGCTGCTATGCTGCCAGATCTGTCATTGGCACATCGCCGCTCGTGGAAGAGCCCCTGGAAGCGGTCCTACAGTCGAAGCAATCTGGCTCTGTGGGTGGAGTGTGTGTTCGTGTTATTTAAAGGGATAGTTCACCCAAAAATAAAAACTTTGTCATCATTTACTCACCCTCAGGACATTCTAAATCTGTATGCTTCTTCTGTTGAACACAAAATAAGACATTTTGGAAATATGGATATATCACTAATACAGTGAAAGTGAATGGGGTCCACAGTTGTTTTCTGGACCCCATTGACTTTCAAAGTTTCTTTTTTATGTTCGTCTTTGTTGTGTTTTTGTAAATATTTAGTAGACTTGTAGTCAAGACCGCCTAAACCGAGACCAAGACACTACCAAGACCAGAGGGTATCGAGACCAAGACAAGACCAAGACCAAGACCAAGACCAAGACAGACCAAGTCAAGACCAAGACCAAGTCGAGACCAAGTCGAGACCGGAGGGAAAAAAAAATAGACTAGTGTTGAAGCTAAGCAATATGAATTCAAGAACAGCAGCATACTAGGGTTCAGCCGCAGTTTACATTCAATACATATTAGATGGTATTACTTCAACTACACAGGCAGAACAATACAGAGACAGACCATGTCATGTGTGTGACTGTGAGCTCACTGTAAATGTTTTTGCAGGGTGAGATCAACTATGTGTAGCAATTGCATGACGGCTGTTACTGCACTATTAGAGGATTGAGACTCCCTTAACTTTTGTGTACTGTTGAGGACTGACATGACTGGTACTGACTGGTTCATCTGACAAAACATCAAACACCTCCAACACCATCTTGCTCCTCCAACAACTGTCTAAAGAATGAGAAATATGTAACCAATTGAAATTATACTTAATGTGTAGATGAAATCGTAACATCAAATTAAAGATACGCAATTATAAACTTGGATTAGGCCTAATGTTTAGTCAACACAACGGAGATATGCAGATATTTAAAAGGCCGTTTATTTAGTCTAACACCATCTTAAATACAATACTGTAATCAAACAACACACATGCACACACACACACAAACACACAGAGAGAGATATCAAAGACAAATTCATCTAAGCAAATGTCTGCCTATATCTGCCGATTTCGGAGTCTCCAAATTAATCCATTCTGCAACTTTTAAATACATAATAAAATGTTTAAAAACGAATTATAGGCTTAAGTGCAGGATCCGAAAGTTGGTCGTTTTGTCGCTATGGTTACACACACACACACACACACACCGTTGGCGGTGCGCTCAAAGTCATCTGTCAGTTGTGCAGTTACCCAAAATCTCCTGAATGAAGTTAAAACCCATCATGTCACTGATATGTGTTTTTTAAATCAAGTGATCAAAGTGCTCGTTGCCGCTGCGATCAGTGGCGCGGATAAAGTGTTTTCTCGTATATTGGGCGCACACGCCGCACTGTCTTCACTCGGACGCGCGCTTCAATCCGTTCCGTTGCGGATAATAATGTTGCATTATCGAACGTTGTGTCGTCGTGGATATTGTAGTAGCCTATTGTATTGCTAAATCCCCGACCACTATGTCGGTCTGAGACAGCGAGACCTAGACAAGACCGAGAGGTCCGAGACCAAGACAAGACCAAGACCAAAGACCTTCAAGGCCGTGACAAGACCGAGACCACGTAAAAGTGGTCTCGAGACATACATCACTAATATTTAGTGTGATTCACAATTGAGGAACCACAGTAGCTAACCAATGTTTATTTCTGTAACAGCTGGGAGACAGAAACCAACTACTGTGACTCAGTAAAAAAGTCTCCTCCCTACGACCGAGGCACTCGATTGGTGGATCTGATTGACATGAGCATTCTTGACTTTCTCATGAGTGAGTAATGGATCAGTTAAGATAACTCAAGGGTGAACACTTACAAAAAAGTACTATAGTTTTCTATGTATATCACAGAAATACCATGTTTTTGGATTCGAACCATGAAATTCTTTGAATTACCTTGCTTTCCTTTTTAAAATCTACTCTCTTTTGTTTAATTTTCATGTTTTCCTGATACTTTCCATCTACCATCTTCAGGTAACATGGATAGGCACCACTATGAAACATTTGAGAAGTTTGGCAATGACACATTTCTTATACACTTAGATAATGGAAGAGCGTGAGTATTCAAAATCAAGAATCCAAGGGGTTTTCTGACGAAGTTTTGTTTGGCTCAGTTTGAACGGGCGTGATACTTCTGTGTGCAACTTATGTGTTGCAGGTTTGGACGTCACTCCAAAGATGAACCTTCCATTTTGGCTCCTCTTGTGCAGTGCTGCAGGTAGAGTGAACATGCTGTAAGTAACAATTTAAAGGGGGTTGTGTTTTTTATCAGCTTCCTCGTTCTTTCCCTCAGGATCCGTCGTTCCACTTTGCTTCGTTTACGTCTGCTCTCTCTCCCGACGTATCGGTTGAGCGATGTCATGCGTGCATCTTTGTCTCAGGATCCCCTTGCAGCAGTGGCACCCCTCCTTACTGAGCCACATCTTTTGGCTCTTGACCGTCGCCTGGCAACAGTCATTCAAACCATCCAGGACTGTCTGGAGCAGCATCAACATCACAGTGATGTCATATATGATGACATCACTGATTACCCTGGGGCTTGATGTGATATTATTTAGATATATGTTGAGTTGTATAACAAATCAATGACACATTATAGGGTTGTAAATTAATGTTAAATAAAGGGGATTATAACCATCTGCGACCAGTTGCTTGTTGCATGACTTGAGACAAAATTGACTCAACTTTTTGGGAAGTGTAACGCCTAAAACTTGAAGCTATAAAACATGAAGATGCTCATGTAGCGGATAGTTAACTGTCGCTGCCCAATGTAAGAACTGATTTTCCTGCTAAGCTGAGATAAAACTCACCCTGCAATAAAGCAATAAACACACCCTGGACAGAAGATCTCAAAGAAAGAGCAGATCCCCCCTCTCCCTCCTCAAGTCACCAAAAGTTCACTGAGATTGTCTATACAGTGAGGAAAATAAGTATTTGAACACCCTGCTATTTTGCAAGTTCTCCCACTTGGAAATCATGGAGGGGTCTGAAATTGTAATCGTAGGTGCATGTCCACTGTGAGAGACATAATCTAAAAAAAAAAAAAATCCAGAAATCACAATATATGATTTTTTAACTATTTATTTGTATGATACAGCTGCAAATAAGTATTTGAACACCTGCCTATCAGCTAGAATTCTGACCCTCAAAGACCTGTTAGTCTGCCTTTAAAATGTCCACCTCCACTCCATTTATTATCCTAAATTAGATGCACCTGTTTGAGGTCGTTAGCTGCATAAAGACACCTGTCCACCCCATACAATCAGTAAGAATCCAACTACTAACATGGCCAAGACCAAAGAGCTGTCCAAAGACACTAGAGACAAAATTGTACACCTCCACAAGGCTGGAAAGGGCTACGGGGAAATTGCCAAGCAGCTTGGTGAAAAAAGGTCCACTGTTGGAGCAATCATTAGAAAATGGAAGAAGCTAAACATGACTGTCAATCTCCCTCGGACTGGGGCTCCATGCAAGATCTCACCTCGTGGGGTCTCAATGATCCTAAGAAAGGTGAGAAATCAGCCCAGAACTACACAGGAGGAGCTGGTCAATGACCTGAAAAGAGCTGGAACCACCGTTTCCAAGGTTACTGTTGGTAATACACTAAGACGTCATGGTTTGAAATCATGCATGGCACGGAAGGTTCCCCTGCTTAAACCAGCACATGTCAAGGCCCGTCTTAAGTTTGCCAATGACCATTTGGATGAGGAGTCTTGGGAGAAAGTCATGTGGTCAGATGAGACCAAAATAGAACTTTTTGGTCATAATTCCACTAAACGTGTTTGGAGGAAGAAGAATGATGAGTACCATCCCAAGAACACCATCCCTACTGTGAAGCATGGGGGTGGTAGCATCATGCTTTGGGGGTGTTTTTCTGCACATGGGACAGGGCGACTGCACTGTATTAAGGAGAGGATGACCGGGGCCATGTATTGCGAGATTTTGGGGAACAACCTCCTTCCCTCAGTTAGAGCATTGAAGATGGGTCGAGGCTGGGTCTTCCAACATGACAATGACCCGAAGCACACAGCCAGGATAACCAAGGAGTGGCTCTGTAAGAAGCATATCAAGGTTCTGGCATGGCCTAGCCAGTCTCCAGACCTAAACCCAATAGAGAATCTTTGGAGGGAGCTCAAACTCCGTGTTTCTCAGCGACAGCCCAGAAACCTGACTGATCTAGAGAAGATCTGTGTGGAGGAGTGGGCCAAAATCCTTCCTGCAGTGTGTGCAAACCTGGTGAAAAACTACAGGAAACGTTTGACCTCTGTAATTGCAAACAAAGGCTACTGTACCAAATATTAACATTGATTTTCTCAGGTGTTCAAATACTTATTTGCAGCTGTATCATACAAATAAATAGTTAAAAAATCATACATTGTGATTTCTGGATTTTTTTTTTCCGATTATGTCTCTCACAGTGGACATGCACCTACGATGATAATTTCAGACCCCTCCATGATTTCTAAGTGGGAGAACTTACAAAATAGCAGGGTGTTCAAATACTTATTTTCCTCACTGTATATCACATATGTATCTTGTGAATCTATTGTTTTTCATTGTCATGTTTGGAATCATTTTAAATGTCTCAGTGCAATTGGTAAAATGGTTTTAATTTCATTGCAGTCATTGGTATAATGAGAAAGATTGAGAATTCAGAAGAATCCTGTTCTGCTCTTTGGGTGATGTCTCTTCAAGATATCTCTCATCTCCCCCGAAACCAGGTGCTACCCCCTGGGGTACATGAATTGACCCAGAACAACTCTAAAAAATATTGGTATAACCCTTTGTTCTGGTCTGGGTATATAATGGTAAGTGCCAGAGCAGTCTGTAACCAGGGAAAAACCCCATACAGTGCTGTTTTTCCTGTTGGAAAACACTCACACACCACTGCGTGTCTCTGTCAGGAATGCATTGCTTACTTTTAGAGTAATCTTTGAGTAATTGATGTCTTGTATTTATTATTTCTGAATTGGCTTTTAATCATTTACTTGTGTAATTGACATGATACATTTTTACCTGACAAATAAATGTTACATCTTGATTTATTCTGAAGTATTCTGAAATCATTATTTTAGTAGACTATGAGGAGGCTGGTGCTACCGCAGCTCTGTGTCCAGGATAGGTCAAACTAAAGGCGCATGTATGAACGGAACAGTTGGCACGTCATCTGAAGACCTTTTGATTTCTGTCTATCACTGATTTAGCAAGTTGTATGGAAGTGGCTAAAATAAACTACACTTTTTTGTACGAGTGAGCAGTAGAGGTATTAAGAGGTATTAGCAAACCCTGCATCCTCTGACTATTTCAGAACTGACAAGCTTGTGTCCGTGAGATCCATGTAAACCCGGGGTGTGTGACTCTGTGCGGCATTGGGTCCATAATGAAAGAATAATTGAAAATATGGATACTCAGAATAATCAAAGATCTAAATTAAATCATAATTAATATTTATGATTATATTCTAATAAGAAACACAATCTAAATTTGATTATCATGTGAAATTGGAGTCAGATTAAGCATTGAGCTAAAGTAATATTGAAACTAAATTCTAATAAATTAAGTGAACTTCACTGGAGCACTGAAAAGACACACACGCATTAAACCTTCGCCCACACCGTTGGATTTCCGTCATTGGGCCAATGGGTGGTCTTTACACCAACAAGAAGTGGGTAAAGAGGTTTTTTCTTCTTCAGAAAAAGGAAGGAAATATTATCAACTGTTTGCCTGGTCAACTTCAGACGCTGACAGCACTTTTGCAACAGCACACAACTTCTTCATAGCTGGAGAAATCTGCAACATGTAAGTATGTGAATCAATCATTTAAATTTGTTTTAAGAAAATTGTTAAATTGACATTTCCTTAACCATGTTCTAAATAACAAATACAATTCATTAAGGAGTTATTGAGATAAATGATTTGAAATTAATGTGTGCCTCTCTCTCCATTTTTTTTTTTTTTTTTTATTCTGGACAAACAAGTGAATTATTTTCAAAGTTTAAGCATGGACTTCAGACTCATATCACTGATCCTACTTATACACATCTCGGGTAAGAATATTGTGTTAATGGTTAGTATATCAATGTCTTATCAAAATTAAAATATCAATATACTTTAGACATTTTAGACATGAAGGAGAGTTGCCTCACTGCTGTCATGTGGTTTGTCATATGAGGATCTTTCCTTCATCAAACTTTTTGGTCTAAGTGTTCCCTTTTTCATCAGGTTCTCTAACATTAGACTGCCTCTTGATGACCCGTGAAGATGTTTGTGCTCTGAGCGAAAGCCCTGTGCAGCTGAGATGTTCTCATTCCAACACCAACATCACAACTGTGTTCTGGTTCAGCCGGAAACAGAGTTCAAACTGGAGAAAGAGTGATGAACCTGAAGATTTGACTTTAGACTCGGACTACTCAGGACGGGTGAAGCGATCATAAATGACTATTCAACACTCACAATATCAGACCTGAGAGAGAGAGACTCTGGAGAATATCAGCTCATGTTCATCATGAAGAATGGAGTTAAACGTCTCAGCTCAGCCACCTTCAATCTAACAGTCACAGGTGAAACTGATCATTTGAGTTTTCATTTGTAATGGGATCAATTATTTAGTAATTCTTTATTTTAATTCAGACCTGCAAGTGAGGATGAATCCTGCATCTACAGACCTGAGTGATCAGAGTGTAAAACTGACCTGTGATTCTTCCTGTGATTTGACGTCCAGACCGCAGAATTACTTCTGGAAAAAAAATGGACAATATATAAATATTAATTCCAGAAGCATTACTGTTCCACCCAACGAAGCTGATGGCAGTTACTCCTGTTTTCTTACTGCAGATCTTAAGAGTTCCTCCTCTCCTGTGTGTGAGTGTGACACTTGATATGCTTATTAATAAGCACTCATATAATATCAGTTCATGCATGAGTCTATGTGGATACGTTTAAAGTTTTTTTCATATCAAGATGAATGTTCATTATGAAAATTCTTTGCAATTTTCTCATTTGTCTGTTCAAATCAAAATGTGCATTTGAGACATGGTGTCAGGGTTCTGCCCCGGCAGCCTTGTCTGTGTTGTCTTTGTTTCTTGTCTCTATGTTTGTGTTGTGTGTCAGCACATGGCTTTGTCTTTGTATGTGTTTGCCATGTGCTCTTCTTGTTTCGCCTCCTTGTTTCCCGTTACCATGCTCCCTTGTTTAGTCGTTGGCTGTTTCTCAATTCCAAGAACGCAGAGAACGGACTTGTGTTCTCGTGGAGACCGGTCTTGACAAGCTTCCTTGGAAGAACGAACTCGGAACTGGCCGCAATGACTTCTGGGACACCAGGCGAGTACTAGCTCAAGTCTGCATTCGATGCATCCTCGGTATCAAGAACACATCCGGGTTCTTTCATGCGTCCTCTGTACTTGCGTTCTTGAGAATTGGGTCTGAACTTCGACGGTTAATGATGACGTAAAACGAGAACACAAGGACGCAAGATCGCTGAAGAACGCATATTGAGAAACACCCCTTGTCTAGTCCTCGCTTGCTTGATTGTTTTCACCTGATCCTCATGTGCTGTTCCCTTTATATTGTGCCTCTTTCCCTCATGTGTTTGCTGGTTTGTTATTGCTCAGCATGTCAGACAGTACTACAGTTAGTGTTTCTGTTAGGTCTAACTTTGTATTTATTTTTTATATATTTTTTTTTGTTTGTTTTTTTGTCTTTTCTTTGTTCCTGATTTTTAGTCAAGTCCTGGTCTTTATTTTGCTCTAGTTCTCCCAAGCTTTATTTCATCTCTTGGTTTTGCTTTTAACTAATCTTTTATTTATCTTCTCTTTAGCTTGCCTTCAAGGTTGCAGTCTTGTTTCATTTCTTTGTTTACTAGTTCCAGTTATTAATTTATAACATTTTATTTTTCCTTTGCTATAGCTCCAGTTATATTTAGTTTCTTATTGTTTTCTTGTGTTCTAGTTTTGCCAGTTTTTATTTTGCTCTTGTTTTTGTTATCTCTTGAGTCTTGTCTTGTGTGTTGGTTCCTGTCTGCTCCCTGAGATTCCCCATCTGCTGGTTTCTTCTGCCTGACAATTAGACCGGTTCAGGGTCTGTGTGCAGCAAGTATCAGATCTCTGCTTCATGGTTCCCTGTCTTCACCACAACTGTCTGCCTGGCCTGGTCACGTCCTCAGCAGTTCTTCGACCTGTTGTCCTCTGGAGTTGGTTCCAGCAGTCACCCACAGCTGTCCTGTCATTGTTTCCTGTTGACCTGGTTTCTGTTCGGACTGTTCCTGCCTCACCCTCTCTTGTACTGTCGTCTATTAATCAATATCACTCCCTTGCTCAGTCTGTGTCTGGGTGTCCCCTATTTGAATCCTGACACATGGGGTCTGTCCCAATACCCACACTTACAGACTTTGCACTTGACCCCTCATCTGTTTGATCAAATTAATATGGTACATTGTACCGTATTTTTTTTACAGTGATAAGACGGTCCTTTAAGGCTTAAGATTGATATTAAGTGATCATTTTTAAAGGGTTAAATTCACCCCAAAAAAATTCCAAACCCATAAGACTTTAGTTCATCTTTGAAACACAAATGAAGATCTTTCTGAGGAAATCTGAGAGATTTTTGTCTGTTCAAAAAGTTCATAAAGAGATCATAAACTAACACATTTGAACTGAGCGGTTTAGTTCAAATTTTGACACCATTTGAGGTTTTAGATTAGGTCTGGTATTTGTTAACTGATTTACAGTGCATATATGTATCAAATTTTGGACAGTCAGATCAACTAGTTTTCCCATTCTATTAGACTGGCAATCTTCAATCATGCACCTGAATGGCAAAACATGTATGTAAAGGTACATAAACTGCCTATCTATCTGGTTGTATTGTGTAATCATCATTTACACTATTATTATTTAATTTTTTTCTGAAAAAAATATTTTTGAAATGATATTAACTGCCCTGATATTATAATGAAGAAAATGCCTAAAATTCTTGAAAAGATAATATAGAACATACTAATAAACATACTAATACTATAATCAAAACTGCTGGGTCGTTCTGTGTCAAATCAACCAGATTTCAGAAACTTACCTGGCTAATTTTTTTATTTTGTTAATATGTTTTCTGAAGACATAAATAGTGATGAAAGCCAAACTATACTATGCCCTGGATGAATATTTTCGGAGTTATCAACTATTTTTTGGAAGGGGGTCAAAATGAAAGATTTCACCTGAGATTTGGAGCTAAATTACATGAGGAGGACAATGACTTATAAAAATTGCAGCATGATTTTTGTATTTTTACAAATCTATGCAATTCTTTCAATAGAGGGAAAGGCATCTATTTTTAATTTCAACATTATATATGTCTTTTCCGATATTCCTCTTTAAAAGAAAAAAGTATCAGCAGTATGCAAAGTGGCCCACATTTGGTTTTTGACCTCTGATAAAGTCTACAATTTAGCAATTTACTCATAGAGCCACATTGAGATCCCTGTCACACCACACTGAAGCACAAGCACAGGACGACAGTTCACAGGACTTTCAAGATTTTATTACAATTAGAGCTGTCAAAATTAATACGTTCATTTTGCGTTTTTTGTTCTGCAGTTTAACGCGTTGCAGCATCCGTTGTTTTTCTGTCATCCTTTGACAATATCACACATTCATTCATTCAAGTGCTATTAAACCACTAGCCTGATAAGACGCAAAAAAGAACTCAAATCTGTACTGGAGCGCGCTTTGAGTTCTCTTTCAGACTAAATAGACTAAACTGACCATAACACACAAAATTATGTTAAAAATCTCGTTTTGTTGAGTATCCTCAATAGGATTGTCAGATCTGCGTCATGTGCGTCAGGTCTTAAAGTGACAGCAGCCTAATAAACCTGCTGCTGTTTGTGTCATTTATGTTAAACTGTGCAGTGTTTGATTATTCCATTTCTGTATATTTACCTGTTAGACATACCTGAAAATCTGAATGCACCATTTACAAGGTTACATGGGTCCAAAACAGCGCAAAACATTTTTACCTTTTTTTTGGTGCATTTTAGCTACTGTTACGGGGTTGTGTGGTGGTGACAAACGAACGACGAAGATGAAGAGTAACAGCGGTAGAAATCCAACACACAATGATGACATTAACGTGATCCTAACATATGCATCAACATAACCAACAAGACCCGACCACGAACACAAAGTGAACTAAACTTACAGTAAATAATGAGAGGATAATGAGACATAGGCTAAACACCTGAACTGAGTAATGAATCAAATTAACAACCATGACGACAAACTGTCTAAGGTGAAAACACAAACAGAGTCCATGTGGTGAAAACTTAGAATAAACATAACCAGATATGTTATGTACAAGTGCTTAGTAAAAAGATGCCATTAATCAAATATTTAAAATATACAGTCTTTATGTTGTTTATGAAATTCAATGTGTAAGTATTGCAATATAAAAAATTTTTTTTTTAAACTTTAATGTTAATTACAGAAAAGCTTGCAATGAATTAGTTCATATTTTTAGTCGATTGACGGCACTATTGCAATATCTTTAATAATTATTGAGTTACAGGATGCAAACTTTGGGGAAAAAATGTAAAGTGCTTTTTCCCATTTTTGAACTATCACCATTGGCATATATCGCATAATGCAACAAGGCTTGCTAAAGTCAACAGATTTTAATAAAAGATCTACCTATGTCTAAATATCAGAAACTTTGATCTGTTTATGACAAAGGAAGATTATTTTAGGTTGTAAAATGTCATGTGGTGCGACTCCTCCAAAACTGTGTGTTTATGAATTAATAGTTTCATCACATGACGTGAATTAACTTGTATTGAGAATGGTGTAAAGGTTTTCAAATCCATATGAAATCAACAAACTTTTTTTTTTTTTTTTATAAATTTGAAACTTGTTTTGTCAAGTTGTCATTTGGGAAACGTAACTTGTAGCTATAAAACATGAAGATGCTGATGTACTGGAGAGTTAACTGCCCAACAACAAGTGGGTAAAGAGGTTTTTTTCTGCTTCAGAAAAAGGAAGGAAATATTATCAGCTGTTTGCCTGGTCAACTTCAGACGTTGACAGCACTTTTGCAACGGCACAAAACTTCTTCATAGCTGGAGAAATCTGCAACATGTAAGTATGTGAATCAGTCATTTAAATTGTTTTAAGAAAATTGTCTTAACCATGTTAAACAAATACAATTCATGTAGGAGCTATTGAGATAAATGATTTGAAATTATTGTGTGCCTCTCTCTCCACATTTTTATTTTTATTTTTTTCATTCTGGACAAACAAGTGAATTATTTTCAAAGTTTAAGCATGGACTTCAGACTCATATCACTGATCCTACTTATACACATCTTGGGTAAGATTATTGTATTAATGGATTGTAGTGTATCAATGTCTTATCAAAATTTAGGCATTAGACATTTTAGACATGAAGGAGAGTGGCCTCACTGCTGTCATGTGGTTTGTCATATGAGGATCTTTCCTTCATCAAACTTTTTGGTCTAAGTGTTACCTTTTTCATCAGGTTCTCTAACATTAGACTGCCTCTCGGTGACCCGTGAAGATGTTTGTGCTCTGAGCGAAAGCCCTGTGCAGCTGAGATGTTCTCATTCCAACACCAACATCAAAACTGTGTTCTGGTTCAGCCGGAAACAGAGTACAAACTGGAGAAAGAGTGATGAACCTGAAGATTTGACTTTAGACTCGGACTACTCAGGACGGGTGAAGCAGGAGTTCATAAACGACTATTCAACACTCACAATATCAGACCTGAGAGAGAGAGACTCTGGAGAATATCAGCTCATGTTCATCATGAAGGATGGAGTTAAACGTCTCAGCTCAGCCACCTTCAATCTAACGGTCACAGGTGAAACTGAGTCTCATTTGAGTTTTCATTTGTAATGGAATCAATTATTTTGTAATTTTTTATTTTAATTCAGACCTGCAAGTGAGGATGAATCCTGCATCTACAGACCCGAGCGATCAGAGTGTAAAACTGACCTGTGATTCTTCCTGTGATTTGACATCCAGACCGCAGAATTACTTCTGGAAAAAAAATGGACAATATACAAATATATATAATTCCAGAAGCATTACTGTTCCACCCAACGAAGCTGATGGCAGTTACTCCTGTTCTCTTACTGCAGATCTTAAGAATTCCTCCTCTCCTGTGTGTGAGTGTGACACTTAATATGCTTATTAATAAACACTCATATAATATCAGTGTTCATACATGAGTCTGTGGACACGTTTAAAGTTTTTTTCATATCAAGATGATTGTTCATTATGAAAATTCTTTGCGATTTTCTCATGCAATTTGTCTGTTCAAATCAAAGTGTACATTTGAGACATGGGGTCTGTCCCAATACCCACACTTGCAGACTTTGCACTTGAACCCTCATCTGTTTGCATGATGTTTTTCTTGAATTTGTGACAAACATTCATTTTGTTGTGATCAAGCCTTAATAAAGCCTTAAGTGTGAGTTTCACAGCAGGATTCTGTGTCTCTTTCAGGTATTTCTAAGAGTGTCTGCTGGGATGTGTCTTACTCCTCTAGAAGAGTCTGTGCTTTGATGGGCTCAACAGTAGATATTTCCAGCACATACTCACATCCCTCTGGTTATACTGTAAATAAAACATTCTGGCATTACGTTCAGTCTGGTGACTTCAAGGATCTGCGTGAGGAGCATCAGTTCGCTGGTCGTGTGGAGTATGAGGGAAACACACTGAGAATCAAAGAGCTCAAGATGAACGACTCTGGAGAATATAAATTCAGGATCATCACCGACAGGACAAGAGGAACATACTCTGGATCACCTGGAGTCATTCTTACTGTTACAGGTAACTGCTTATTCAAAACTGAGTTCAAAATGTTTCCTGTATAATTTCTAATATGCCTTTTTGTGTGTGTATGTGTGTGTGCTTTCTTCAGATACGCAGGTGATAAGCAGCCCAAACATGATATCAGAGGGACAAGAAGTGATATTAAGCTGCTCAACTAAATGCACTCTGAACAACAAACATACTTACATCTGGTACAAGAACGGACGGCAGGTAACGGATGGATTCACTAAAGCCAACAAGCTGTACCTGGACTCAGTCAGCAATGAAGAGCTTCAAGAGTATTCCTGTGCTGTAGAAGGTGACACATCTCTCATGATACATGTGCTTCAGTCTGAAATGATTGCTGCATTGAGATGATGTACTTGATATGTAATTATTGTTTCGATGTTATTAGTGTATTTAAAATGTTTTGTGTATCTGTAACTTCTGTCTTATGCTAGAAACGAACACAGCTTTACGGAACGCCGTAATCATACTGTCCGTGTTTCTGATCCTTGCACTCATAGGAGTCCTGTGGTATAGGTAAACATTTTTTTTTCTATTATGCAGTCTATTTTTCCCTGAGGTCTATTTGTAATATTTGTACAATAACACTCTTTCCAACGCTTGAGATCCTTCAGAACGATCTGCAGAGCTGTAGGTGCTTCACCGCAAGAGCAGCACAAGTTTTGACAGACTTTTCCCTCTTCTATTCTACTTATCGTTATGCTCTCTCGTTTTTAAAAATAACTTGCTTCCTCCTTATTTTTTGTGGGCCAATTTGCTGAGCTTTGGAAAATCATCGCTGTTGTGTAAATGTGGTGATGGTTAATGTGTCATGGTTTTGAAACAAGCTGTTTTTGCAGCTTGGTTTCAGTAGGTCTGTTTGGATTGGGAGGAAGTTTTGAGTTTTCAAATGTATATAGTTTGTCTTCATAGTACATTGAACTCATTCAATCTTAAGATCCATTAAAAAATAGTTTTCTTTTGACATGATGCAGTTTAAACAGGAGGAGAAGGAATAATTCATCTCAACAGCATGAGGACACAAAGGATGCTGTACAGGTGAGAGCATCTGACCAAACAGGTTATTTGACACACTATGCTTAAATATATTTTGTGTTCTGTCACTGATATTTTGTATTCTGCTCTCTTTTCTCCCTTAACTCTCAGTCGGGTTCTGCTCCACTGTATGATAATGCTGAACCCTTGTCTAAGGTCTGCACACAGCAAGTTCACATGAAGGATCAGGACGCTTATTATTCAACTATTAATTTCAATCAACCTCACATGAAGAACACATCTTTGGCACCTACTGCTGTACATTCAACCTCAGTTGATGTTCATTATGAATCTGTGAAGTTCAGAAGACCCTCAGTTTAGACCCACCATTAAACTCAACTACTGCCATATTGTGAACAAGCTTTTGCTCTTGTCAAATGTCTATGGCTGCAAGTTGCAAGACTTTTGTTTAAAGGAGAACTCCGGTCAATTTTAACATTGAGCTAATTTTTTTGTACATTTGGAGTGCTGTCAGTACAGAGAACAACGACAAAAATCGGTGTTTCCTACACCGTGTTATCCTCTTTTTAAAATTTGCACCCTGTTGACTTCAATGGGGCAAGTTTTAAACCTGCTTTTAGCCTCTTAACATCCTTGATGTGTCATTACAAGTGCACAGGTCATGTGAGTAATTCCTTCGAGGTGAACGCGGGTTAATCTGACTGCAGTAGATGTGAAAGATATGAATAAAAATGATGTTTATTCAGCCAGCACACATACCTGTATTTACATCCTGTTTTCGGTCGAAGTCCACAGTAGTCGATTGTCGAGTTCACGCGCGTGATCATAGGTAACTAAACCTACACTGTAAAAAATTTGCTGTAGTTATGCAGCTACTTGCCAGTAACTTACTGTAGATTTAAATTTATGCTATTTACTGGCAACAGTTTGTTCAAAGTTAAATGAACATTAAACATTAACAAGTCTTTGTCTTTACAGAATAAAACTATAATAACATACTAACATACTATAATAACATAATAACATAATAACATAACTATAATAACTATATAACAATCTAATGCAAAGCATTCTGGGAACCAGAAATCTTCATCAACCTTTTTCAGTTTTTTTCCTTCAGATTTTGGTTCCCAGAATGCTTTGCATGAGGCTGTTATTTTAGTTTTATTCTGTAAAGATAAAGACTTGTTAATGTTTAATGTTCATTTAATTTTGAACAAATTGTTGCCAGTAAATAACATCAATTTAAATCTACAGTAAGTTACTGGCAAGTAGCTGCCAGTAATACTGTAATTTCTACAGATTTTTCTAACAGTGTATGCGCGTGAACTCGACAATCGACTACTGTGGACTTCGACCGAAAACAGGATGTAAACACAGGTATGTGCGCTGGCTGAATAAACATCATTTTTTATATATTTCTTTCACATCTACTGCAGTCACATTCACCCGCGTTCACCTCGAAGGAATCACTCACATGACCTGTGCACTTGTAATGACACATCAAGGATGTTAAGAGGCTAAAAGCAGGTTTAAAACTTGCCCCATTGAAGTCAACAGGGTGCAAATTTTAAAAAAAGGAATACACGGTGTAGGCAACACAGATTTTTGTCATTGTTCTCTGTACTGACAGCACTCCAAATGTACAAAAAAATGAGCTCAATGTTAAAATTGACCGGAGTTCTCCTTTAAGACCAACAGGAGATCACATATTACATGACATTTAACTAGCAATATGGTTGTATGTTATTATAATTTTGTGAAGCATTTTGTGACCCTTCTTGTCTGTGAAAGGTGCTATAGAAATAAAGTTTACGTACTTACTTACTATGATGTTCTGTATATTATCCAAAAATATGGAGGATTTTGTAATGAGTGACTCTGTAGCTGTACATAGATGTATTTCTCCTGAATTTGAATCTTTATAATGTAAGTTTTTTTCAAATACTTTTGAACATTGCCTGCTTAAATTGCATGTATTTGTCTTTAGATGAAATAAATAAATTATCTCAGATCTTAAAAGATTTTTATTTCAAATAAATGCTGTTCCTCAACATTTGTTCAAAAAAAAAAAAAAAAAAAAAATCTCGCAAAGAAACCATTACGGTTTTGACTGTATTTTTCTTCAAATGAATGCAGCCTTGGTACATGTAATCTTCTCAAAAATATATAAAATCTTTCTGGAGCTAAACTTTTGAATAGTAGTGCATATTCATTATGATGCAAGTCTGCAAGTTGTTTATGGGATGTGATTTTTATTTCTATAAAAAGAAAAAGGGAAGGAAATTAAATTGCTAAACATATTCCAGTTGCAAAACTGTAATGGGTGTGTAGTCTGTGGTTTTTTCTAACATTTACATTATGCAACCAGTCTACAAGCAGCAAAAAAAATATGCAAAGAAAACACTAATTCTGGTCCTCAATATGTTTCCCTGGATTCTCTTGAGTCTTACCTTTTCTACTAGTAAGATATGTGCTAGTCAAATGTACTGGTTTGTCATATCTCTAAATATAAAATGTGATTAAACAACCTTAACCTAATTACAAAAATTACCATGAGTCGACACCAAGGGAGGAGTGTTGTGGGATGTTTTCAAGAGCTGTTGCTCAACAATAAGAGTGTAAAACGGGAAGAGTTATTTTCACAAAAGCAGTGAAAGAATGGATTTCATCTCCAGATTCTTATCTCTGATCTTACTGTCACACACTCCAGGTATGATTCTAATGATCCTGGTGTAATAAATCCAGCTTAAAGGAATAGTTCACCGCAAAATAAAATTCAATTAGTCACCCTTGAGTATTTTTAAACCTCCACGAGGTTCATTGACACGCAAATCAAAATACTCTAGAAAATGTTTCCCCCCTGTCCATTCAATGAAAGCACGCACTGAATTTTACTGTATGAAAAATAATAATAATAATAAATAAATCAGTCAGTTGATACATTGCTGAAACAGTAAATCTCCATTTTTAAGTAAACTACTTTTTTCATTATCAGGGCTAGACTGGGGCCTGGCCCACACGTTTACCCAGTGTAACGTCTGAGACAAATCAGACACAATTATTTGTTATATTTAACAAATAATCTTTCAAACTCATGGTCCCATCCCCCCAACTAGGGCAAGAACCATAACTACCATCAGATAAGATGGTTTTAGATTGCTTTTAAAAATGTGGTCATGTGGTCAAGACTGAGGCCATATAAGACAGAAACAGACCTTAAAACAGACTTTCCTGTATTCATTTATAGAATTGATCTCTAAATGAGCATGCATCCCAGGACATTGTGTGTGATCATTTTATGTCTTGTATACTGTCTCTTGCATTTATATTTGTCTTATGCATGCTTTATGAGAGAACTACTAGTTAATGTAACACCACTTATCGTGTCTCCTATCTAATTAATCCTCATTTAATAACTCACTTTAGTGTACAACGCCTTCTCATAGAATGCAGTGTATGTTTGTTATATCTATCTGAGTATAAATGGACACAAACGGCAAGGCCCATGTCTAACCACACTTGAGACAGAGTCATAAATCTTCCCAACAGAGGAATTTCCTGCTTGGAAATTCCACCTTTCTGATTGGTCGAGCCAACCCTGAGAGGTGAGACCTTTCTCAGGCTTTAAATTGCCTTTACACAAGCCCTTCCCTCTCTTGGCCTTCTCGGTACGTACGGGTTGCTGTCCTGCGTGGACTCACAACCAGCCATTTGCTCATTCAGGATAGAGAGGACTCCCTCAAGCACAACAGAATCAAGGATAACATCAGGAGTTTGGCACAATTTCTTCATTCACTGCAGAAGAAGTCAATCGCAACTCCAACCATCAACTCTTCCCAGGGCCGGCTGGCCACAATCTGCACTCCAGCCATGTGAACAGAGTCAAACAAACCATGCAAGTTCATCAGTATTTTTTCATTCAACGCAGAAGAAATCGATTGAGACTCATGGAACCATCAAAATCCTTCTTCAGGAACTTCAAGAAATGTTTTCACTGCAAAGGCTACGCAAGTATACATTTAATGAGGTGCTCTGAAAATAATAAGCTGATGGTTCTTTTCATAGTTCATAGTTCCATTTCCTGCTTCTGGTTTCATTCTGTCACTTACCATTTTACCCAAGTATGTGATTGTACGTATGTGTGTTTAGATTAGTTATGTTTGCGATTTAGTTAATAAAACTTGTGCACAATAAGTATTTGGTTCTGATTCTCTGCTTGCAACAAAGTTTATTTTATGATTTAGATTTTGACTACAGGCTCTTAGTAGTACTGTACAGTAAATATTTTTAATATACTGCAATGGAAGCTATGTCATAAGGATCCAGACTTTAAAGCTCTTAAATTCTCCTCTGTTGCCTAGATGAAAAGTTTCCATAGTTCTTGGGCAGAATCCAGAGTTTAACTGTAACAACAACAACTAAGATAATAATAATAATACTACTAAGTATAAACTATGGAAGCCTCTTTGTAATGAAAGTTCAGGCCCTCTGGCTTCAGCCCCACCTAGCCCTTATGTTAATCCAGCCCTGAGTACCATGTCCTGAGAGTATTACAGTTTGGAGAAGGCAAAATCTAATATATATATATATACATATATATATATTTATATATATATATTACAAAATCTAATATATATATATATATATATATATATATATATATATATATATATATATATATATATATATATATATATATATATATATACATATATATATATTTAAACGTGTCTGATTTTATTCTCTGCTGACCTTTGATATCTTGTGCTGCTAAAATATAAGACATTCTTATCAATGTTTAGCTTTTTATATTTACTGTAGTCCAGAGACAAAAATCATCATGTGACTTTCTGTCTTTCTTAATGTTAATTCATGCTGTTGGTTATTGAATGTATATATAAATGTATCTTTGTATAATTTCCCATAATCCTGAGCCTATTTCAAAAAAGGGGGATCTGATAATTGAAATTAATAAATGTGTGTGGTTCATTAAACCTGATAAACATTGACTCACAGTTAATTCAGGAATAATTATCAAATAATATTTGCCTTTAATTTATACTGTTCTGAAATATTTGTAAATATATATTTTTGTCTATTTAGATTTTTATTTAATGTTTCTAAAAAAGAGAAACATGTCATCATGTAAAATACTGACTTCCTGAATTGAGATTGACTAATCATTTTCAGAAGCGTAAGCATCTCCTTTCTTTTTTTTATTTGTGTCAGTAAGAACATGGAAGGAAATGAGAACAGCAGAGTCTACTAACATCAGAGAACAACAGCAACATTTAATGTAGGTAAATCTAATCTTAAGTGTGTTACTGTTTTCCTGATTCTGACTGTAAAGATCCTTCAAGTGTGTCTCAGTCAAACTCAGTGAATGTTTGATTTTTCTCAGGACGAGCAGCTCTGTGTGTTTCATTGAACATCTGAATGTACAGAAAGTGAAGAACATGAACTCCAGACTCTTACCTCTGATCCTGCTGCTGCTGCACAATACAGGTTTGAGAATTATTGTGTCTTATTTTCCTCTCTCATGTTTTAATTTAAATGTTTTTATATTTATATAAATACCCCCTTCAGGCTGATGAAAGACTCATCACCCTGTCGGGGGTTTATTCTGTTATCCTCCTGGGACCCAGGAATAGACTTTTGTCCACTGTAGTGGACATTATATTTTAGTGAATTTCTCTGACACCATACATGTCACATGTCACGATCTGGGTGTCCCGTAAAGAGCACATTCAGGACTTTTCAGAGATACCAATTGTTTGGAGGTTTCATCATGAAAACAACTTATCCTTGGTCTTTAAAAATGTCTGACATTAATTTAGTGATCAAATGTAGGAAATATGATAATATATTGTAATTATAATTTAAATTGTAATACTTGTAAAAAAAATTGTATTTCATAAACCAACATCTCAGGAAAATGTTATGGGGTTTAAAAAAAAAAAAAACTTTCTGTTACAGAACAGGACGTTGATTTCATACGTGTCCACTGTAGAGGACATCAGGACTTAAATTATGTTTATCAGGCATTTTGTGAGACACAACAAGTGAATATGGAAATAAATTATACATCAATATTCCTATGAAATATTAGATATTATTATTAAAATGTTGCCAATTATTAATCCAATTATCACACTTCTTTTTTCATTAAATGTTGCTCCAAGAACACACTAATGTGCAAATTAGATACAGTGTATACTTTGCATTGAATGGGAATATTAATTTATGGCCATTTTACCCACATATTGCATAAAGTAAAATGGTGTATCAATTCATTCCGTTATATCTTTCATAACATAGTTGAGAATAATCTGTATACAAATTTTATATACATTTTTAATAAAAATGTATTGGTGATTTAAAAAAAAAAAAAAAATCCCATTGTTTTTCCCTATAGCCTACTTAAAAGTGTCCACTACAGAGGACATATAATAACGTATGAATAAAATGTTATTTTTCAAAAATGTTTTTTTTTTTTTTTTACCATTTGTTTCTTATGCTCTAAACAATGTGATGACATGAAAAAAAAAAACTAAATTCAAAAAACTTTTTTTTTTTCTGGGTCTCAGGAGGATATAACAACCGGCTGGATGTACATTATTCCTCACATATTTGTATTTTTTCATGATTTTGAAATGCACTTATAAGAATAGTAATTCACATACTATATATCTGAACATAATATGACCTGCACATTTTCTATAGCACCTAAAAAAGGTATTTAACACATCTGCAGTTAGCGAGGGTGAGGTGTCATACTGTGATGAGGAAGATAAGGTTATAGTGACATTGCAAATCCTGCAGGGAGAGAGTGAGGGTGAGAGCGAAGATGGAGATGATGTATATAATAACTTGATATGATAGCTTGATGATATGGTTTGGTAATACTTGTGTTCCACAATGTTGCCTGAGAGCAACAGCTGGATATGAAATGTTACTTTTTTATTAATATGAAATTTGTAATACATTAGAAACTGGATCAATATGTTTGTTCAAGTGTCTGGTTAAAGAAATCTATGTTTTCAAATAATATATACATATATATATCTATATCATTGTTATAGTGTCCAATTTTAAGCAGGAAAAACACCACAAATAATTTTTTCCTCATTGATATCATATTGCGTACCATAGAGGGATAAATTTGAACTAAATTGATCATCATGGTTGGGTGTGTGTGAGCAGCAGAGTCTGGACTGGATCTCTCCTCTGTCTGTATGTAAACTTCATCTCAGTAATGAAATGTTTTCTTGTTCAGGCTTCGTAACATTGGACCGCATCTCTGTGTCTTGTAGTCCAGAGAATATTTGTGCAGTGAAGGGGTTTCAGGAGACACTGAGGTGCTTTTACTACAACATCAACATCAAAACTGTGTTCTGGTTCAGCCGGAAACAGAGTACAAACTGGAGAAAGAGTGATGAACCTGAAGATTTGACTTTAGACTCGGACTACTCAGGACGGGTGAAGCAGGAGTTCATAAACGACTATTCAACACTCACAATATCAGACCTGAGAGAGAGAGACTCTGGAGAATATCAGCTCATGTTCATCATGAAGGACGGAGTTAAACGTCTCAGCTCAGCCGCCGTCAATCTAACAGTCACAGGTGAAACTGAGTCTCGATTCGGGTCACTTCATCTGTTTTCATTTGTCATGTGATGAAGTTTTTCTTATTTTTTACTTTAATTCAGAGCTGCAAGTGAGAACTAATCCTGCAACTGCAGACCCGAGAGATCAGAGTATAAAACTGACCTGTGATTCTTCCTGCACCTCTGGAGTTCGGTATTACTGGATGAAGGATGGACAGTATTTCACATATACAGAGTCTCGTGACATGAATGTGTCACTCAGCACAGATGCTGGCAGATATTCCTGTTATACTGATAGTAACCTTAAACATCCCTCCTCTTCTGTGTGTGAGTGTCAAATAATACACACAATGATGGTACTATTTGTTCATCCATGTGTATATTTAAACATGTTTTAAAGTAAGTGTGAGTTTCACATGTTAATCTGTGACTCTTTCAGGTATTTCTAAGAGTGTCTGCTGGGATGTGTCTTACTCCTCTAGAAGAGTCTGTGCTTTGATGGGCTCAACAGTAGATATTTCCAGCACATACTCACATCCCTCTGGTTATACTGTAAGTAAAACATTCTGGCATTGCGGTCAGTCTGGTGACTTCAAGGATCTGCGTGAGGAGCATCAGTTCGCTGGTCGTGTGGAGTATGAGGGAAACACACTGAGAATCAAAGAGCTCAAGATGAACGACTCTGGAGAATATAAATTCAGGATCATCACTGACAGAATAGAAGGAAAACTCTCTGGATCACCTGGAGTCATTCTTACTGTTACAGGTAACTGATCATGAAGGATTTGATAACATTTTAATGAGAAGATTCACAGAAAATGTATTGCCATCAAGAATACTACCATTATAAAGTTTTTGTTTTCCATGTCAGTCAAAATCAGTGTTAAGCCCAACTTGAAATACTTCAACTCTGTTTTTCAGATACGCAGGTGATAAGCAGCCCAAACATGATATCAGAGGGACAAGAAGTGATATTAAGCTGTTCAACTAAATGCACTCTGAACAACAATCATACTTACATCTGGTACAAGAACGGACGGCAGGTAACGGATGGATTCACTAAAGCCAACAAGCTGTACCTGGACTCAGTCAGCAATGAAGAGCTTCAAGAGTATTCCTGTGCTGTAGAAGGTGACACATCTCTCATGATACATGTGCTTTAGTCTGAAATGATTGTTTCTCTGATAGTCATGATTCACTTCTTTGTGTTGTGAAGATCCAGTGGACAGCCATTATACAGTCATTCTGCTGGTGTTTTTACCTCAGTTTCTCATAATAGCGGCTCTGTGGATGTGGTGAGTAAAACATCCAGTGAAATTCACAATTGCATGATGAACAGTGAATACAATTAGAAGAATTCAGATTATAAAAATGTGAATTATGATTCAATAGGTTTTTCATCAGAATGCATCAAATCTCAAAGCCAAACTGAAAATAAAAGGTGAGAAATGATGTATATAGAGAATCTGCCATAAGACATGCAATGATAAACACAGTAAATGTATTTAATATCTTTCTATTTGTCTGTCTCAGAATCTGATGCTCCACATCTGTTCATCTGCTGTCTGTCCATCAGATCTGGTGGAGTGATGATGTCATTGTGTTCTTCCATTGTGAGATCATCACCTAGCAACAGTCAGAACTATCATCAGTGATACAGTGATGTCATATACAGTGACTTATCAATGACTGCACATCTTCATAATCAAACAAAACAATAGTACAGGTTTTAATCATCCATTTCTTTCCTCCTTTTTCTAAATGTAAGAAGTTTTCAATAAAAAAAATCTATACATTTTTATTGATACATCCTAATGATGGGGCATAGCGTTTGTGTTCTCTTTATCTTTATCTTATGATTACTTTATTCTTGTATTAGTGTGCACTTTCATTTTATACTTCAATAGAAGAACTGTAACCACAGTAATGATGCCTGTTATTGTGGGAAATAATTGAACAAGTAGTCAAAAGCTGGTGATGAGGATTAAGAACAATGCAGCTCATAGACTTCAGTGCCTCCATGATCAACTTTGCTTAACTGTGAAGACATTGCCACCTTCTGGTCGAGTTAATTTGGCCTATAAAGTCATAGGTTTGTGAGCCATTTTTAATGTTTCCATAAAACTCTGCAGGGCTTTAGTGCATCGAAACATTTACTGTATAAGTATCATGAATAGGCTACCATGTTCTTAGAGTTTGGAGACACCAACATCGAGTGAACTGCTTTTATGTGCTATATGTTTAAGTTCTTCAGAACTTGTCTGTCATTCTCATCTTGTGTCTGGGGTCTATCAACTGTCTGATATCCAACATTCTTCAAAATATCTTCTTTTGTGTTTAGAAACTCATACAGGTTTGGAACAACATGAAGGTGAGTAAATGATGACAAAATCCTTTAAATTTGTATCTCTGTTTACCTTTGAGTTTTTCTGCTGCCGAGATGTAAGACATTCTTATCGAACTTTAGCTTTTTTATATTTACTGTCAGAGAAAGACATCATACCGTAACATTCTGTCTTGTGATGCAGGGAGGAGATCCAGTCACATGATTAAGTCAAATTTAATTTCTTAGCAGCAGACTAAGATAACATTCATTTAACACTTTATTCTGAGACATTCGAGCATTTGTGTTCTGTCTATTGGAAACTTACAGACTTTTGCCCTCATCTAAACAGCAAGTACAAAACTCAACCTTAGTCAATCAGCTATATTTGAGGCATAAAGATTAATAAAAGAAAAGTATTAAACATACATTTCAAATTATAATAATGGTAAACCCATCAAAATGATAGTAATGAGAAACACAACAACATGATTTGTTAAAATATGCCTGATTACATTTGATTAAATGACACTTAAGATCTATAATGATTAATTGATACAACATAAGAAATACATCTTTTTTTTTTTTTTTTTTTTTTTTTTTTTTATTCATCACTAAGATTCAAGCTGTTGGTTACTGAATGCAGCATAAATGTTTCTCTGTATGATTTCCCATAATCCTGTGCCTATAAAAAAGAAAGAAAATGGCATCTGACTATGCATTTGAAATTTTTATAAATGTGTGTTTCCTTAAACTTAAGATTCACAAAGTTATTTCAGGAGAAATAATTAAATAATATTTGCCTATAATTTATGCGGTTCTGTAATATTTATAAATATTTTTTATTTTGTCTATTTAGATTTTTATTTAATATTACTTAAAAATAGAAAATAATAAAACTCAAGGTTTAATTAATTTAAACCGATTAATGCAATGTATTATAAGGGCTAATACTGACTTCCTGAGCTGAGTTTGATAGTAAACATTTACTGAAGTGTAAGCATCTCCTTTTTTGTGTGTCAGTAAGAAAAGGGAAGGAAATAAGATCATCAGAGTCTGCACAGCTTCTAAAACAGACAGTAGAAACTACAACTAACATCAGAGAACAACAGCAACATTTAATGTAGGTAAATCTAATCTTTAATTGCATTTAAATAGTACATTAAATGTAATTTTGGTAACACTTTACAATACGGGTGCACTAATCTGCATTAATTAATGCTTAACTATGCACAGATAATCTTGTGTTAATGTATGACTTATGAAGAACTAAACCATTAAATAATGATTATTGCATCAGTAACTAATAAAGATTCTAAATGATTAATAGATTAAGTAATATATGAATTGCTATTAATTAAATGTGTCATAATGTATTAATTCCTTAATAACTTATTTTATTAACTAAAAGTGTAAATGAATGTGTTAATTACCACAGTTGGTCAAGGCAATGTACTTCAACTTCCAGCTGTCTGCTTTAATTAATCATTAATTAATGATATGCAAATGTATCATAATGTTATGACTTTACTTGTTGAGGCACATGACTATTAAGTAATATGCCATTTTGGTGCCATGTAAACCCATAAATTGCATATTACTTAACAAATTAGTTAATAGTCATGTGCCTCAACAAGTAAAGTCATGACATAATGATACATTTGCATATCATTAATTAATGATTAATTAAAGCAGACAGCTGGAAGTTGAAGTACATTGCTTTGACCAACTGTGGTAATTAACACATTCATTTACACTTTTAGTTAATAAAATAAGTTATTAAGGAATTAATACATTATGACACATTTAATTAATAACAATTCATTTATTACTTAATCTATTAATCATTTAGAATCTTTATTAGTTGCTGATGCAGTAATCATTAATTAATGGTTTAGTTCTTCATGAGTCATACATTAACACATGATTATCTGTGCATTAGTTAAGCATGAATTAATGCAGATTAGTGCACCCGTATTGTAAAGTGTTACCGTAATTTTAAGCATGACTTTCTGAAGTGTGTTACTGTATTCATGATTCTGACTGTAAAGTCAAACTCAATCAAACTCAGTGAGTGTGTTTTTTTTTTTTTTCTCAGGACGAGCAGCTCTGTGTGTTTCATTGAACATCTGAATGTACAGAAAGTGAAGAACATGAACTCCAGACTCTTACCTCTGATCCTGCTGCTGCTGCACAATACAGGTTTGAGAATTATTGTCTTATTTTCCTCTCTCATGTTTTAATGTGGCTCTAATTATCTTTCACATGTTCCAAAAGTGATTGTTTTGATTTTAACTTAATGTCCAGTAGGTCTGAATGTTGGTATAGTTTAACTTTCCTCACTGTTCTCCAATGTCAGTGTATTTAAAAAAAATACTTTTTTGACAATATTTAAATTTGAACTAAATTGATCATCATCATCATCATGGTTGGGTGTGTGTGAGCAGCAGAGTCTGGATTGTAAAAACTGAGGATCTCTCCTCTGTCTGTATGTAAACTTCATCTCAGTAATGAAATGTTTTCTTGTTCAGGCTTCGTAACATTGGACCGCCTCTCTGTGTCCTGTAGTAAAGAGAATATTTGTGCAGTGAGGGGGTTTCAGGAGACACTGAGGTGCTTTTACTACAACATCAACATCACAATTGTGTTCTGGTTCAGCCGGAAACAGAGTTCAAACTGGAGAAAGAGTGATGAACCTGAAGATTTGACTTTAGACTCGGACTACTCAGGACGGGTGAAGCAGGAGTTCATAAACGACTATTCAACACTCACAATATCAGACCTGAGAGAGAGAGACTCTGGAGAATATCAGCTCATGTTCATCATGAAGGACGGAGTTAAACGTCTCAGCTCAGCCGCCGTCAATCTAACAGTCACAGGTGAAACTGAGACTAGATTCTGGTCACTTCATCTGTTTTCATTTGTCATGTGATGAAGTTTTTCTTATTTTACACTCTAATTCAGAGCTGCAGCTGAGAATGAATCCTGCAACTACAGACTCGAGAGATCAGAGAGTAAAACTGACCTGTGATTCTTCCTGCACCTCTGGAGATCGGTATTACTGGATGAAGGATGGACAGTATTTCACATATAGAGAGTCTCGCGACATGCTTGTGTCACTCAGCACAGATGCTGTCAGATATTCCTGTTCTATTGATAGTAACCGTAAACATCGCTCCTCTTCTGTGTGTGAGTGTCAAATAATACACACAATGATGGTACTGTTTATTCATCCATGTGTATATTTAAACATGTTTTAAAGTAAGTGTGAGTTTCACATGTTAATCTGTGTCTCTTTCAGGTATTTCTAAGAGTGTCTGCTGGGATGTGTCTTACTCCTCTAGAAGAGTCTGTGCTTTGATGGGCTCAACAGTAGATATTTCCAGCACATACTCACATCCCTCTGGTTATACTGTAAATAAAACATTCTGGCATTACGGTCAGCCTGGTGACTTCAAGGATCTGCGTGAGGAGCATCAGTTCGCTGGTCATGTGGAGTATGAGGGAAACACACTGAGAATCAAAGAGCTCAAGATGAACGACTCTGGAGAATATAAATTCAGGATCATCACCGACAGGACAGAAGGAAAACTCTCTGGATCACCTGGAGTCATTCTTACTGTTACAGGTAACTGATCATGATGGATTTAATAACATTAATGCCACTAATTGTGGCAAGCTTTTCACAAGCCAAAACTATTGTAAAAAAAAATATATATATATATATATACTTGAGTTTTTGTTGTTGTAATGATAGGCCCTAACATTTCATCTTACTTCAACTCTGTTTTTCAGATACGCAGGTGATAAGCAGCCCAAACATGATATCAGAGGGACAAGAAGTGATATTAAGCTGTTCAACTAAATGCACTCTGAACAACAATCATACTTACATCTGGTACAAGAACGGACGGCAGGTAACAGATGGATTCACTAAAGCCAACAAGCTGTACCTGGACTCAGTCAGCAATGAAGAGCTTCAAGAGTATTCCTGTGCTGTAGAAGGTGACACATCTCTCATGATACATGTGCTTTAGTCTGAAATGATTGTTTCTCTGATAGTCATGATTCACTTCTTTGTGTTTAGAAGTGGACAGCCAGTATACAGTCATTCTGCTGGTGTTTTTACCTCAGTTTCTCATAATAGCGGCTCTGTGGATGTGGTGAGTAAAACATCCAGTGAAATTCATAATTGCATGATGTACAGTGAATACAATTAAATTAATTCAGATTATAAGATTGTGAATTATGATTCAACAGGTTTTTCATCAGAATGCATCTAATCTCAAAATCAAATGGAAGACAAAAGTGAAGGTGAGAAATGATGTATATAGAGAATCTGCTTTAAGACATGCAACGATAAACATTGTAAATGTATTTAATGTCTTTCTATTTGTCTGTCTCAGAATCTGATGCTCCACATCTGTTCATCTGCTGTCTGTCCATCAGAGCTGGTGGAGTGATGATGTCATTGTGTTCTTCCATTGTGAGATCATCACCTAGCAACAGTCAGAACTATCAACAGTGATACAGTGATGTCATATACAGTAACCTATCAATGACTGAGCAGTCTTCATAATCAAATAAAGCTAAAATGATATGAAACTTTTAGCTTTTTTTTTTCTCCCTCCTTATGCTTAATGTAAGAAGTGCCTTCAATAAACAAAATTATTTTATTCTATAACGACCATATACAGTGTTGGGGAAAGTTAAAAGTACTGCATTACAATATTGAATTACTCCCTGAAAAAGTTACTATTTGCATTACTGTAAGGTAGTCAGCTGAAGGCAAGTTTGTAGAGAACCCATGTGCAGTTAATAAAATAAAATAAATGAAAACAGAAATGTGATGTTAGTAGTACTTACCCTGCAGCATGTGTCAAAATGATTAATGACTTTGACCTTTGACCTTTTGACAGGTTGAACTTCCGGTGACCTTTATGATTGATGGTTGAACTTCCTGGTATGAGGTCATGGGATTAACCTATTGACCCCTCCCACGCATCGATCATGTTGTATGACAGCTCGTTAATCCTTTTTAAACCTGACTGGTCCTAAATCATAGTTTTGATGGATAGTTTGACGGATAGTTTTGACGGATTCAAACAGCCGGTATATAGTTATGCGTGTGTGTCACAGACAACAAGCTTTGTGTCATGTGTGTGCGTGTGGTTATATGGTGTGTGATTTTGACGGGTTTCAAGCAACCGGTGTCATGTTCTATGTGTGATTTTTGACAGCTGTCTGAACTTTGTCCCAGTTATGTGTGGTTATATGGTGTGTGTCACAGGCACCCCCGGCTTCACACTCCCTCCCACCCTCCGCAGTGAAAGTGAGAAGTGTATGTCACACAAAAACTTCACATCCTTTAAAAGTATAATATAAATATCTTATTGATCTAATTGTTTTAGATGAATAAATAAAATCGTCTTACCTTATTTTAGAGAGAACCTACAGCTTATGAAACGGGCTCACAGCTCCATCTGTTGGACTCTCTCTGAATCAGCGATCAGAATGAGACATGGTCAATGTTTTGTTAGGGCTAAAATGATTTAAAATTAGTAATAATGGTTTAAAAGTTGTAATAGTGTTTTTTAAATTTAATACATCATTAAAAGAGGTAAAAAACAAAACAAAAAAACACTGTTTTCCTGAATGTCTCAACCAGCGCACTCAAGAGAGGGGCGCGTGCGTCTCTGTGACTATGCGCGCGCGTGCCTGCATGCGCGCCCCCTCACCGTCTAGCTCTGACCCCCTCCTGAATGTCTCAACCAAAGCACACAAGAGCGGGGCGCATCTGTCTCTGTCTGACATCCCCTCAGTACAGTGAAACTGAGATTAAACAATGTTACACAAATAATATACAATAATATCTTACAAAAAATCTACTGAAACCATTTAATTTAGTTTTAGATAAAAATCATATTACATAAAACATTAAGTTCTTTATAAGTATATAAAATAATTATCATGCTAAAGTTGAAAAAACATTCTGTTTTTAAAAGGTTATAAATGAAATGGCTATAAAAAAATATCTTGCTAAAGTTGAAAAACATTTTGTTCTTTTTAAGAGTATATCTACTGAAACCAATGGTTTCAGATAAAATTCACCCAACATTTTTTAAGATAGCTGAAGCGTTTTTCTCACCACCTTTCTGACCTGCTCCAAGAACCAGGCTGCGGCTTTATCAGGGCTTCTTTGTTCGTGAAAACAGTTGTCAGTAAAATTAGCGCACCACCGTCCGAATCTATGTCAAATCATAATCTCTTTAAAATATACTGCTAATGAAGCCATCGTATCTCATGCCGGAGATGTCAAAACTGTCAAAAAGCATGCTACTCCTGGCATAACAAATGGCGGTTGTGTGTGCGGAATACAGCACCCAAATTTGATTAATGAGACAGGGTCATGAACTCGCTCTGATTCCATGAATTTGGACCGTTCCATTCGTGGAACTTTGGCTCCATCTAGCGGCAACTCTGCTTTATCCATAGGCCCAACCTGCCAAGCAGTGTATATTAATTAGGATGTAAAGGACTTGAAAAAACTTTTCTGGAATATCCTCCCATCTCTACACATCTCTCCGAGACAATGAGTGAGTATTTTCTCATTTTTTTTGCTAAGCTGTTTTAAATCCTGTTTCAAGTATAATCCATTAATGTTTAAACATTGATTATAGTTTTCATCTGTTGATTCATATATGCTATGGTGTAACTGACGCTGTTTTAAACCGTATTACAATTCACCATTGATTTAAAACATGCATTATGCTATTGGTATTTTATCTGCTGATAGAGCTATTGTAACTACTATATTCATTCATCACCAATTATGAGTATACTATGTTGTTTTATCTGTTTTAAACCCTATTACAATTATAATTCATTAGTGTAATAAAACATGCGTTGTTATGTTATCTGCTGTTAGTGATTTTTGATCTACTATATTCATAAAGTATGCAATGGTGTTTTATTTTATCTGCTTATAGAGATTTTTTAACTACTATTAATTGATCAAATTATGATCATGCTGTTTTAAACCATATTTCAATTATAAGTCATTATCATTTTAAAAACATGCATCAATGCCGTTGTTATTTTATCACAAATTATGATTATGCCACGATATTTTATTTGCCTTAATATCAGCGCATCTATTGCGCAATCAGCGCGAATGTTTTTGTAAAAAAAAAGACTTTTATTTTGAAAACACTTGACTTCCCCTCGGCTTTTATTTTGAAAAGATGACGACATCCTGTTGACATTTGGCATAGCTTTTAGCTGCTAACAATGCTACAATTCAGTTTGCTATGTATATGTTTTCAGAAAAACAATTCTGGTCGCATTAAATCGGCGTTTTGCCACCGCGTTATCCGTTTGTCATGTATTAACACGACATTGCGACTGTAAGCGTGCCCGATGAGCAATTCATGGGTTCTAGCTTAGCACCGTATGTCAGATGCTAACCGCTCTTAAATCTGATCGATATCCTCTATCAATCTTTTTCCCCAACGCATCTGGTTCACAAGTCAGAACGATTTGTTTTGATATAATTTGGTAGAATATTTTAAAATATAAAAGCTTGTTTCAGTCACTTTCTTAAACACATCATGTTATGGATACACGAGCCAACTAGCTCTCCCTAGCCACCTGTTGCCCCGGAGTTAAAACTACAGCCTGTTATATTGAAACGACCCCCTCTGCTGGGTCTGGGTGATATGACAGCCTGTTATATTGAAACGGGCCCCTCTGCTGGGTCTGGGTGATATGACAGCCTGTTATATTGAAACTACGCCATCTGGTGGATTTTAACGATATAACATCATGATTTTTTTCTGTCTTTGTGTGCGTGTGTCTGTGTGGACTCCATTAAACAAGCATAACAGGTTTTTATTTTTTATCACAGGTTCAAATATTGAACAGAGCACCTTTGATGCTATTAATATGTGTAAGTACGTATTTGCCATTCTTTTTTATAAAAATTTAAATGAACGTATTTTTTTTAATTAGTCTTTTATAGATTAAATTGAAAGTATTTTAATTTTTTAATTCACAGTGGCCGATCGGGTGATTGATCCAGACAGCGCAGCCGATGGTAAAACAAGATCAATCTATCCATCGCTCTAATGTTTAGATTTCTTTCATGCTTATGAGAAATCACTTTTTATTTTTTAGATTTCATACAATTTATCACACAACCCGGATTCCCGTCAGTGATCGATCTCACACAAGATGGGGATGAAGATCCCACCGTCAAAGTAAACGCCTCCCCTAACCCCGCCCCGACGCCTGTTGACAATCAAATAGTTCCTGGATCCAACGACGACGAACCACTTCCTGGACCCAGCGACGAACCAGCAAGAAAGAAGACTAGAAAAACGGATCGTCCTACCTCACCGGTCAGTCCTGGACCAAGCGGCGAACCACCAAGAAAGACTTATCGTTTTACAGCGGCGATCAGTCCTGAAAGCCCTCCAGAGAGCCCTCCAGACAGGAAAACTGTTTGTCTGACGTCACCAAACATCCCCCCGACCAGTCCTGAGACCGGGCTGTTTCATGGTAAGACTATCTACATTATTTGCATTTTAACTCCGATGGAGTCATGCCATTAAGATTTTTTTTTTTTTTTTTTTACACGCAACAGAATCCAGTAGTAGCCATCAGGATGACGTGACTACCTGGGATACGCCTCAACTCAATGCTTGGGAACAAAGTTCTTGGACGAGCGAGCGTGGCGAGGTGTCAACCACCAACGCGGGTCAAACACCATATCCTTTTCACTCACCGTCGTCGGAAGAAGTAGAAGTGGAAGAAGTGCCGGCGACGCCTCAGTCGGCTGATGAACCATTCGATGATACGTCTCTGATGCATAGGCTCATTAATTCGATAGAGGCATTAGGCCAAGAGTTTCGCGAGGCACAGGTTGACATAAACAACAAATTGATTGCATTGCACAGTGAGTCTCGTGACAGACAAATCGAAACCCATAGCAGATTAGACGCCCTGCGCGGTGAGCTCCGTGCCTATCACCTCGAGACACGCAGCCGATTCGATGTGCAGGATCGCTTTATTCAGGATCTGGCCAATGAAATATTCCGTCGCGTCAATGCTATGAGATCAACGATTGACCAGCAGTTTGATAGAAATGATCGCATGACGAGCCAATACCAACGGGAATTGGTGCTCATTATTCATCACCTTATTCTCACCATCATAGATGAGATGACAGAGTAAATTCAATATAGATGTATTCCCAGTAATACTTATATTGCACGTTTTGTAATATTCCATTTATACTTTGTTTACATATAATCTGATATTTCAAGTAATTCTTATATTGCACGTTTGCTATGATTTTTTACACTCTATGATTTTTTATACTCTGATATTGTAATATTCCATTTATACTTTGTTTACATATAATCTGTGATATTGTAATATGTCATGTATGCTTTTTGTAACAAGTCATTTATGCTTTTTACTCAGTGATTTTGTAACAAGTCATTTATGCTTTTTTACTCAGTGATTTTGTAACAAGTCATTTATGCAAGCTTTTACATATAATCTATGATTTTGTAATAGTGTTTTGGTCTGAAATCTAAAAATGGATGGATCAGACGACACAGAACTGTCACCGGACGAGATTGAAATGCTAAGTATACTGCCCGATTCTTTAGAACAGTATTTGTTTAATCTAGAATCCTCTACTATTTTGGATCTTTTTGAACTAGCCGTAAATCCAAATATGAATTTGTTTGATCCTCTGCTAAGCGTAGACAACGACCCCGTTGTACAATATGGCTGTGTTTTAAACAGCCCACCAGCAGCAGCATGTACCGACGCTGATCCTGACAACACGGAGCACCCTCCCCGTAATGATACTTCGCAACCGCCCGCATCAGGTAATGTCGACCCTACTACACAGACTCGATTAAGCCGTACAGACATTGACAGGTTGATTCGCGAGGGTGGGGACGTTAACGGATATCATGTTTTACCACGACCTCGTTTCAATAGCGTGACGTTGAGAAGGACTACGAATCTGAGAGAGATTAACTCTACAGATTTGGCCTCCTATCATACCCGCCTACACGACATGTTCATTGGAATTGTGAATTTTGCTAGGGAATTCGACCACAATCCCGTGATAAATATGACTGTTTCAGCCGCCAGCCTCCAAACCCCCGTCAGTGGGATTTTAACCCCCGGTAATAATTACGACATGAATGGGTTTATGGATCAAATTGAAAGAGTTTTACAGAGCAACGACCGGTTACTATCCGACACAGCGGTCGAATTTGAAGCTTCCCTAGCCATGAACAGACAAGGCGGGGGTAGGCCTCGTCGGAAACTCACGGACCTGGCTATTGATCAGGTGATCAAAAGAAAAAAGACGAGTTTATTTTGCCCCACCAATATTTCAAATAATTTGTGCTTCTCCATCTGTCTAGCCAGATTTCTTAACCCCCAACACCCCGAGAGCGAGTTAGAAAAACTGGCTACAGCCATCCAAAACAGCGCCGGCTTCTCAATCCAAGACCGAATCGGTCTCGGCGACATAGCCTCGTTTGAACGAGCGCTGGACATTAAAATCGTCGTATTTCACAGATCTAACGCCATGGTCTTGGAAACGTACAAAAATTCTGACGAACCTCACCCAAAAACGGTCTTCCTGTATCTTCACGACGAGCATTACTACATGATACTGAATTTAAAGGCATTCATCGGTTCGTCATACGTGTGTCCATTTTGCTACAAATCTTACACCAACCCCAGAGACCATCGATGTAAGCACGCCTGCAACATCTGTTTTGATGCGGAATGTTACAGGTTCCCTATAAGAATCATTCATTGCCCCGATTGCCTGCGGTACTGTAAATCGGCTTATTGTTTCGACATGCATAAAAAAAACACACCTCCCGGTCAGGAACACCCCTACTGTGATATTATTAAATACTGCAAACTATGTAACAGACGTTACACCGTTAAACCGGGTGACAAGAAAACCAAACACACGTGCGCCCCGGACAAATGCGTGCATTGTCGCGAGCGTCTGACCGGGGAGGGGGAGCATCAATGCTTCATACAACCTCTAGAGCCTAAGGAGCCGTGTGAGAAATACATCTTCTACGATTTCGAAACGCGTTACGAAAATGGTCGGCACGTGGCTAATTTTGTTTGCGCCATCACATTCAAAGGGAAGAAATTTACGGCCTACGGTAGCGATTGCATCGCTAAGCTAATCAACCATTTCAGACAACCCCGATATACAGGCTACTGCTTCATCGCTCATTACGCCTCCAGATTCGACGCCTTTCTAATCCTCGAGTATTTTTGCAAAGCCGGGATCGCGATCGAGGTCATAATGCAAGGGTGCAAACTATTACTGATGTACGATGATGCATTTGCCCAACGATATATCGATAGCTACTCATTTTTCCCATTCGCTCTCGCCAAAATGCCCACGGCGTTAGACTACTTTCCCCATCTTTTCAACAGGGTGGGAAATGAGAACTATGTCGGACCATACCCCGACAAAAAGTTCTACAACTACGAGAACATGTCGGATAAAGACCGAGAAAAGTTTGATGTGTGGTACAGCACGACGAAGGGCAAGTTCTTACCTCAAACGATTCTGGTGAGCGACCCCGAAGATTTCACCAGAATTGTTTTTGGCAATACCGACACGTTGGCCTATTTCTCATTCATCTCAGATGACGTCGCTCTCGTCCAGCATAAACCCGACAAAGACGATGTTTGCAAAGCCCGTGACGTGAATGTTTTTCTAGGCGCTTTCACTACAGCGCACGCCCGACTGGAATTGTACGAATTGATGGACAGACTAGGTGACCGTCTGCTGTACTCGGACACAGACAGCCTCGTATTTGTGTCTAGGGACGGTGACTGGGAGCCTCCTCTCGGTGACCATTTAGGGGAGCTGACCAGCGAATTAGACCAAGATGATTATATAGCGACCTTCTGCTCGAGCGGCCCCAAATCGTATGGATTTGAGACGGCCAAAGGTAAAGTTTCGATGAAAGCTAAAGGTATTACCCTGAATGCTAAAAATTCCCGAGCTATCTGTCTCGAATCCCTGATTGGTCTGGTTGACAGCTATGTGACGTCGCATGATAGATCCAAATACATCCTGGCTCAGACGGAAAACATTGTTAGAGATAAAAAGACTCTCACATTACACAACAAATCAGTCGTTAAAAGGTTTAAGGTCGTCTACAATAAACGTCGGCTTTTAAGCGACTATAGCACGCTTCCTTATGGCTACTGATCAGATGATGCACAGAGGGTCTCAGGATGTTTCCGATTTTGATTTCAGACTTCAACACCCTTTCAGCTGTGTGGTATCTGGGCCATCGAATAGTGGCAAGTCTTATTTTGTAAAACTTTTGTTGGAAAAAGGTTTGAATATCATTTCCAAGAAAATTGAAAACATTGTTTGGTTGTATGATTGTTGGCAAACTTTGTACGATGATTTACTTCAATTGTATGACATTAAATTTATACAAGGAATACCCCAGAGTCTGAATGATGATGATTTACTGCCTGTTACCACCGCTAATCTTCTCGTGGTGGATGACCTCATGGAACAAGCTAGCGCTAACGGGGAGCTGCAGCGCGTGTTCACGCAATACTGCCACCACCGTAACCTCAGTGCTATTTACATAGTGCAAAGTCCAGCCGAACCATCAGTTTAAACGCCAATTATATGATCCTGTTTAAAAATCCTCGGGACGTCCATCAAGTGGCGATGCTAGGTCGTCAAATGTACCCCGGAAACACAAAATTCTTTATGGAGTGTTATCACGACGCGGTCGACCGACCTTTCGGCTATCTAATGATAGACTATAAAGCAAAAACTCCGGAGCAGTACCGTCTCAGAACAGGATTGCTTTCCGACCGTCAAGTGGTTTATATCCCGAAAAAAAGAAGAGCGTGATAACCATGTCCGCCAGACTTTGTAAGCATCTGCCGGTGTTAAAACTGCTACATAAAGCCAGTCCTAAACAACGACGTCTTATTTTACAATCGGCGTCCGACGAATTCATTTTAGCGCTCTGCGAAGTGGCTCTAAACATTCTCTATGGCGTCATTCCGGTCAACAGACAGCAGTACCAAAAACAAGAAAAAAAAAAGAAAAGCGGATATTAAATTTGTAGCCAATAAAAAAATTGGCATAGCGGCCAAGAAACGAGTCTTCAACCAGAAGGGAGGGTTCCTGTTACCGCTCCTAAGCATCGCCGTGCCGTTTCTCACGAGCTTGATAGCAAATCGTTAGGATGGAGTATGCCGAGAAGATGTATTTAGTCCCGCACCATCAACTGGATAAGCTCAAGAGTGAAAATGCTCGCGAGAACATTCAACAGACCGTGGAGAACGATTTGGACGCCGCCATAAGAAATATTTTACGCCGCACCGATTTGAATCCTTACGAAAAAGTCAAACTTTACACCCATACCCTGAGCAGGTTTTTGACCATCGTTAAACAGGGGGATCGTGAGAGCGGTGTTTTAACGCTTTCGTTACCCGATCTTGATCCCGGTCATAAAGACGAATCATCGACTGGTGCTAACATTGAAGACGGTAAAGCTGACGGGGCTGTCGTCGACGAAGTTCTGAAGAACGTGCCATCGAGAAGTGTGAAAAACAGCAGATACATATTAGACAAGATGTCTAAAGCTAAAGGACTAAGTTCGTGGAACGAATCGGGGGAGTTTGTGTTCAGGGGTAAAGCCGTACAAGGTTCACACATGCTCGATTTGTTAAAAAATGTTACGGCCACACACAAGGTTAGGGATGACCGGAGACCTGTGGGATGGGCAGAGTTTCTACATGCCTTTGCCGAATTAAACATCCCTTTTTCTATGGTGCCCAATCAACAGGTCAGACGCACAATTAACTCTCTAAAGAGTAAACCTGTAGAACCTTATAAAAAAAAGGTACAGAGATATTCACCTCGTCTGGCTCCAGAGTTCGGAAACTCGGCTCTAAAGAGTAATCCCGACACTCTCACCCCTTCGACACCTGCTAGACCTTATAAAAAAAAGGCACAGAGATATTCACCTCGTCTGGCTCCAGAGTTCGGAAACTCGGCTCTAAAGAGTAAACCTGTAGAACTCCCATCAACACCTGTTAGACCTTATAAAAAAAAGGCGAGGAGATATTCGCCTCGCTTGGCTCCGGATTTCAGAGACTCGCCGGCTATCGGCCGAGGGCGATGGTTGGAGATGTAACGATTTTGTGTGAGCATTAATATGTATCTTATGATTAAATAAATAAAAGACGCTAAGAAATACAATGGTTTAAGCTTTTTATTTATACATCAAACACGTCTGCACGCAATGAATGCAGGATAACATTTTATCATTACAAACATGCGGTCTCAATCTCTTCACAAAGAGGGACACCATTTTATCATTTTTAATATAATCATCGGTGTATAGTTTCATCACATGGTTATAGTCGCGACCTCTGGCTAAATGATAGAGAAAAAACACACAGTGCTGTCCGCAGGTATCCGATGAATAATCCTGGACGGGTCTGTCGGAATATAATACGTCGACGTCGTTGACGGCTAGAAAGTTATTGATGCTAATTGGAAAGCGGGGGCTGTTGGGCGGATTGCCGAAGCTGTCGAAAAAACAAGCGGTCCCCTCTCTGGATAAATAAACGGCGACCCAATGCTCACCCGGCAATCGAGCCGGGTCGGTATTAATGACGCAGAACGACTGTAAGATCCTCAACGGTTTTTTGGGTAGTTGATCGCTCGGTAGAACGCCGAGAAAATGAGCCCTGCACGTCATTTTATCCAAGATAGCTGCGAGTTGTAGCGTGTTCATCTCTCAGTAGTGATCGATCAGTACCTGTCTGCGGTTAGACACTTCAATGAGGCTGTCGAATATGGCGTAAATGATTAAATTAATGGTATTCGGCAGCGCTTGTCTGAAACGAGCTTCGACTCTGATGTTCCCGGACTTGATGAGGGAAATGTGCTGGCCGCAATCCTCGTCTGGTGTCAGGTTAAATGCGTAGAGCGTGTATCCGTTCAGGAAATCATTCCTACCGATACAGAGCGGTCGATCTTTAAGGTGTCTCCCGGTCGTCATTGCCAGCTGATAATATTCACGTACTGCCAAACCGGCATCGAAATTAGGTTGTAGAGGCTTGGCGGGAAATTGTTGACCGTCTACGTAGACTGCTAGGAATTCCAGATTGTAATGTTTGAACGCGAATGGATTTTTTTCGTAGGAGCCGGTGAATGCGTCGTTGTCGACCATAGCGATAACGATAGACTTTGGCAGCGTTCCTAAAAACAGATTTTCTTGATTCGAAACACGAGAGCCGGCGGGTATGGATAACGATTTTAGACAGACCCTATCGATGGGATACTTGGCCGTGGTCGAAAGCAGCGTCTGGGCGTGAGCCAGTCTCACCGGCGGCGATACAGAAACTTTTTTGACAAATAGGGACGCCGCCTCTATATGTAATTTGTAAGCCACGTCGCCGGACCTCATCAGACAGAATTCATCCTTTGCCCTTATAAAGCGTAGTTTTAAATCCAAACCATTAATTAAAAGTTTTTCCTGGAAGAATATATCGCTGTGTATGGGGGCAAGAAGTTCCACCTCCCTGCTTCGACCTGTGTAGGTCGATCTCTTCGTCAACCCCTCGTTACGGCCTGCGGGGTCACGCACATCCATGTGACCGGCTGTGTCTTTGTGAAACAGCCCGGCGGAGAAAATAGAATCCAGCGTATCTTTACCGTAGTTGAGCAGACTTTCGATGATGCAGCGATAGGGATAAGTTCCGGAGCTTTGAGATATCAGGCGGTCGCCGAGGGTTACGTCGACTTGTGAAAACATAGTAGCAGCCAGGTAGTTTATTGGACCCACCGTTGCCGGGTGGGCGATATCGTCTCCGTCAGGCTTTTTGATTTTCACCCGTAGATAGATCATTGTGTTATTGAGATCCAAATAATCATCGCCGTTGCCGGCGATAAAAAACTCCAATGGTGCAGAGTCCGATATGGCCGATAATGGGGCTACTTCTAAATAGCCGTTTTTCTCAATAACGGTCTGCATCAGGGGGACCGTAAATAGGTCCAACTCGGACTTGATGCATTCTCCCGACATGCGGTGCAAAAACGCCATGTTAGAAAATGTTTTTTCCAACTCTCTTGATCGACGCCTTTCGACTAACAGACTTCTTACGCTTTCTACGTACGACTGAGCGTTTCTTTGGACCAAGTGTTGTTTTCTTCTTTCCCCACTGACCACGCCTCCTCACACCCGGTGGTTTAGACATCCCCTTACGAGCCATGACCATCAGACCTGATCCGTCTTGAGCTTTATCGTTATGCGATCGCGTCAATACGTTTGAGACGACGTCGGATACTATATTTTTAGCGGCCGATTTTAGGTGGGGTTTTGCGATGCTAAATCCTCTTTTTAACAGAGGTATAGCCATCCTGAACAGGCCTCTGAAAAGACCCCCTAAGCCTGCTCCGTACATAACCCCTCCCCCGGCATAGCCCGGCAAATCCCCGCCGGCCTGATTTCGGTAGTAGCTGACATAGTCCGCGGTCTCTCCGGGTCTATAATAAACCATTTTTTGGTTTAAAGTGTAGTTTTACGATGACTTTCCCATAAGAAAATGGTACTTCGTGGTTTTGATCGTCCTTCAACTCTATGGTAATGTCGGTGATGTGATCCTTGCTGATCGATGCGTAATGCGGGGTGTCGTATCTAGCAATGACCGAGTCGTTGCTTTTACCCGATATATGTACGCATCTCAAAAGCGGGACGTAAGAATCACCGACCGCTTGATATTGGATGATGTCTGTGTAAACGTACAATGTGTAGACCCCGGCGTTGATATCGCATTGATGAGGGGCGTACATGATGACGTTTGTGGTAAAATCTGGTTTTTTATGATAGTTTAAACCTCCGAGAGGTTTTGGCGTCATTCCTAAAATAGTGGCGAGTCTCCCCCGAAAACTCATTGAAATGTTGGGTTTCGCGGTCAGAAACACCTTGTTTTTTAATTCGTCGTGATTCAACACGGCCGTTGGTGTGATAAGTTGATTTATAGCACGAAGGATCGCGCGAATGTTTGCGTAGTACCCGCCGCTTATGTATAATTTCGTAATTACAGAAAAACCAATATCTGAGGGTTTGTAAGTCTTGCTATCCGGGGGTTCCGGGGCCATATGTAGGATGAAATGACCGTCTTCGTCATTAAAGTTGTACCAACTTCTAGGATATTCGATTTCGGCGAGTCCGACTTCCCATTGTCCTTTCAAGTCTATAGCTTTTGCTAGCCTGGTTGTATAGGAGGATATGCGATTTTCGGGGTAAACCGCCGACGATGCATTGCACGGCAACGTGACGTAGAACCCGTGGTCATCCATGACGGTCCTTTGCTCGTATGATCTCATCCGTTAAACGTCGGGCTGTTTTAAGTCCAGCAGAGTTTTCTTATCTATGTAACTATTAAATTTTGAAGGCCAGCCTAGCCATTTCACTAGAACAAGCGTAGATTTCCCTTGTTTTTTTCTGACCTAAAATCTTTTCCACCTTAAAAGATTTGTTTTTACTCACAATTATTTTTTGCAGCTCTTTTTCATAAAAAAAACCCTCAATGACATCGCCGTCATAATCGCTGAGTCTGTAGACCGGTGGTTGACGAGGGATAGCCGAGGATACGGTGAAAAATTCTTCCGTGTAGTTCTGCTCATAACCTTTGGCGAACGGACCTCTCACTTTAGAAATCCTAACGACGTCACCGACTTTGAATTTAAATACGGGTCTCTCGGTCTTCTTTATATCGCCGTACAAGTTTTGAAACACTTGACCCTCGTTTACTTTGTCGACGTCCACGGGTCTCATTCTGATACTTCGGTGATAACTGGTGTTGTACCCCTGCATAATGTCTTGTAAGACATCTATGTATCGTCGGGAATTTGTAGCCGTTAAAAATCTCCACATACGACTTTTTAACGTTCTATTAAATCGTTCCACGACGCTGGCTTTCAAATCGGTAGCGGTAGCGAAATGATTAATGTCGTGCTTTTTCATCACATCTTGAAATTGTTTGTTAAAAAATTCCTTTCCCTGATCCGTCTGCAATTTCTGTGGCACACGACCCTCTTCGAGGATAGACTTGAACGCTCTAGTAACCTCGGCTCCGCTCTTATTCTTCAACACGCGAACCCAGGCGTACTTGCTAAATACGTCTATGCACGTCAGCAGATATTTATTACCGTCATTTTCCTTGGCGTAGGCGATCATGTCGACTAGATCGGCCTGGAACTGAGTATCGACCCCGTACACAACCACTCTATTTCGTTTGTATTTTATAGGCGCTGTTTTGTGCAATGTGTAAGCATCCTCACCAGCCAGCCATTCTGAAACCTTTTTATCGCTTAGTCGGACCCCGCTTTCTTTTAAGACAGCGTCCTTTAATCGTTTTTTACCCCCTAAAGAGCCGGGGTTGGAGGGTGTATAATAAGCCTCTTTCGTGAGCTCCGTCATGCTGCCGTTTCAACCGTTGCAAAAGAATGATGCGTACAAGTGGGTTGAATCAATCTTTTATTAAAAAACGTTACAGGATATAATACAAGTAAAATGAATATAATACATCAAACGCTAAGTAAACTTGGATATAATAGAAGATAGTAAACATGGATATAAAACAACACTCAAAGTAAAATGGATATAATACAAAACATGCATACACATTCTAAGTATAATGGTATTAATATAATCTAAGTAAAAATGGACATAATAATGTTAGTACAACAAAAATCTAAGTAAAATTGAATATAACGATGTTAGTAAAACACGTAGTAATAACGACGTTACATGGACCGTAAAACACAGAAAATGAATCACTGATAGTCTAACCCAGGGCTCGAGACTAACGGCGTCCTATCGTCCTGGGGACGTCAGAAAATGTGTTTAGGACGAACAGAAATATTCTCCAGGACGCCTACTGGACGAAAGACATTTTTGTATGTGTTCTCATTTATTACTATTAGGGTAATCTTACTTAGAAAATGTCAAAACTAACTGACCAAGCGCTGACTACAACGGAGCGCGTCTTCTCATGCTGTTACTATAGTTACTATCACTGGCCGGCTACTCACCAGGAGACTTGTTTCGCGGTACATCTATCACATGGCTTATTTTCACAGACGAAAACGAGACGATAACTAAATAAAAACTAGTTTTGAATGACAAAAACCATGACGAAAATCTATTGATATTTTCGTCAACTAAAAACTAGACAAAAATGTTAGATAGTCACGATTTGGGAAGCGATCCAGTCAGAACTGATGTCCTGCGTTTGTGGTAGATGCGCACATTTGTACTGTAACGTGCTGATCTACCCAGCGGCACACGAGTTGACATGCGCTGCATGTCTCATAAAACGTTAAAAAAAATTTAACATCTGGGAGAATGAGTAGAGCAGACATATCTGAATAAGAGTGACGACGCAAAAAAGAGCTCTATTCGGTACGGTTTTCTGTGCGCACACACCCGACCCGAAGCGTGCAACCATGCACATAGACACCTAACGTTATACTGTATACAGCGCGCGAGTACTGAATTGAGTTCTCTTTCGTGTCTGAATGGACAAATACACACAACATTATGTCGAAATGTCCGTTTTGGAGAGTATTCACGTAAACTATGTTGGTTATGTCTTAAACAGTTTTGAGTGTATCGGATGTGCATCCGTGCAATTGGATCCGCATGTCATTGGACATGATCCGATGTCTTAAAGTGACAGTGGGTAATAAACCTAATGCGGTCTGTGTCCTTAATATTGATCAAGCAACAAAAGAAAAAGAGAAAAGCATTCACTGCTCGTTAATAGCTTTAATAATGATTCATTATATTTAATTCATACAAATAAATGTCTGCTGCTTGAAAGAATAAAGAATGATGATATGTTTGAGATATGTAGTCACCAGTATTTATTTGTTATTTTTTTAATCCAACTTACTCAAAAACTTTTGAGCTGTATGTATTTTTATCTTAATTTTCGTATATGTAAAAAAAAAAAAAAAAAAAAAAAGATTTGTTCTGCATGAATACAAAAAAGCATTTAACTCCTGTTATTTTTTATTAAATCTGTTTTTTACCTGTTTACAGATAACTACTTTGAATGGAGCTAAATAAATATAGTAATATATATCATAAACATTTTAATGGTGTTTTTATTATGTGACTAAAAGCTAACAACTATAGATGTTAATAACAAAGTACAGAAACAACATGTTTATTTTGGGACGGTTGACATTAACTTTAGGACGGTTCAAATCGTTTTTCAGGACGGTTCCAGGACGGAGGTGAAAAAAGTTAGTCTGGAGCCCTGGTCTAACCAGAAAAGAAAATCACGACAGGCCATCATGTTTTTGTCTAGGATGTAATCGACGTACATTTCAACAATTTCGCCGATGGCGATACTGATTTCGATAATTTTAATAGCATCGTTCTCATCATTGACGTCATATTCTTTTGAACTCAAGCTCATTTCAGTACACACATCCGTCACATACGTACAAGTACACAGCAGATCGGTGATCCCGAGTGGGGATTGTGATTCACACAGCATATCTAGAACCTGTTTTATCATTACACCGGGCGGATCGGCCCCATGAACGCATTTGTCCGTCATATAGTCCCATGAATTAGCCAGTCCTCTTATATACACCATTTGTTTCTTGAAATTTGCTTCACGCGTAGTGTCTTCCATAAATGGATGACCATCGCGTGATGCATCCGCAATAATCTTTTTCATCAGTTTGGTCATCTGTCGTCTGTAATGTCCTTTGAACATGTATTCGATGAAACTCTTTTGGCTGTCGTCATCGGGCATGCTGCTGCTGGAGGTGACTTGATCACTCGCCATTGACGATTGGAAGACCTTCCCAGAGATCAACGACGTCGTAGACTATTTCCTTGCAGGCTTTGTCCAGAAGTCTCGCCCTGATTTCTTCTACCTTGGCGGCGATGAATGGTTCGTCTTTTAATTCACGCAGAATAGTCCCGACTGTTCCTTGAATACGATGGGGTCGAGATTTTAACCCACAACGCTCCAGGAGAGTAGAGATGATGGAATGAAAAGAGGGTTTAAACAGCTTGCCTGAAAGTTCGTCAAAGTGTGTGTCGAAGTAGTAGTTGGGAGGGTCAAACAGACAGGAATGTTGCAGCTGGCTAGGATGGTTAATCGCACAGCCCTCGCACTCGTCCTTCTGCTTGTCGTTGATGAGATGTTGCAGCAAAACCACGGTCGCGGCTTTTATGATTTTGAATCCAACGTCGCTGAAACATCCGTCTGTGGCGTCGAAGCCACGATTAGAATGAGGCAGGGTCCGGTCGATTGTAGATGAGTCGTGCGATTGCCGATCGTTATGGAGCCCGAAACTTTTGTCCCCTCCGTGGGGGGAGGCGCACTCGATGCCCAAATCCAATACTTTGTTGGGCTTGATATTGTTACCCGGACTAGTGCAGAATTCATCGTCGGACGATTCCAGGTCTTTGCGAGGGTTGATGAGGTAAGTCAGGCCGCGGGGTCCATGTTTTTTGGCGGATGGTGATGTTGGCGGTGAAGGTTTAGTGCAGCCGCAGTCGCAATCGATCTCCAGATCCCAGTCTAAGCTACGCTTGATGGTTTTAGTCAGACCGCAGTCGTTTTGGAGGTCCGAGGGTTCAGGGCTGATAATGTTGCCGGGGGCCCAATCGTTTTCAAAGCACGGTTCCAAGTCTATGCGACGTTTGATCGTTTTAGCCGAGACCCAGTCGTTGTGGAGGCCCGATGATCCACAGGCGTCAGTCAGAGTATGGAGGGTTGCGTCGTTGTCGGGAGGGTCGAGAATGCTACCGAAAGAGATACCGCAGCTGCATACATGAGCGGGTTCTAAAGCGTCGTCCTCAGCCATGGTTTATAAATGCTGCTTGGGAGGGTCTGGTCGCTGTCATTTATGACCGCTGTGGAAAAGGGGTGGGGATGTTGGAACGCTTCAGCCTTGATTTATATGCGGCGCTTGACAAGGTCTGACCGTCGAGCTTTATGATGGCTGTAGTGAATGGGCGGGGATGGCAGAGCGTATGTGCTGCTCCGCGCGCATCTCTCAGGGTGGAACAGCTGCACTTTAATTTTGTTGTATCCGTCATGCATGTCGCACCATTTGAACATTTTGTTGATGATTGAAAAAACACTATTCAGCAGGTCCAGATCGCACCACTTGAACAAGAATTGCATTTCATACAGATCCTGATGCTCGTTAGGTAGGATGTGCCCCAACCGAGTGTTGTTGAGCTTTGTCTTGTCTTTACAGCAGAATACGTAAACTGAATCATTCGGCTTCTTTTGAGTATGGTCACCTACCACACGGTACCGGACATTCGGAGTCGTCCCGTCCCACTCCCCGACGTACAAAGGCTCCTCGCAGCCGTCATTCAGATCCTTCCAGACACGTTTGTAAAATAGAGTCCAGTCTTTTTCAGGAAATACCACGCACGCGTCTTCCCCAGGCTGAAACTCGTCGACGCCGTCAGCGGTGTAGAGCGTAACAACTCGAGTTGGTTTGTGAAAATTGTACCCGAATACACGGCCGCTACACATCAGAAATTCACCTCTAGTCCATTCCGAAATTTCATGGAGAAAACTGGTCAAACGCATGTGTCCTAAAGGTTTTCTCGGGGCCATAGTTAGACTTTCCATCATTCGGCTGCTCAGCCCTGCATCTGAGGGTTCAGGGGTGGATAACCCATCCATACTCATGTAGCTCATGTTTCTGGTGGTGGTTTTAGAATAGAATAGAATAGAATAGAATAGAATGATGCATTTATATAGCGCTTTCATATGTACTAGTGTACACCCAAAGCGCTTTACAATCATATCAGGGGTCTCTCCTCAACCACCACCAGTGTGTAGCATCCACTTGGATGATGCGACGGCAGCCACAGTACAACGGCGCCAGTGCGCTCACCACACACCAGCTATAGGTGGAGAGAGGAGAGAGAGTGATAGAGCCAATTCAATGTAAAGGGGATTATTAGGAGGCCATGATTGGTAAGGGCCAATGTGTGGAATGTGGCCAGGACAGCTGTCAAAAATCACACATTGAACATGACACCGGTTGCTTGAAACCCGTCAAAATCACACACCATATAACCACACGCACACACATGACACAAAGCTTGTTGTCTGTGACACACACGCATAACTATATACCGGCTGTTTGAATCCGTCAAAACTATCCGTCAAAACTATCCGTCAAACTATCCATCAAAACTATGATTTAGGACCAGTCAGGTTTAAAAAGGATTAACGAGCTGTCACACAACATGATCGATGCGTGGGAGGGGTCAATAGGTTAATCCCATGACCTCATACCAGGAAGTTCAACCATCAATCATAAAGGTCACCGGAAGTTCAACCTGTCAAAAGGTCAAAGGTCAAAGTCATTAATCATTTTGACACATGCTGCAGGGTAAGTACTACTGATGTTTAACCAAAGTCATTTTTGCCTATTAGTATGTGAATTGGATCATCAAAGGTCAGCAGTAAAGACACTGGTTAATAAATTGAGATTAATTGCACAAAGTATATTCGTGTAATTTACAATAACTTATTTAATTATTTCAGTTTTGCATAATAAAAGTTTTCATTTCACAGTTTTTATTCATTTTGAGGAATACTGAGGGCCCTATTTTAACGATCTGAAACGCAAGTGTCAAAGCGCAAAGCGCAAGTAACTTTGTGGGCGGGTCTCGGCGCTGTTGCTATTTTCCCGGCGGGATAAATGACTCTTGCGCCGGGCGCAAATCTAAAAGGGGTTGGTCTGAAGTAGCTTCATTATTCATAGGTGTGGTTTGGGCGTAACGTGAAATAAACCAATCAGAGCATCATCTCACATTCCCTTTAAGAGCAGACGCACTTTTTCCTTGGCGTATTGCTATTATAACGGCGGATTTGCCAGGCGCGCGTCAAGAGCGGTTCACAGCCGAGGAGAGCAACGCTCTCGTCACGGCCGTAAAAGAGAGAGAAGTGACATTGGGGATGGGAGAAACACACCCAAATTAGCTTCGGCTAAACAGGCATATAATAATGTGGGTAAATGTGTAAGCTAGATGTATGCTTTTATAATAAATTATTATATTTATAATAAATTATCTATCTATCTATCTATCTATCTATCTATCTATCTTTGTAATAATATGATTTGCAAAAATAAAAACTGCTGCTTCTGTGTAGATTAGAGAATCACAGTGTATGAGCGTTTGTGCACTCTATACATTATGGTCAAGCATGCGCCCTTAAAATAGCATAATGAACAACGCGCAACGCGCCACTGACTTTAGACTAGGTTTTTTCTGGCCAGTGGCGCAATTGTTTTATGGAACAGTAAAATAGCACCAGGGAACGTTTGCGCCAAAACACGCCTCCTTTTTTGCGCTGAACCGCCCAGAGAGCGCAAGTTCATTCCCTAGTTTAGCGACGTGCTTCTGTGGAGGGAAAAGCGCGCTTTGCGCGGGTGCAAAATAGGAATGAAACATGCGTCGGTGTACAAAGTCAATTGCGCTGGGTGCAAGATAGGGCCCTGAATCTGTTTTGTGTAAGTGAGATAGTCTAGGTAATCTTACTCCTGATTTCTCTCAACATGGGGACAGGAAAGGTGTCAGTCAATAAATGATAAACAAAGTAACTTGCGTTACTTATTTGAAAAAGTAACTCGGATATTTGTTGTAAATTTAAATGTAATGTGTTTCTTTAGGTTCTTTTGACTATAATCTGATTACATAACTTGCATGCATTACCCCTAACACTGATCGTATATTGATCTGTCCTATATGGGGCATACCCTTTGTGCTGTTTATCTTTATCTTATGATTATTTTATTATTATGCTAGTGTGCACTTTTATATTTTATATTTCAATAGAAAAAATGGAACCACAGTAATGACGCCTGTCATTGTGGAAAACAATTTCTTCACTGCTTCCATTATCTGTGCTTAACTGTGAAGACAGTGCCACCTTCTGGTCAGGAGTATTTAAATGTTCTTCTGAAATGTTTAAATGTTCAAAATGCTTAAGTACTTCCTAAAATCCTGTGCATTCAGTAGAGTTCAGTAGAGTACTTCAGTAAAGTGTCTTCTGGGGCAGTTGAAGGAACTTTTTTTCCATTTATCTTAACTTGATTCCATGTTTTCATAGTTCATGAGAGACAAATGAACACCCAAACTTCCTGGTCCATTCTGTGCTTTATTTTGGCTAAAGACGACAACTGACTTGTCATTAGCAAAACTTATTTTAGAAAAGAGGAAGGAAATAGCAGTGTCAAAGTGAATTTTAAAGAGATAGTAGAAACGACACCCTATGGCAGGGGTTCTCAGGGTTCACTTTCCTGCATAGTTTAGCTCCAACCCTTATCAAACACACTTGAACAAGATAATAAATCTTCAGGATTGCTAGAAATGTATGTTCACACCATGTCATAATTACTGTAATAATGAGATTCCAACTTCTGAAAAACATCCACGTCCTCGTAGAACGCCTAGTTACAACTTGCAAACTCTGAATTCTAGCAGCGCTCTGACTTGTACCACCTGACCACTGCAGATTCATTTAGACATTGACCTCTTAGAATGATGTTTAAAACCTGATGGTTTTTGGTAATGTTATGGTTATCATACTTGGTGTGAAAGGGATTTTAGTGTGGAAAACAGCAAAATCAATAAACATATTAAAGGGATAGTTCACTTTGAAATTAATTTTTGATATGTTTTAGCTTACCTCAAGGGCATCCAAGATGTAGGTGTCTTTGTTTCCACAGTAGTTTCAATTTTGATATTTTTAGGTCAAACCGTTCTTGTCTGTCAGTCATATAATGCAGGTCTATGGTCACTGTCTCAAAACACAAGCACAGAGTCCAAATTAAAACAATTCCCCATCGTCCAAATGAAACAATTCCCCATCATAAGTACACATTGATGGCCTAAGACACGAAACGAGCGGTTTGTGTGAGAAAACGAACAGTATTTATATCGTTGTTATCTCTTGAAAACAGCACACGTCCAAATGATCTGACGGCGCGGGCGGGTATAGATGTATCAGTAGATGTCGCTTGGCTACGGTTTCGTTCCAATGAACTGCAGTAGCCAAGGCGAAATCTATTTATATATCTATACCCGCCTGCGCCGTCAGATCATTTGGACGTGTGCTGTGTTCAAGAGATAACAACGATAAAAATACTGTTCGTTTTCTCACACAAACCGCTCGTTTCGTGTCTTAGGCCATCAATGTGTACTTACGATGGGGAATTGTTTAATTTGGACGATGGGGAATTGTTTTAATTTGGACTCTGTGCTTGTGTTTTGAGACAGTGACCATAGACCTGCATTATATGACTGACAGACAAGAACGGTTTGACCTAAAAATATCAAAATTGAAACTACTGCGGAAAAAAAGACACCTACATCTTGGATGCCCTTGAGGTAAGCTAAAACATACCAAAATTTTATTTCAAAGTGAACTATCCCTTTATTAATGACCAGGAAAAAACTGTGTCCTCTTTTGTGTTCTAATAGTCCAAGATCAAGCAATGCAAAGCAAACTCCTGTTTAAACAGCTTGCTAGACTTCATTGCTTCAGTGATTTGTGTTTGTGTATTAGCCGGGGAAATAAAGGCATCATCAGTAGCATGTCCTGAGAGTATCCTAGCAGTTTAGAGACGGCAAAATCTTTTAAATATCCTATATATACTGAAGGGGAAAAAAGTACAATTTACTTCATTTTTCTTTTGCACGTTTTTGCACTCAGATTTTAAAGTAAATTTCACATGTATGGAATTTAAAATTATGTAAAAATTAACAAAGAGATCAAGTAAATAAACATGGCCAGAAAGAGCTTGTTGAGTAATTTCTACTAATTTGAAGTTTACTTTGCAATACAGGGGTTTTAGGACATTTTACTCGCTTTTTGTTTGAAATGTTACTCAAAGAATGTAGCACTGAATTAAACCATGCTTTTAAAGTAACATTTAGTTAACAACAAATTAGTTTTTTATTTATTTATTTACTTTGTTAGACAACATATCTACACAATATAGATAATGAGGTACCAAACCAAACACAGACCTCAATACTTAGTACAAAATAACGGTAACAATCAATGGATCATTTTTTATTATAATTGAAACAAACAATTCCAACTGAAGGGGGTGGATTGGAATAGCCTGGCTCCGCCCTCCTGCGTTCTTCCGCTCAATTTTATTTCCCTTCAGTACTACGTCTGGGATTGTGGTGTATTCTTTGGTTTTCTCCGATCATTTTTTTGGCGGTCCAATCAGCGAACAGAGGGAGTGGCTGAGAACGATGACGTTGAGGTCGTGCGCTAGTTTGAGTTGTAGGGTTACGTCACGACCAAAGGTTAGCGATTGGTTATGGCAGATCCAGAGTGACTCTGGGCAGATCCAATAGTTTTAAACTTCAACAGAGTACCCGCCTTCAAGGAAGTTAACGCTTGTCAATGGAGAGAGGCCAGACTCTCTGTACTAATGAAATGTACGAGAGTCTGCCTGGTAGAACCAGGCTAGGATTGGAATCCACTGCTGCTTCAATGTATATGTAATGAGTGATTATAATCAAGGTATTAATCAATATTTTTCCTTCTAAATATCAAATGAGTTGAATGACTTCTCTGGAGATTTTACTTTGTTATAGAAGTTACCAGTGTGATTACTGAAATGTTCTTTTCATGTACTCTCTAATGTCTGTATTTGATATCTGAATGCAGTAACAGTGCTTGCCTATTTATCCCGGCTTCCAGAAATGAAATAGGGACTTGCTTTGTGTTTGAGAAAGGTCTTCAACGTGTTAAAACAAATAGGGGTCATTGAAGACTATAAGGGACCATTTCTCAGTTAAATCCTATATTTTCCATTTAGACTAAAGTGTCCTATCCTTGAGAGAAAGAACTTGTTATCCTGATGTTTTGAGACGAGCCTCCTGTTTATAGTTAGAGCCTGGCCAAATCCAACCTTGGAAAAGCTGTGTGTCGGTGTGTGTGTTAGTCTTCTTGGTTACAGGTTAAGGAACCATTGGCATTATTGGAGATTGACTGAGTTGTTGTTCGGGACATGCTGGCACCCAGCAACCCAAATCTGCGACCTGGAAGTTCTGACTCCGGGTCTTCTTTCAAACATCTGGTCCTTGGGTCCTAAACTGTTAACCCCTAACCAACCCCCTTTCCTGCAGTATTTACATCACCACACAATCATTCTTATCAGTGTGTATGTACTGTATAAACTCTCACTGGCCACTTTATTAGGGACACCTTGGCAGGTTGGACCCACTTTTGCCTTCAGAACTACCTTAAAACTGTAATAATGTAGATTCAACAAGGTGCTGGAAATATTCCTCAGAGATTTTGGCCCATATTGATATTAGTTATGTGGTGTATATAAGGGTTTATCAGTGCATGTGTTCATTGTCTGATAAAGAGCCACTGGGCTCAAAACGTCGCCTGTGGTGAGAACATGAAATAAATATTTTTCTATTTTTGAAGCTGTTGTGTGCCACCTTTTCCTTCCTTTTTTTTTCCATATTGACATGATAGCATCACGCAGTTGCTGCAGATTTGTCGGCTGCACATCCATGATGCGAATCTCCTGTTCCTTCACATCCCAAAGGTGCTCTATTGGACTGAGATCTGGAGAGACTGTGGAGGTCATTTGAGTTTAGTGAACTCATTGTCATGGTCAAAAACAATACTCAGGTAGACTGTGGCGTTTAAACGATGCTCGATTGGTACTGAGAGGCTCAAAGTGTGCCAAGAAAATATCCCTCAGACCATTAAACCAGAAGCAGCCTGAACCCTTGATAAAAGGCAGGATGGATCCATGCTTTCATGTTGTTTGTCAAATGCCATCTAAACGTCACTGCAGAAATTGAGACTCATCAAACCAGACAACTTTTTTCCAATCTTCTATTGTCCAACTTTGGTTATTTAAGTTACTGTTGCCTTTTCATCAGCTGGAACCAGTCTGGCCATTCTCCTCTGACCTCTGGTATCAACAAGGCCTTTTCGTTTGATCACAGAACTGGATATTTTCTCTTTTTCAGACCATTCTCTGTAAACCCTAAAGATAGTTGTGCATGAAAATCCCAGTAGATCAGCAGTTTCTGAAATACTCAGACCAGCCTGTCTGGAACCAACAACAGTGCCACATTCAAAGTCACTAAAATCATCTTTCTTTCCAATTCTGATGCCGTTTCAACTTTAGCAGATCGTCTTGATCAGCCTAAATGACTAAATCTATTGAGTTGTTGTAATGTGATTGGCTGAATAGATATTTGCATTAAAACACAGGTGTACCTAATTGTCCAGTTTTCTACTAAGCTAACTGCTATAGCTCAATAAACTCCCCACTGGAAGGGTTTCAGGACAAGTACGGCGGATACAACTCGAGTCACTTTATGAGCTTTTATCGCGCACACAAACACAATAATCATCCACAAACTAGGTAGCCTGAATGCTACCGCTACGCTAGCCTGTCAGCTGGATGATATTAGTGACGTTACATAGCATGTTAGTTAGCTAGTTAGGTTAGGTTGTAAACCTGCAATGAAAACACAAACACAAAACACCAGAATTAACTAATGAAATTACACAATCATGTCCCATACACAAAATATATATATTATAATATAAAGAAAATATATTTTTGGTATATATGCAAATATTTGAAATTGGCCCAATAAATATATTTAAGTTAAATATGTGTAAATATATTTTTATTTTAACTTTTGCAAATTGTTTCATTTGAAATATATTTTGAAATTTAAAAAGTTAACATTTTCACAAACAAACAACACATTTTCAATTTATTTTTTAGATAGACCACTTCAGCCGTGGATGTTGGCATGGGAGAGCAGTGCTTTACCACTTCCCCCTCCCACATTTTTCCTACTGGTCAGGGAGCGAACTGGCAACCCTTCGGTTACAAGCCCAAAGCCCTAACCAGTAGGCCACGGCTGCCCCTTTACTGACTTTATTGGCCTAAAATGACAATTTTATGTAGGAAACAACACACAGAATGCAGAGTTTTTTCCCCTATTTTTACAGAATTGAATACAGTTATTTAATAGTGTGTGTATGCAGTGTTAGACACTGAGTTCTATCTATTGTTTAAGTGCACTTCACTTTTGGAGTGTCACTGTTATACTTGCATCATAAATATTGTGCATATTTTCAATATTTAAATGACTTCAGGAAAGATGTCAATAAAACAACAATAAATCTAATAATTGCACTTAGTGTTAGGCACGTGACACCTAATATGGCCTAATAGTCCTAGGAAAGCAACTATCTGTCATTTTACATTGCAGTCATTTAAATGTAAGTACAGTATTTATTATAGCTGTGTGTCATAATACAGTAGTGAAATATGGTAACCTACTGTTGTGTATATGGGAAAAGGTAGAGGAATTACTATGATCAAAATACATTTTCGACCCTTCTTTAGCAAGCTAAACATTTTATGACTATATATTTTGTCATATATTTTACATTACATGTTATAAATGTAAATATATTTCACACTTAACATCATATATTTTTGTTATATTTCAGAATATATTTCAAAATGATAAATATAAGTGGACAACGTCAATGTATTTGGAATATATGCCACATATATTTTTGACACTTTAAAGTATATTTCAAATTTTTTTTTTCTGTATGGGGTGATATTAATTCTTGATCTGAATTACTAACAATGCTCGTTTATAGTCACTCACCGGCAAGGCGTACCAGTCCTGACCATCGATTGAATGAAACTGAAACCTAGAGGCGAGACGCCTGCGCACTGTGACTAATTAAGCATACACAGACACACAGTCTGGAGACCAGTTATGATAATAAAATAAACCTGTAACTTAGTAAGATTATAACATAATATGAAATATAACATAAATATGCCTGTATTTGGAATAGAGTTAGGGTTAGGGTTAGGGTTACTTAGTTCTTGAGTTTGAACTTGAGTTTTTGTGTTTATCGACCTTTAGCTTTTTATATTTACTGTAAAAAAAAAAAAAAAAAAAAAAAAAAAACATAATACAATAACATTCTGTCTTCTAAGATTCATGCTGTTGGTTATTGAAGGCAGCAAATGTATCCTTCTCCGTGTATGATTTCCCATAATCCTGTGGCTATAAAAAATAAAAATAAACAAAAGGCCATCTGATGATGAAATTGAAATGAATATATAAATGTGTGTTTCCTTAAACTTATAATTCACAATGTTATTTCAGAAAAAATGTATCAAGTAATATTTACCTTTAATTTATGCAAATCTGCAATATTTAATATTGAAACTTTTCTATTTAGATTTTTATTTAATATTACTTAAAAATAGAAAATAACCAAACTCAAGGTTTAATTCATTATTAACAGATCATTATTAACTGATTATTAACAGATCATGTAACATAAAGGCTAAAACTGACTTCCTGAGTTGAGTTTGATAGTGAACATTTTCTGAAGTGTAAGCATCTCCTTTTTTTATTTTTTTTATTTGTGTGTCAGTAAGAAAAGGGAAGGAAATAAGATCAGCAGAGTCTGCACAGCTTCTAAAACAGACAGTAGAAACTACAACTAACATCAGAGAACAACAGCAACATTTAATGTAGGTAAATCTAATCTTTTGTTGCATTTAAACATTACATTAAAATGTAATTTTAAGCATGACTTTCTGAAGTGTGTTACTGTATTCATGACTCTGACTGTAAAGTCAAACTCAATCAAACTCAAGCAGTGTGTTGTTTGATTTTTCTCAGGACGAGCAGCTCTGTGTGTTTCACTGAACATCTGAATGTACAGAAAGTGAAGAACATGAACTCCAGACTCTTACCTCTGATCCTGCTGCTGCTGCACAATACAGGTTTGAGAATTATTGTGTCTTAATTTCCTCTCTCATGTTTTAATTTAAATGTGGCTCTAATTATCTTTCACATGTTCCAAAAGTGATTGTTTTGCTCACTGTTCTCCAATGTCAGTGTATTTAAAAAAATAAAAACTTTTTTGACAATATTTAAATTTGAACTAAATTGATCATCATGGTTGGGTGTGTGTGAGCAGCAGAGTCTGGACTGGATCTCTCCTCTGTCTGTATGTAAACTTCATCTCAGTAATGAAATGTTTTCTTGTTCAGGCTTCGTAACATTGGACCGCATCTCTGTGTCTTGTAGTCAAGAGAATATTTGTGCAGTGAAGGGGTTTCAGGAGACACTGTGGTGCTCTTACTACAACATCAACATCAAAACTGTGTTCTGGTTCAGCCGGAAACAGAATACAAACTGGAGAAAGAGTGATGAACCTGAAGATTTGACTTTAGACTCGGACTACTCAGGACGGGTAAAGCAGGAGTTCTCATACAGCAGTTCAACACTCACAATATCAAACCTGAGAGAGAGAGACTCTGGAGAATATCAGCTCATGTTCATCATGAAGGACGGAGTTAAACGTCTCAGCTCAGCCGCCGTCAATCTAACAGTCACAGGTGAAACTGAGTCTAGATTCTGGTCACTTCATCTGTTTTCATTTGTCATGTGATTAAGTTTTTCTTAATTTACACTGTAATTCAGAGCTGCAGGTGAGAATGAATCCTGCAACTACAGACTCGAGAGATCAGAGAGTAAAACTGACCTGTGATTCTTCCTGCACCTCTGGAGATTGGTATTATAACTGGATGAAGGATGGACAGTATTTCACATATAGAGAGTCTCGTGACATGAATGTGTCACTCAGCACAGATGCTGGCAGATATTCCTGTTCTATTGATAGTAACCTTAAACATCCCTCCTCTTCTGTGTGTGAGTGTCAAATAATACACAAAATGATGGTACTGTTTGTTCATCCATGTGTATATTTAAACATGTTTTAAAGTAAGTGTGAGTTTCACATGTTAATCTGTGACTCTTCCAGGTATTTCTAAGAGTGTCTGCTGGGATGTGTCTTACTTAGGGTTGCCAACTCTCTGAAATGAAAATAAGGAACGGGGTGACACGCCCCCGTGACACGCCCCCCACGGAATAATTAAAAAAAAAATAACTCCTGAAATTATGACTTCTGGTGAATATTGTGAAAACTAATTGCTATATTTAGATAAATATATTTAATACATTGTAGCATATTATAATACAACTTATAGGCCTATAGAATAGCAAAGTAGGCCTAATCAATATACAAGACTGAACCACATAAGTTAGATGTGAAATATAAAGCCTATCATGATCATTTTGCCAACAATGAACCATGGATTTGTTTAGTTTATAATACATTTTATTTTTAACTTAAACAAATACAACATCTAACATTCAAAACTTCTGTAGCCTTGTGCAAACTTATTCAATAGAATTAGACTTCTAGAATGTTCTTTCCAGTGCAAAAAAATATATTTTTAATTTAATTAGACAACATTTTAAGGAGGTGTAGTGCAAATATATTTATATAATTATACTTCCATTATAGTTAACTTTCTTTCCAGTGCAAAACAATAATATAAAAACATAAATAAAAAAAATCTAAAATATTGCACTCAAATACTGCATTCAAGCAATACAACACCTGTATGTATGCACATGGAAAATCTCACAGAAATAAATAAACCTCCAGACTAAGCACATTGTGCAGCTATTTTTTCCATGTGTACTTTTTTGATTTCTTTACAATGTTAGGCTAAACTTGTAATATCTCTTTTAATATAATCACTTTCTTATGAACTAATTTGAGTCTTAAAATTACATAGCCTACCATATCAGCTGGAGACGTCTGACGGACAAGGAACCGTGACATCGCTCGGCCGTGTATTCATTGTCCCTCACGCATTCCAGCCACGGGTAGTCATTTTCCCATTCAATTCTATATTTTTGTGCTCTTTTCTTTTTCGCCGGCTGCTCGGAGGAAGTAATTTTTACATTTCCCGCTGTTGTCACTTGTCGTCATCGTTGCTACGATACGTGACTCACAATGACTGAAACGACCAATTAAAAGGGCATTCTCTGATGATGTTCCAAGATGTTAAAAACGCTACGCTGATCATAGACAATCCGGGGGAGAAATTAGTAGCCTATCTACCGCACCGTCGGGGTTTTTTTTCACTGCACTGAATTGATTCTCAAAAATACGGAACAAAGTGCGTTCCGTATCAGTTCAATACGGAACAAGACTTTTATGTGTCAAATACGGAACGATTCCGTATTATACGGAACGGTTGGCAACCCTAGTCTTACTCCTCTAGAAGAGTCTGTGCTTTGATGGGCTCAACAGTAGATATTTCCAGCACATACTCACATCCCTCTGGTTATACTGTAAATAAAACATTCTGGCATTACGGTCAGCCTGGTGACCTCAAGGATCTGCGTGAGGAGCATCAGTTCGCTGGTCGTGTGGAGTATGAGGGAAACACACTGAGAATCAAAGAGCTCAAGATGAACGACTCTGGAGAATATAAATTCAGGATCATCACTGACAGGACAGAAGGAAAATACTCTGGATCACCTGGAGTCATTCTTACTGTTACAGGTTTGATAACATTTTAGAAGATTCACAGACAATTTACTGCCATCAAGAATACTACTCCATTTTATAGAGGTTTTGTTTTCCATGTCAAAATTAATGTTAAGCCCAACTTGAAATACTTCAACTCTGTTTTTCAGATACGCAGGTGATAAGCAGCCCAAACATGATAACAGAGCGACAAGAAGTGATATTAAGCTGTTCAACTAAATGCACTCTGAACAACAAACATACTTGCATCTGGTACAAGAACGGACGGCAGGTAACAGATGGATTCACTAAAGCCAACAAGCTGTACCTGGACTCAGTCAGCAATGAAGTGCTTCAAGAGTTTTCCTGTGCTGTAGAAGGTGACACATCTCTCATGATACATGTGCTTTAGTCTGAAATGATTGTTTCTCTGATAGTCATGATACACTTCTTTGTGTTTAGAAGTGGACAGCCATTATACAGTCATTCTGCTGGTGTTTTTACCTCAGTTTCTCATAATAGCGGCTCTGTGGATGTGGTGAGTAAAACATCCAGTGAAATTCACAATTGCATGATGTACAGTGAATACAATTAAATTAATTCAGATTATAAGATTGTGAATTATGATTCAACAGGTTTTTCATCAGAATGCATCTAATCTCAAAGCCAAACTGAAAATAAAAGGTGAGAAATGATGTATATAGAGAATCTGCTTTAAGACATGCAACGATAAACACAGTAAATGTATTTAATATCTTTCTATTTGTCTGTCTCAGAATCTGATGCTCCACATCTGTTCATCTGCTGTCTGTCCATCAGAGCTGGTGGAGTGATGATGTCATTGTGTTCTTCCATTGTGAGATCATCACCTAGCAACAGTCAGAACTATCAACAGTGACAACAGTGATGTCATATACAGTGACTTATCAATGACTGAGCAGTCTTCATAATCAAATAAAGCTAAAATGATATGAAACTTTTTTTTCTCCCTCCTTATGCTTAATGTAAGAAATGCCTTCAATAAACAAAATTATTTTATTCTATAACGACCATATACAGTGTTGGGAAAAGTTAAAAGTACTGCATTACAATATTGAATGACTTCCTGAAAAAGTAACTATTTGCATTACTGTAAAGTAGTCAGCTGAAGGCAAGTTTATAGAGAACCCAAGTGCAGTTAATAAAATAAAATAAATGAAAACAGAAATGTGATGTTTAACCAAAGTCATTTTGGCCTATTGTGAATTGGATCATCAAAGGTCAGCAGTAAATACACTGGTTAATAAATTGAGATTAATTGCACAAAGTGTATTTGTGTAATTTACAGTTACAGTTTTGCATAATAAAAGTTTTCATTTCAGAGTTTTTATTCATTTTGAGGAATACTGAATCTGTTTTATGTAAGTGAGATAGTCTGGTAATCTTACTCCTGATTTCTCTCAACATGGGGACAGGAAAGGTGTCAGTCAATAAATGAGAAACAAAGTAACTTGCGTTACTTATTTGAAAAAGTAACTCGGATATTTGTTGTAAATTTAAATGTAATGTGTTTCTTTAGGTTCTTTTGACTATAATCTGATTACATAACTTGCATGCATTACCCCTAACACTGATCGTATATTGATCTGTCCTATATGGGGCATACCCTTTGTGCTGTTTATCTTTATCTTATGATTATTTTATTATTATGCTATAGTGTGCACTTTTATATTTTATATTTCAATAGAAAAAATGGAACCACAGTAATGACGCCTGTCATTGTGGAAAACAATTTCTTCACTGCTTCCATTATCTGTGCTTAACTGTGAAGACAGTGCCACCTTCTGGTCAGGAGTATTTAAATGTTCTTCTGAAATGTTTAAATGTTCAAAATGCTTAAGTACTTCCTAAAATCCTGTGCATTCAGTAGAGTACTTCAGTAAAGTGTCTTCTGGTGCAGTTGAAGGAACTTTTTTCCCATTTATCTTAACTTGATTCCATGTTTTCATAGTTCATGAGAGACAAATGAACACCCAAACTTCCTGGTCCCTTCTGTGCTTTATTTTGGCTAAAGACGACAACTGACTTGTCATTAGCAAAACTTATTTTAGAAAAGAGGAAGGAAATAGCAGTGTCAAAGTGAATTTTAAAGAGATAGTAGAAACGACACCCTATGGCAGGGGTTCTCAGGGTTCACTTTCCTGCATAGTTTAGCTCCAACCATTATCAAACACACTTGAACAAGATAATAAAACTTCAGGATTGCAAAAAATGTACGTTCTCACCATTTCATAATTACTGTAATAATGAGATTCCAACTTCTGAAAAACCTCCACGTCCTCGTAGAACGCCTAGTTACAACTTGCAAACTCTGAATTCTAGGAGCGCTCTGACTTGTACCACCTGACCACTGCAGATTCATTTAGACTTTGACCTCTTAGAATGATGTTTAAAACCTGATGGTTTTTGGTAATGTTATGGTTATCGTTCTTGGTGTGAAAGGGATTTTAGTGTGGAAAACAGCAAAATCAATAAACATTTGAGCAGGAAAAAACTGTGTCCTCTTTTGTGTTCTAATAGTCCAAGATCAAGCAATGCAAAGCAAACTCCTGTTTAAACAGCTTGCTAGACTTCATTGCTTCAGTGATTTGTGTTTGTGTATTAGCCAGGGAAATAAAGGCATCATCAGTAGCATGTCCTGAGAGTATCCTAGCAGTTTAGAGACGGCAAAATCCGATATACTGAAGGGGAAAAAAGTACAATTTACTCCATTTTTCTTTTGCACGTTTTTGCACTCAGATTTTAAAGTAAATTTCACATGTATGGAATTTAAAATTATGTAAAAATTAACAAAGAGATCAAGTAAATAACCTTGGCCAGAAAGAGCTTGTTGAGTAATTTCTACTAATTTGAAGTTTACTTTGCAATACAGTGTTTTAAGGACATTTTACTCGCTTTTTGTTTGAAATGTTACTCAAAGAATGTAGCACTGAATTAAACCATGCTTTTAAAGTAACATTTAGTTAACAACAAAGTAGTTTTTTATTTATTTATTTACTTTGTTAGACAACATTTCTACACAATATAGATAATGAGGTACCAAACCAAACACAGGCCTCAATACTTAGTACAAAATAACGGTAACAATCAATGGATAATTTTTTATTATGATTGAAGCAAACAATTCCAACTGAAGGGGATGGATTGGAATAGCCTGGCTCCGCCCTCCTGCGTACTTCCGCTCAATTTTATTTTCCTTCAGTAGGCCTACTACGTCTGGGATTGTGGTGTATTCTTTGGTTTTCTCCGATCATTTTTTTGGCGGTCCAATCAGCGAACAGAGGGAGTGGCTGAGAACGATGACGTTGAGGTCGTGCGCTAGTTTGATTTGTAGGGTTACGTCACGACCAAAGGTTAGCGATTGGTTATGGAAGATCCAATAGTTTTAAACTTCAGTACCCGCCTTCAAGGAAGTTAACGCTTGTCAATGGAGAGAGGCCAGACTCTCTGTACAAATGAAATGTACGAGAGTCTGGTAGAACCAGGCTATTGGAATCCACTGCTGCTTCAATGTATATGTAATGAGTGATTATAATCAAGGTATTAATCAATATTTTTCCTTCTAAATATCAAATGAGTTGAATGACTTCTCTGGAGATTTTACTTTGTTATAGAAGTTACCAGTGTGATTACTGAAATGTTCTTTTCATGTATTCTTTAATGTCAGTATTTGATATCTGAATGCAGTAACAGTGCTTGCTTATTTAGCCCGGCTTCCAGAAATGAAATAGGGACTGGTTTTGTGTTTGAGAAAGGTCTTCAACGTGTTAAAACATATAGGGGTCACTGAAGACTATTGTTTAAGGGACCATTTCTCAGTTAAAGCCTATATTTTACATTTAGACTAAAGTGTCCTATATCCTTGAGAGGAAGAACTTGTTATCTTGATGTTTTGAGACGAGACTCCTGTTTATAGTTAGAGCCTGGCCAAATCCAACCTTGGAAAAGCTGTGTGTCGGTGTGTGTGTTAGTCTTCTTGGTTACAGGTTAAGGAACCACTGGCATTATTGGAGATTGACTGAGTTGTTGTTTGGGACATGCTGGCACCCAGCAACCCAAATCTGGGACCTGGAAGTTCTGACTCTGGGTCTTCTTTCAAACATCTGGTCCTTGGGTCCTAAACTGTTAACCCCTAACCAACCCCCTTTCCTGCAGTATTTATATCACCACACAATCATTCTTATCAGTGTGTATGTATAAACTCTCACTGGCCACTTTATTAGGGACACCTTGGCACGTTGGACCCCTTTTTGCCTTCAGAACTGCCTTAATACTGTAATAATTGTTGTGGCAAAAACAATAACTAACAAAACAGCATCAGGCATAAGAGACATCAGGATTCAAATTGTCCTTAAAAGATATTTATTTCTTGCAAGAAATGTTCCCAGTCTACCCACAGTCCAGCTGCAGGCAGAGTGAGACCCAGAGCAGAGGTTGACCAGCTACTTTATAGTGTTCTATTCAAAGGCTATCTCTTACAGCCCCCACTAAACAAAATAAAAAAAAGGGCCCCCCCTTGAACCCTCCCCAGCCCGGGGGTCTTCTCACCTCTGAAGTCTCACACACACCTTCCAGCTGTATCAGCATCATAAAAGAAACTCAAAATACATCCAAAGAACGCATGGCATTCATTTGCTAAATCATTGAAAATAAAATACAAAGAAAAGATAATTTTTTTCCACAACAATTCCTCCTCTTTATCATTCTCTGATAAACAATTTGGTTTCATTAACATTAGGTTTGGTCATAACAACTTTAAAAAAAAAAAAAATAATATATATATATATATATATATATATATATATATATATATATATATATATATATATATTTTTTTTTTTTCAAAATTAAAAAAACGATTGTTTCTAATTCTGCATCAAACCCATAAATGATAAGAGTTGTTTCAAGTCTTTACATCACAGTTACCTTTCATATCTGATTTTCATATACCTGATCACTCTACTTGAACCTTGAAAGAAATAATAAAAATAAAAATAAAATAAAATTTAGCAGCAAGCAAGTAAACATTTTATCTGAAGCCGGGCTAAATGGATAAGCACTGCTACCGCATTCCCGATAAATCGGACCCTCAGTCACTCCAGTATAACTTAAAGTATAGTAAGAATAAAGGATATTATAATACCGAAAAAACATAAATGATTATAATTTCAACTTCTGTTACTCGTACGATCTGCATCATTTTGTTCACCCTTAGGATAGACCGTACCCATTAATAACAAAATTATCAGAATAACACATACAATCATAACACTATGTATTCAGCCTTTTTCAATTAATCACAATATTTTGTCAGGAAATGGTTTTACTTCTAAAGCTATATTTAATTAAAATCTATTTAATAAAATCTAACCAGAAAAGTTTTATAATTTGATCATTCGTTGTTTGAAATTATCCCTGACTTTTCCATTACATACCGTCTTTTTTCTTATCACCATACTTCACATTAATTAATAGATCTTCTACCTGAAAACACATTTTTCTTTGCACAAGTCAAATTATTAGATTTATATCAATACTAAGCCCTAATTTGATTCAATCAAATAAAATCACAAAACTTTTCTTCAACCATTAATTGGTCAACATTTTCTCCAGATATGTTGATCATCTCGTTGCCCCATGGATGTTCCGTTTTCACCAATATGACACTTTGCATGCCGTAGAGAGGATTTTCCACCGTAGGCAGGGGAGATATGTTTCTAGCACATATCATTGATCCCCCCCCCCCACTTTATTCTTTGCGTTGGCGTGTGGGGTTGCTGACGTTGGTTTTGTAGTTTAAGGTGAGATGCTTGGACTCAGGTCTAACACTCTTCAATCATTTTCAAATCCTTACAAGATTTTCCCTTAAATCACGATCGCACCCCCACTGGAATGAGTCATTTACTGTCTGCTGTCACCTGTGAAAGCAGACCTTAAGTGATTTTGTTAGTGACCGCTTGTCTTGTCGTCCCTTTTGGTGTGATCTGTGGAATTTTCAACCTGAAACATATCATCGGATAATTTCTTGCTCATTGAATAGCACTCAGGGTCCCTTTCCCCTGAAAAACACTCAACCCACGTTGCTCACGAGTCTGCTTACAGACTGGGGGTTGAACAGCTGGCTGTCTGGTGCAGCTATAACAACCTTGAGCTGAACACACTCAAAACAGTGGAGATGATCGTGGACTTCAGGAGAAAACCCCCAGCACTCCCTCCTCTCACCATCATGAACAGCACTGTGGAAGCAGTGGAGTCATTCAGGTTCCTGGGCTCTACCATCTCCCAGGACCTGAAGTGGGCAAATCACATTGACTCCATTGTGAAAAAGGCCCAGCAGAGACTGTACTTCCTTCGCCAGCTGAAGAAGTTCAATCTGCCACAGGAGCTGCTGATCCAGTTCTACTCAGCCGTCATTGAGTCTGTCTTAAGCACTTCCATCACTGTCTGGTTTGGTTCAGCTACCAAATCGGACATCAGGAGACTACAACGGACAGTCCGGACTGCAGAGAGGATTATTGGTGCCCCCCTGCCAACCCTCCAGGACCTGTACTCTTCCAGAGTGAGGAAGAGAGCAGGTAAAATCATCACGGACTCCACTCACCCTGGACATCCCCTGTTTGAACTGTTACCGTCAGGACGGCGACACAGATCACTGGCCACAAGAACTTCCAGGCACAGGAACAGTTTCTTTCCACAGGCCATTTCCCTTCTGAACACTTAACATGCCCCCCAAAGCATATGCCTGTAAGTGCAATACTCCCACTGTCTAGTGCAATAAACTCAGGTGATATTTATATCTATATTATTCATACTACTCAAAATACTGTAAATATGTTTATAATCTGTAACATGCGCTAGACTCCCACTGTCTAGTGTAATATTCTCTAATTCAGGTGATATTTATATTATTCATACTACTCAAAATACTGTAAATATGTTCATAATCTGTAAATGTTTATTCAGACTAAACCCAACTGTGACCCTACTTTTTTACTTTTATACTATTTTTATTTATTTTTTATATATTTTCATTCTTAGAATTTGTATTACTATGTTCTTGTTGTATTTGTATTTGTATATGTGCACTGGAAGCTTCAGTACCAAGAAAAATTCCTTGTGGGTGCAAGCACACTTGGCAATAAAGCTCTTTCTGATTCTGATTCTGATTCTGATTCTCATGTTAACAAAACAATACAGAATCAGTTCTGTTTGGTTCAATCCATCCTGACATCCTGCAAAATGAAAATTTTAAGTTAGGCATTGCACAGGGTTAGGCACTGTTTCTTCACTTTGCTCATGTTAACCAGACAATATGTATACATTTGGAACAGAATCAGTTCTGTTTGATGCAATCCATCCTGACATCCTGAAAAATAAAACTTTTAAGTTATGTGTTACCGGCCTCAGACCTAGGGGATATCTGGACTGGTAGCAAAGGACACACAGGCAGTGGAGCACTGTGTATCTGTGAAAACACTGTGAATAAATAAAGAGACAGACAAAATGAGTGTCGTTCCTTTGGTGCGTTAGTTTACTTCTGAGCTCATAAAACTTTAGTAACTGTAAACACTTCTTGAGTTACATACACAAATAACATCTGCACATTAACTTATGTTATATGACTCATACGTGTACACATAAGATATATGAATACATACACACCTGTATTCCATAGCCTGTTTCACATAAAGGCAATATATGATTTACATATTATGTGGAAAGAAGTGTGTGTACAGAATAAATCAATAAAGATTCACATAAATGTCACTCTCATTACTCACATAACTAGAAAGATGACAAATGTGTCACTTAAACACACAGAATGCATAAACTAAAATCCAACGCCATTTTACATACACCACTTCACCCTGATTGCCTCGTGTCACTCATTAAACATGTGCGCAAAGCACTCAAAATGGCGATTGAATTGTTAATGCACAGATAATACTCAACTACTCAATTAAAACACAAAAATAACAAGCAACCTCGCACTACCAATGCACTCAAACATCACAACAATGCTGTATGACTTAATACTTTTGAATGCATAACTAAATAAATCGTTTGCATTTGAGACCCTCGAGTTAATTCAATTTGTATAAAACACATTAGAACATGAAAAAGTTACTCCAAACACTTTCACAATTACGTTCCTAAACCTTCCTATAGTCATGTGAACAATCAGAAGAACGTTTAAAGTGCATATTATTTTACCTGTGAATAAATAAAGAGACAGACAAAATGAGTGTCGTTCCTTTGGTGCGTTAGTTTACTTCTGAGATCGCACCCGGGAAAAAGCTAGTCTCTATAGTGTGCTTCACAGGAGCGCTCAAGCGCCATCCGCTGGCGTGGCGGTGAACTGATTCTGAACTATTGGTGTTCACATAAAAAAAATAGGGAGGTATAGGTTTTCAATTAATTATTGAATAAACATTTTAACACCCTTTACACTCTCCCCTGCTTTTAGAGATGCCTCCGGGCATCCAGAACTAACCCAACAGAATAGAAGAAAGTTATTTTTTTCTTTTTTTTTCTGAAGATAAGAGAAAAGAGCTATCAGTCTGATGAAAGGACAGGTAAGTATTTGAATGTCAACAGTCCTGCCTCATTTGTCCTTTCTTAAGTCTAATATGCCCACACAAGTGGTGAAGGATAGTGACGAGCATCAGATATGACAGGGTAAGCATGAATAGGGTACAGTACACAGGTGTGCATTGCATTCGCTCCTGGTCTCCAAGGCTGGTATGTGGGTTGTCCCATTTGATTATATGTGAACACCTCCTTTGGCTTTACTGCACGTGCAGACCTCCGCAGGGTGATGTCTTCCCCATTCATTGGCTGTGCAACCGGCTCCACTCCCAGGTCAGTATCCTCATTACTTCTTCCAGCTATGCAGTCATCTACTTGTTCCTGAGTTTCCAGAGATGGCAACAGGTCAGCCAGTGTTTGCTCTGGTTCTGGTGTCACAAACCGGAGTGGTTGCTCATATGTTTGAGGGTTATCTGGCTCAGCTCTATGGTGTTCCGGGTGAAACTCTGGTGCCGCTACTCGAAGATCACTACCTAGCTCATGATGGGACTGTTCGAGAGTGACTTTTCCCCTTTCATATACTGGGACTGGTCTGGGATTACAAGCATATTCTTCCTCGTCCCCTGAATCACCGGGGTCGTGCTCTAAGGTATCAGACCTGTGATGTCGGCTGTTCCTGTGGTGTTGTCTCTGCCTTTGTTGTTTCCGTGTCAGATTGTCCTCTCCATTATGTTCAATGGGCAGATCATTCACAGGCAAAAGAAGATTACGGTGCAAGACACGTAGAGTGCGATCACCAGTTTCGGCTTGAATTCGATACACAGGACCAACTCCCATCCTCTCAACAACACGGTGAACCTTGTTCTCCCAGTAAGGACGGAGTTTGCCGGGCCCGCCTCTCTCTGACAGGTTGCGTACAAGCACGCGATCACCTGGCTGAAGCACAATTCCTCTGACACCACGATCATAGTATTTTTTCCCTTTTGCAGAGCTCTTTTTACTATGTTCAGAGGCGATCTTGTATGCCTCCTGCATCCGGGAAGCCCACTTCTGCGCATATTCCTGACGGGTTTCAGTCTGTGGCTCAGGATCCAGGTTAAAAAGCAAATCAATGGGCAACTGTGGGGCCCTTCCAAAGAGGAGAAAGAATGGTGAATACCCTGTGGCTTCATGCCTCGAACAATTGTATGCATGCACTATGTGTGGTAAGTGGTCTTTCCATTCAGATTTCTTTTCCTCTGACAGTGTCCGTAGCATCTGAAGAAGTGTTCTATTCAAGCGCTCAACGGGGTTCCCCTGTGGATGATAGGGTGTCGTTCGAGAATGGGTAATGCCAGCCAGTTGCTGAAGCCGCTGGAATAAGTTATTCTCAAATTCGCGGCCCTGATCATGGTGAAGCTTTTGTGGATACCCAAAGCGTGGTATAAAGTCAAAGAAAATCTTTTCAGCAGCCGTTTTTCCAGATTTGTTCCGCGTTGGGTAGGCCTGGGCGAAACGAGTAAAGTGATCTACAAGAACCAAGATATACTCGTAGCCACCCTTACTCGGTTCAAGATGCAGATAATCAACAGACAGTAGCTCAAATGGTACACTCGTCGTAATTGAGCCCATTGGTGCCTTTTCAGGAACAGCAGGCCGCTTTTGCTTAATACATGGGCACTGGCGGATGACATAATCTTCAATGTCACGCTGCATGAAAGGCCAATAAAATCTTTGCCTTGCCAGGTGGGTAACTTTGTCAGCCCCGACATGCCCCATGTCATCATGAAGGTGTTTGAGCACAAGAGACTTTAGAGAATCAGGGAGAACCAGCTGTCTGTGTTGCCCGGTCTGTCTGTATAAAATTCCCTGGTCAAGTCGAAGTTTGTTCCATTCGTGTATGAGCCGTCGTGTGGTGGGTTCCATTCGTCTCTTGTCTTTGTCATTGGGGTTCCATCCTTTCTCTTTCAATGCAATTACGTCAGCGATGGAAGCATCTCCTTTTTGGGCAGCTCGAATGTCTTCTGGAGGAAACAAGGGCATACTGGCCGGAAGCATATTATCATCAGTGGAGCCCAGCTGAAGGGCCGCAACCCACGGTACTTCTCTTTCTCTCTGAGCTTTATCTCCCTGCCATATGGCAGACACAACATCTGGAGGTAAAACCTCAGAGTACTCTCTGATGTGGTCCTGGAGCTTCACTGGGAACCGTGATAGGGTGTCAGCGTCAGTGTTTGTCTTGCCTGGTCTATATTTTATGGTGAAATGAAAGTCGGCCAATTCACCCACCCAACGATGCCCAACAGCACTCAACTTGGCGGTACTCAGGATATAGGTAAGGGGATTATTATCTGTGAATACGGTGAACGTGGGGGCGTAGTAAAGGTAATCTCGAAATTTATCGCAAATGGCCCACTTTAAGGCAAGGAACTCAAGCTTGTTAGAATGGAGATGATAATTCTTCTCAGCGGGTGTGAGTGTCCTCGAGCCATAGGCGATAACGCGTAGTTTACCCCCTTGTTCCTGATAGAGTACAGCCCCCAGACCTTCATTGGATGCGTCGGTGTGAAGGACAAAAGGTAAATTAAAGTCTGGGTATGCCAAGATAGGAAAGGTGGTCAACATGTCGACAAGAGAAGCAACCACAGCACGGTGTTCAGGGGTCCACTGGACTGGTGTCTTGGATGGCAGCTGACCTTTTTGTATACTTTGCTTAGTTGTCCTAGTTTTGACAGATTTCTCTCCAGACTCCTCGGGACTCTCTTGGAGCTTAAACAGTGGTCGGGCTATTCTGGAAAAATCCTGAATGAAGGCCCGATAGTAGCCCAAAAATCCCAAAAGAGCTCTTACTTCTCCAACATTCTTTGGTTCCCGCTCCTTCCATTGCATCACTGCTTCCAAGTCTTTGGGATCGACTTGAATGCCCTCACTTGTAACTAGGCGCCCAACATACCTCACTTGGCGTTTAAATAATTCACACTTCTTAGGTCGTAATTTCACACCATGCTCCCGTAAGCGGCAAAAGACTCTCTTCAAATCTTTGACGTGGTCCTGAAAGGATTTGGAAAAGCAGAGAACATCGTCTAAGTAGGGAAAACAGCATTCATCCCTCAGACCACTCAACACACCTTCCATACACCTTTGGAAAGCCGCCGGTGCATTGGAAAGGCCAAAAGGAAGACGGATCCACTCATACAATCCCCAAGGCGTGCTGAAAGCTGTCAGGTGCCTGGAGTTCTCCTCAACAAAGCCCTGGTGATATGCACTGCCCTGGTCAAGTATGGAAAACCACGAGTAACCTCCCAGGCTATCTAATAGATCCTGAATACGTGGAAGGGGGTGACGGTCGGGGATAGTTTTGCTGTTTAGTCCACGAAAATCAACACAAAGGCGTAGGCTCATATCTTTTTTTCTTACGCAGACCACGGGAGAGGAATAAGGTGATACAGACTTTCTAATCCATCCATGATCTAGCAGCTTTTGAACATGTTCCTTAACCTCTCTATCCAAGGGCTTTGGGACTGCGTTGTAGGACCTTTGGACTGGTGTATCATCTTTTAAGTAGATTTTGAGTTGTAAGTCAGAAATGCAACCAATATCGGTGTCATCTTTGGCAAAGACATCTGACTGGTCGAATAACATACATTTCGCAATCTCCTGCTCTTCCTCAACTAGATGAGACAAGTCAACAGGAGGATGCCATTTGTCTTTGGTCATGTGTGTGGTTTTATGCATTTCTTTTTTTCTCAAAGTCTGCTCATGAGTACACAATTGAGCTGCACACAAGTGGGCTGTATTCTGAGGCGGTGACTCACAGTTTATGGAGGAATGAGGGATTGGTTTAAGATCAAGTATATCTTCAAGAGTACCAAGAACGGTTTTCTTTGCAAGATAGATGTCATGTTTCGTCGAGTTCTGAATCGGGATTTTGATGCGCTTGGATGAGCCAGCAGGGACATCAACTAAAGCTGGGAACAATTCTAGACCCTCCAGGCAATGATTCTCAGGGCTCGGCTGAAACATCATCGTACCTCCACTGTTCCATCCTCGAATTCTACACTGGACTTCACGGATCTTGCCTGCAGGGATATTTACACCTTTCTTGCCAAGGCGTACATTACACTGTGGCATCTCCGTGGGTCTAATGGTCTGGAGAGTGAAGACTAATGCTTCCACGGTACTGTCACTGACACTCAAAGCTTCTTTCAGTATTTCAGTTACATCAACAATATCGTCCTGATCAATGTTTGTTTTGATCATCTCCGCAATTACATTACTACCTAAAAGAGGGTAGTTGCATTCACGACTGATGAGCAGTGGCACTCTGATTGTCAGGCGCCCATGATGCTGGCTGCATATCTGAAGATCAATCTCTGCCCATCCATCAAGGGGAACCCGAGTATTATTAGCAGCAGAAATTTCAAGGGAATTATCAAATAACGATCCAAGTGGCTGTATTTTGATACAGGGTAGTGCTTGTTCAATCCACGATTTGCTCACCATGGTCACTTGTGCCCCTGAATCAAGCAGCATCTGAAGAGGTACCCCATTGATGGAACATGAGACCATGCATCGCTTACCAATGAGTTGAGCTACTCTTTTCTTTGGGTCTGACTGGTACTGTAAGTTTGACTGAGAGTGTTTAGGTGTTTTGACCTTTTCTCGGGGCTCATCACTGCTTAGGATCACTGGCTGCCCCTCTCCAGCGACCTCTTCCCGTTTCCCGACAACCTTCGTTGGAGACAGCCAATGGCGCGATGTCCTGCCTGGCCACAAACAAAGCAGTGAACACAGTTGGTATTGTTTTTTTGTACACAGTCATTGCATTTACCTCTGGTCTCAGATAATGGTGGTTGTGTGCGGTCAGTAAGTGAGCGGCAGTCTTTCAGCTTCACAGCCTCAGTGGGGGTGGACATCTGGGCTAGATGCTTTGTTAGAGAAGAAACTTGAGCAGTTAATTCTTTGATAGCATCACGGTTTGCTTGTAACTCAGCGTCAACTTTTGTTGGGGTGTTCAGTTCACTTTGGGAGTGCTGAGCTGCGCTTACAGTAACTGGTCTGCTTTTACCTACTGAACCCAGTCTTTTCAATCGCCCTTCTTCTTCAGCTGTTGATTTTGTTATTTCTTCCAAGAGCAAGTCATCACTAACCTGCATGTCTGAGAGAAAAGGTTTAAGATCACGTCTGACATGGCTGTTTCTCTCATTTAACCCCTGGTAAAGTGTGTGAATGAAAGTGCCCTGTACGAGCTCTTTGCTATAGCTAAAACCTACACCAGGTTGTTGTGACTCAAAAAGAACACGCTGCTTCAGACCCATTATTCGGTAAAGAAACTGTTGCGGGCTTTCTTTGTCATTTTGTCTAGCACTGGTTAGCTCTTGAAAAAGTTCAGTTACATTTTTGTCTCTAATGTGGGAGCGCAGAAATCTTTTCAACCCATCAATAGTGAGGTCATCCTTATTAACCAACATCTCTCTGAATGTACCCGGTTTTGTTATCTTAAGGACTGCTCTGATAATCTCAGACTCACTGAAACCCTCCTGCAACCCTTGATCCATTTGTTTACAGAGACAATTGAAAGACATGTCACAGCCTGTATCACAAATTTGACCACCATGCAACTTAAACTCTCTACGTGGTAACAAAGCTGAAACATCAGACAATCTTACAACATGGTCAGAAATGTTAGATGAGTTCATCCTACCCAAAGGAGCAGCACCAATGTGGTCGGGCATACCAGGTGTTGATGAGGTGACTTCTCTGGTAAGTGCATAGGTGTTTCTGCCCTGAAATGATGAGTGCATGCCAGTCTCTCTGTTCATTTGTAACGATTGTGTGCGAGTTTCTCTGTCCATGTGTAACGATTGTGTGTGAGTGTCCCTGTCCATGTGCAACGATTGTGTGCGAGTGTCTCTGTCCATGTGTAACGGTTGTGTGCAAACTTCTCCATCGTCATCAGTTGGAGTGTAACCCTGGTGCTGTGTGGGTGAATCTCCCATCAAGACAGGTGCCACATTACCAGATTCAGCGGCTCTGGCTCCTGGAGCTGATAGCACGTCATTAAGTAGGTCAGAAAGGAGGAGAAGTTGAGTCATGCCCTCATCTTCTGCAGCTTTTAACTCATCACTTCTGATGTAGTCGACAATTAGGTCATAAAGTTCGGGTTCACTTAGATCTGCTGCATGGTAAGTTTCACGGCCGTCATCTATCGAACTTGCAACAGTCTGCAGCTGACTAAAACTCAAATCTGAAAGCTTCTTTTGGATCTTGAAGAGCAGCACTCGCCGTGGGCTTAAAGTAGTCATGCTGATGCATCACCTGTGGCAGTTGTTCTCTGGATGACACTTGGCGAAGTAGTCTTCCCTGAAACACTGGGCGCAGGATTCCCACGTTACTATGACAACCGTCCCAGGCGAGATGTGCTAATCCCGGACGAGCCCCCAATTGTTACCGGCCTCAGACCTAGGGGATATCTGGACTGGTAGCAAAGGACACACAGGCAGTGGAGCACTGTGTATCTGTGAAAACACTGTGAATAAATAAAGAGACAGACAAAATGAGTGTCGTTCCTTTGGTGCGTTAGTTTACTTCTGAGCTCATAAAACTTTAGTAACTGTAAACACTTCTTGAGTTACATACACAAATAACATCTGCACATTAACTTATGTTATATGACTCATACGTGTACACATAAGATATATGAATACATGAAGAGTTTCGTTGCAAAACGAGATATATCCATTTTGAGAAATGTTGGTTATTTGACATTATTATTTAAGACATCAACAGTCAAGTTCATTCACATTTTTTTGTACATTAAACTATTACTTGAGCTCAGTGAAGGCCAGGGACACAATATTCTTCAAATCCAGGATATTTTTTATTTAATTTTATGTCCATAAATAGTTCATAAATAAGTCAAAAACCATGCCAAAATGCAACATATTTATCTTAACATTGTCAAACATCTTAAATTGGTTAAAAAAATACATCATAAATATATAGAGTAGTATATACAAAGATTGATTAATAATAATAAGATTCTGAGTTAGTTTTGGCCAGAACATACACAACATAACATTTTTTTTTTTTTTTTGCAAAACGCTATATATCCACCATAGGCTATATTCTACTACTGTAATACCATTGAAGAAATCTTTTGGATCATCAGTGGGAAAATTAACAATAATTTATCAATTAATCGTAAATATTCATAATATTCAAAAACATAATGCCATAATAAACATAATGTGACTATGGCGTGTGCCAGTAATCCAGGGCAGTCCCTGAATGAAAAGGTCGGATAACAACGTACGGACGTCTGTGTGCTTGTGCTTCACATAGGGACAGTGGGCATTAAAAAACAAAAAAACAAAAAACAAAACACCGTTGCGCTGCCTGGCTAGCTGAGCTGTCAGAGCAAACAAACTGCAGGATGTTTATCGTTTCAACCATCCTTAAACAGCTTCGAACTATTTGTGATTAGTTACAATTTAGATAAGTAAGATTAAGTTAGTTAGATAAACGACTTGTAGCTTGTTACAGAAAGAGTGGAGGCTCCTTCCACACCGCTGCTGAAAACCAAACCTGTATGATCAGATCCATAACGTATTAGCTTGACTCTGAAGCTTTGATTCTCTGACTGACAGACAGCTGTTGATCAGTGACGTAGCCTACGTGACTGACAGCTCGCCGCCTACAGTATAAACAATTAAATGGTAAACGTTTTTTTAGGTAGCCTTTTGAATCCTCTTTTTAAAAATATATGTTTTATGTTTTGATATTATCGTTAAATCACTGAGCAAACTCGGAGCACTTCACCGGCGCTGACTCTCTCCTCGCTTGACATCCTGAGCTCGCGCAGCATCCTGAACGTTCTATAGCCTAACCGTTATATCGCACTTTGTAAAGAAACTGGGCTGGCGGATATCGCGTTTTGTGAAAAAATACATTTTGTAGTAGGCTTAAAATGTACATTTTTAAATCTTATTAATGGCAGCAATTCACACATAGATTAAGGTACATCTGAACAGTGATTTCCAATAATAAAATCCAAATGTCAAAAAATGGCGTTTATCGCGTTTTGCAACCGAACTCTTCACATACACACCTGTATTCCATAGCCTGTTTCACATAAAGGCAATATATGATTTACATATTATGTGGAAAGAAGTGTGTGTACAGAATAAATCAATAAAGATTCACATAAATGTCACTCTCATTACTCACATAACTAGAAAGATGACAAATGTGTCACTTAAACACACAGAATGCATAAACTAAAATCCAACGCCATTTTACATACACCACTTCACCCTGATTGCCTCGTGTCACTCATTAAACATGTGCGCAAAGCACTCAAAATGGCGATTGAATTGTTAATGCACAGATAATACTCAACTACTCAATTAAAACACAAAAATAACAAGCAACCTCGCACTACCAATGCACTCAAACATCACAACAATGCTGTATGACTTAATACTTTTGAATGCATAACTAAATAAATCGTTTGCATTTGAGACCCTCGAGTTAATTCAATTTGTATAAAACACATTAGAACATGAAAAAGTTACTCCAAACACTTTCACAATTACGTTCCTAAACCTTCCTATAGTCATGTGAACAATCAGAAGAACGTTTAAAGTGCATATTATTTTACCTGTGAATAAATAAAGAGACAGACAAAATGAGTGTCGTTCCTTTGGTGCGTTAGTTTACTTCTGAGATCGCACCCGGGAAAAAGCTAGTCTCTATAGTGTGCTTCACAGGAGCGCTCAAGCGCCATCCGCTGGCGTGGCGGTGAACTGATTCTGAACTATTGGTGTTCACATAAAAAAAATAGGGAGGTATAGGTTTTCAATTAATTATTGAATAAACATTTTAACACCCTTTACACTCTCCCCTGCTTTTAGAGATGCCTCCGGGCATCCAGAACTAACCCAACAGAATAGAAGAAAGTTATTTTTTTCTTTTTTTTTCTGAAGATAAGAGAAAAGAGCTATCAGTCTGATGAAAGGACAGGTAAGTATTTGAATGTCAACAGTCCTGCCTCATTTGTCCTTTCTTAAGTCTAATATGCCCACACAAGTGGTGAAGGATAGTGACGAGCATCAGATATGACAGGGTAAGCATGAATAGGGTACAGTACACAGGTGTGCATTGCATTCGCTCCTGGTCTCCAAGGCTGGTATGTGGGTTGTCCCATTTGATTATATGTGAACACCTCCTTTGGCTTTACTGCACGTGCAGACCTCCGCAGGGTGATGTCTTCCCCATTCATTGGCTGTGCAACCGGCTCCACTCCCAGGTCAGTATCCTCATTACTTCTTCCAGCTATGCAGTCATCTACTTGTTCCTGAGTTTCCAGAGATGGCAACAGGTCAGCCAGTGTTTGCTCTGGTTCTGGTGTCACAAACCGGAGTGGTTGCTCATATGTTTGAGGGTTATCTGGCTCAGCTCTATGGTGTTCCGGGTGAAACTCTGGTGCCGCTACTCGAAGATCACTACCTAGCTCATGATGGGACTGTTCGAGAGTGACTTTTCCCCTTTCATATACTGGGACTGGTCTGGGATTACAAGCATATTCTTCCTCGTCCCCTGAATCACCGGGGTCGTGCTCTAAGGTATCAGACCTGTGATGTCGGCTGTTCCTGTGGTGTTGTCTCTGCCTTTGTTGTTTCCGTGTCAGATTGTCCTATCCATTATGTTCAATGGGCAGATCATTCACAGGCAAAAGAAGATTACGGTGCAAGACACGTAGAGTGCGATCACCAGTTTCGGCTTGAATTCGATACACAGGACCAACTCCCATCCTCTCAACAACACGGTGAACCTTGTTCTCCCAGTAAGGACGGAGTTTGCCGGGCCCGCCTCTCTCTGACAGGTTGCGTACAAGCACGCGATCACCTGGCTGAAGCACAATTCCTCTGACACCACGATCATAGTATTTTTTCCCTTTTGCAGAGCTCTTTTTACTATGTTCAGAGGCGATCTTGTATGCCTCCTGCATCCGGGAAGCCCACTTCTGCGCATATTCCTGACGGGTTTCAGTCTGTGGCTCAGGATCCAGGTTAAAAAGCAAATCAATGGGCAACTGTGGGGCCCTTCCAAAGAGGAGAAAGAATGGTGAATACCCTGTGGCTTCATGCCTCGAACAATTGTATGCATGCACTATGTGTGGTAAGTGGTCTTTCCATTCAGATTTCTTTTCCTCTGACAGTGTCCGTAGCATCTGAAGAAGTGTTCTATTCAAGCGCTCAACGGGGTTCCCCTGTGGATGATAGGGTGTCGTTCGAGAATGGGTAATGCCAGCCAGTTGCTGAAGCCGCTGGAATAAGTTATTCTCAAATTCGCGGCCCTGATCATGGTGAAGCTTTTGTGGATACCCAAAGCGTGGTATAAAGTCAAAGAAAATCTTTTCAGCAGCCGTTTTTCCAGATTTGTTCCGCGTTGGGTAGGCCTGGGCGAAACGAGTAAAGTGATCTACAAGAACCAAGATATACTCGTAGCCACCCTTACTCGGTTCAAGATGCAGATAATCAACAGACAGTAGCTCAAATGGTACACTCGTCGTAATTGAGCCCATTGGTGCCTTTTCAGGAACAGCAGGCCGCTTTTGCTTAATACATGGGCACTGGCGGATGACATAATCTTCAATGTCACGCTGCATGAAAGGCCAATAAAATCTTTGCCTTGCCAGGTGGGTAACTTTGTCAGCCCCGACATGCCCCATGTCATCATGAAGGTGTTTGAGCACAAGAGACTTTAGAGAATCAGGGAGAACCAGCTGTCTGTGTTGCCCGGTCTGTCTGTATAAAATTCCCTGGTCAAGTCGAAGTTTGTTCCATTCGTGTATGAGCCGTCGTGTGGTGGGTTCCATTCGTCTCTTGTCTTTGTCATTGGGGTTCCATCCTTTCTCTTTCAATGCAATTACGTCAGCGATGGAAGCATCTCCTTTTTGGGCAGCTCGAATGTCTTCTGGAGGAAACAAGGGCATACTGGCCGGAAGCATATTATCATCAGTGGAGCCCAGCTGAAGGGCCGCAACCCACGGTACTTCTCTTTCTCTCTGAGCTTTATCTCCCTGCCATATGGCAGACACAACATCTGGAGGTAAAACCTCAGAGTACTCTCTGATGTGGTCCTGGAGCTTCACTGGGAACCGTGATAGGGTGTCAGCGTCAGTGTTTGTCTTGCCTGGTCTATATTTTATGGTGAAATGAAAGTCGGCCAATTCACCCACCCAACGATGCCCAACAGCACTCAACTTGGCGGTACTCAGGATATAGGTAAGGGGATTATTATCTGTGAATACGGTGAACGTGGGGGCGTAGTAAAGGTAATCTCGAAATTTATCGCAAATGGCCCACTTTAAGGCAAGGAACTCAAGCTTGTTAGAATGGAGATGATAATTCTTCTCAGCGGGTGTGAGTGTCCTCGAGCCATAGGCGATAACGCGTAGTTTACCCCCTTGTTCCTGATAGAGTACAGCCCCCAGACCTTCATTGGATGCGTCGGTGTGAAGGACAAAAGGTAAATTAAAGTCTGGGTATGCCAAGATAGGAAAGGTGGTCAACATGTCGACAAGAGAAGCAACCACAGCACGGTGTTCAGGGGTCCACTGGACTGGTGTCTTGGATGGCAGCTGACCTTTTTGTATACTTTGCTTAGTTGTCCTAGTTTTGACAGATTTCTCTCCAGACTCCTCGGGACTCTCTTGGAGCTTAAACAGTGGTCGGGCTATTCTGGAAAAATCCTGAATGAAGGCCCGATAGTAGCCCAAAAATCCCAAAAGAGCTCTTACTTCTCCAACATTCTTTGGTTCCCGCTCCTTCCATTGCATCACTGCTTCCAAGTCTTTGGGATCGACTTGAATGCCCTCACTTGTAACTAGGCGCCCAACATACCTCACTTGGCGTTTAAATAATTCACACTTCTTAGGTCGTAATTTCACACCATGCTCCCGTAAGCGGCAAAAGACTCTCTTCAAATCTTTGACGTGGTCCTGAAAGGATTTGGAAAAGCAGAGAACATCGTCTAAGTAGGGAAAACAGCATTCATCCCTCAGACCACTCAACACACCTTCCATACACCTTTGGAAAGCCGCCGGTGCATTGGAAAGGCCAAAAGGAAGACGGATCCACTCATACAATCCCCAAGGCGTGCTGAAAGCTGTCAGGTGCCTGGAGTTCTCCTCAACAAAGCCCTGGTGATATGCACTGCCCTGGTCAAGTATGGAAAACCACGAGTAACCTCCCAGGCTATCTAATAGATCCTGAATACGTGGAAGGGGGTGACGGTCGGGGATAGTTTTGCTGTTTAGTCCACGAAAATCAACACAAAGGCGTAGGCTCATATCTTTTTTTCTTACGCAGACCACGGGAGAGGAATAAGGTGATACAGACTTTCTAATCCATCCATGATCTAGCAGCTTTTGAACATGTTCCTTAACCTCTCTATCCAAGGGCTTTGGGACTGCGTTGTAGGACCTTTGGACTGGTGTATCATCTTTTAAGTAGATTTTGAGTTGTAAGTCAGAAATGCAACCAATATCGGTGTCATCTTTGGCAAAGACATCTGACTGGTCGAATAACATACATTTCGCAATCTCCTGCTCTTCCTCAACTAGATGAGACAAGTCAACAGGAGGATGCCATTTGTCTTTGGTCATGTGTGTGGTTTTATGCATTTCTTTTTTTCTCAAAGTCTGCTCATGAGTACACAATTGAGCTGCACACAAGTGGGCTGTATTCTGAGGCGGTGACTCACAGTTTATGGAGGAATGAGGGATTGGTTTAAGATCAAGTATATCTTCAAGAGTACCAAGAACGGTTTTCTTTGCAAGATAGATGTCATGTTTCGTCGAGTTCTGAATCGGGATTTTGATGCGCTTGGATGAGCCAGCAGGGACATCAACTAAAGCTGGGAACAATTCTAGACCCTCCAGGCAATGATTCTCAGGGCTCGGCTGAAACATCATCGTACCTCCACTGTTCCATCCTCGAATTCTACACTGGACTTCACGGATCTTGCCTGCAGGGATATTTACACCTTTCTTGCCAAGGCGTACATTACACTGTGGCATCTCCGTGGGTCTAATGGTCTGGAGAGTGAAGACTAATGCTTCCACGGTACTGTCACTGACACTCAAAGCTTCTTTCAGTATTTCAGTTACATCAACAATATCGTCCTGATCAATGTTTGTTTTGATCATCTCCGCAATTACATTACTACCTAAAAGAGGGTAGTTGCATTCACGACTGATGAGCAGTGGCACTCTGATTGTCAGGCGCCCATGATGCTGGCTGCATATCTGAAGATCAATCTCTGCCCATCCATCAAGGGGAACCCGAGTATTATTAGCAGCAGAAATTTCAAGGGAATTATCAAATAACGATCCAAGTGGCTGTATTTTGATACAGGGTAGTGCTTGTTCAATCCACGATTTGCTCACCATGGTCACTTGTGCCCCTGAATCAAGCAGCATCTGAAGAGGTACCCCATTGATGGAACATGAGACCATGCATCGCTTACCAATGAGTTGAGCTACTCTTTTCTTTGGGTCTGACTGGTACTGTAAGTTTGACTGAGAGTGTTTAGGTGTTTTGACCTTTTCTCGGGGCTCATCACTGCTTAGGATCACTGGCTGCCCCTCTCCAGCGACCTCTTCCCGTTTCCCGACAACCTTCGTTGGAGACAGCCAATGGCGCGATGTCCTGCCTGGCCACAAACAAAGCAGTGAACACAGTTGGTATTGTTTTTTTGTACACAGTCATTGCATTTACCTCTGGTCTCAGATAATGGTGGTTGTGTGCGGTCAGTAAGTGAGCGGCAGTCTTTCAGCTTCACAGCCTCAGTGGGGGTGGACATCTGGGCTAGATGCTTTGTTAGAGAAGAAACTTGAGCAGTTAATTCTTTGATAGCATCACGGTTTGCTTGTAACTCAGCGTCAACTTTTGTTGGGGTGTTCAGTTCACTTTGGGAGTGCTGAGCTGCGCTTACAGTAACTGGTCTGCTTTTACCTACTGAACCCAGTCTTTTCAATCGCCCTTCTTCTTCAGCTGTTGATTTTGTTATTTCTTCCAAGAGCAAGTCATCACTAACCTGCATGTCTGAGAGAAAAGGTTTAAGATCACGTCTGACATGGCTGTTTCTCTCATTTAACCCCTGGTAAAGTGTGTGAATGAAAGTGCCCTGTACGAGCTCTTTGCTATAGCTAAAACCTACACCAGGTTGTTGTGACTCAAAAAGAACACGCTGCTTCAGACCCATTATTCGGTAAAGAAACTGTTGCGGGCTTTCTTTGTCATTTTGTCTAGCACTGGTTAGCTCTTGAAAAAGTTCAGTTACATTTTTGTCTCTAATGTGGGAGCGCAGAAATCTTTTCAACCCATCAATAGTGAGGTCATCCTTATTAACCAACATCTCTCTGAATGTACCCGGTTTTGTTATCTTAAGGACTGCTCTGATAATCTCAGACTCACTGAAACCCTCCTGCAACCCTTGATCCATTTGTTTACAGAGACAATTGAAAGACATGTCACAGCCTGTATCACAAATTTGACCACCATGCAACTTAAACTCTCTACGTGGTAACAAAGCTGAAACATCAGACAATCTTACAACATGGTCAGAAATGTTAGATGAGTTCATCCTACCCAAAGGAGCAGCACCAATGTGGTCGGGCATACCAGGTGTTGATGAGGTGACTTCTCTGGTAAGTGCATAGGTGTTTCTGCCCTGAAATGATGAGTGCATGCCAGTCTCTCTGTTCATTTGTAACGATTGTGTGCGAGTTTCTCTGTCCATGTGTAACGATTGTGTGTGAGTGTCCCTGTCCATGTGCAACGATTGTGTGCGAGTGTCTCTGTCCATGTGTAACGGTTGTGTGCAAACTTCTCCATCGTCATCAGTTGGAGTGTAACCCTGGTGCTGTGTGGGTGAATCTCCCATCAAGACAGGTGCCACATTACCAGATTCAGCGGCTCTGGCTCCTGGAGCTGATAGCACGTCATTAAGTAGGTCAGAAAGGAGGAGAAGTTGAGTCATGCCCTCATCTTCTGCAGCTTTTAACTCATCACTTCTGATGTAGTCGACAATTAGGTCATAAAGTTCGGGTTCACTTAGATCTGCTGCATGGTAAGTTTCACGGCCGTCATCTATCGAACTTGCAACAGTCTGCAGCTGACTAAAACTCAAATCTGAAAGCTTCTTTTGGATCTTGAAGAGCAGCACTCGCCGTGGGCTTAAAGTAGTCATGCTGATGCATCACCTGTGGCAGTTGTTCTCTGGATGACACTTGGCGAAGTAGTCTTCCCTGAAACACTGGGCGCAGGATTCCCACGTTACTATGACAACCGTCCCAGGCGAGATGTGCTAATCCCGGACGAGCCCCCAATTGTTACCGGCCTCAGACCTAGGGGATATCTGGACTGGTAGCAAAGGACACACAGGCAGTGGAGCACTGTGTATCTGTGAAAACACTGTGAATAAATAAAGAGACAGACAAAATGAGTGTCGTTCCTTTGGTGCGTTAGTTTACTTCTGAGCTCATAAAACTTTAGTAACTGTAAACACTTCTTGAGTTACATACACAAATAACATCTGCACATTAACTTATGTTATATGACTCATACGTGTACACATAAGATATATGAATACATGAAGAGTTTCGTTGCAAAACGAGATATATCCATTTTGAGAAATGTTGGTTATTTGACATTATTATTTAAGACATCAACAGTCAAGTTCATTCACATTTTTTTGTACATTAAACTATTACTTGAGCTCAGTGAAGGCCAGGGACACAATATTCTTCAAATCCAGGATATTTTTTATTTAATTTTATGTCCATAAATAGTTCATAAATAAGTCAAAAACCATGCCAAAATGCAACATATTTATCTTAACATTGTCAAACATCTTAAATTGGTTAAAAAAATACATCATAAATATATAGAGTAGTATATACAAAGATTGATTAATAATAATAAGATTCTGAGTTAGTTTTGGCCAGAACATACACAACATAACATTTTTTTTTTTTTTTTGCAAAACGCTATATATCCACCATAGGCTATATTCTACTACTGTAATACCATTGAAGAAATCTTTTGGATCATCAGTGGGAAAATTAACAATAATTTATCAATTAATCGTAAATATTCATAATATTCAAAAACATAATGCCATAATAAACATAATGTGACTATGGCGTGTGCCAGTAATCCAGGGCAGTCCCTGAATGAAAAGGTCGGATAACAACGTACGGACGTCTGTGTGCTTGTGCTTCACATAGGGACAGTGGGCATTAAAAAACAAAAAAACAAAAAACAAAACACCGTTGCGCTGCCTGGCTAGCTGAGCTGTCAGAGCAAACAAACTGCAGGATGTTTATCGTTTCAACCATCCTTAAACAGCTTCGAACTATTTGTGATTAGTTACAATTTAGATAAGTAAGATTAAGTTAGTTAGATAAACGACTTGTAGCTTGTTACAGAAAGAGTGGAGGCTCCTTCCACACCGCTGCTGAAAACCAAACCTGTATGATCAGATCCATAACGTATTAGCTTGACTCTGAAGCTTTGATTCTCTGACTGACAGACAGCTGTTGATCAGTGACGTAGCCTACGTGACTGACAGCTCGCCGCCTACAGTATAAACAATTAAATGGTAAACGTTTTTTTAGGTAGCCTTTTGAATCCTCTTTTTAAAAATATATGTTTTATGTTTTGATATTATCGTTAAATCACTGAGCAAACTCGGAGCACTTCACCGGCGCTGACTCTCTCCTCGCTTGACATCCTGAGCTCGCGCAGCATCCTGAACGTTCTATAGCCTAACCGTTATATCGCACTTTGTAAAGAAACTGGGCTGGCGGATATCGCGTTTTGTGAAAAAATACATTTTGTAGTAGGCTTAAAATGTACATTTTTAAATCTTATTAATGGCAGCAATTCACACATAGATTAAGGTACATCTGAACAGTGATTTCCAATAATAAAATCCAAATGTCAAAAAATGGCGTTTATCGCGTTTTGCAACCGAACTCTTCACATACACACCTGTATTCCATAGCCTGTTTCACATAAAGGCAATATATGATTTACATATTATGTGGAAAGAAGTGTGTGTACAGAATAAATCAATAAAGATTCACATAAATGTCACTCTCATTACTCACATAACTAGAAAGATGACAAATGTGTCACTTAAACACACAGAATGCATAAACTAAAATCCAACGCCATTTTACATACACCACTTCACCCTGATTGCCTCGTGTCACTCATTAAACATGTGCGCAAAGCACTCAAAATGGCGATTGAATTGTTAATGCACAGATAATACTCAACTACTCAATTAAAACACAAAAATAACAAGCAACCTCGCACTACCAATGCACTCAAACATCACAACAATGCTGTATGACTTAATACTTTTGAATGCATAACTAAATAAATCGTTTGCATTTGAGACCCTCGAGTTAATTCAATTTGTATAAAACACATTAGAACATGAAAAAGTTACTCCAAACACTTTCACAATTACGTTCCTAAACCTTCCTATAGTCATGTGAACAATCAGAAGAACGTTTAAAGTGCATATTATTTTACCTGTGAATAAATAAAGAGACAGACAAAATGAGTGTCGTTCCTTTGGTGCGTTAGTTTACTTCTGAGATCGCACCCGGGAAAAAGCTAGTCTCTATAGTGTGCTTCACAGGAGCGCTCAAGCGCCATCCGCTGGCGTGGCGGTGAACTGATTCTGAACTATTGGTGTTCACATAAAAAAAATAGGGAGGTATAGGTTTTCAATTAATTATTGAATAAACATTTTAACACCCTTTACACTCTCCCCTGCTTTTAGAGATGCCTCCGGGCATCCAGAACTAACCCAACAGAATAGAAGAAAGTTATTTTTTTCTTTTTTTTTCTGAAGATAAGAGAAAAGAGCTATCAGTCTGATGAAAGGACAGGTAAGTATTTGAATGTCAACAGTCCTGCCTCATTTGTCCTTTCTTAAGTCTAATATGCCCACACAAGTGGTGAAGGATAGTGACGAGCATCAGATATGACAGGGTAAGCATGAATAGGGTACAGTACACAGGTGTGCATTGCATTCGCTCCTGGTCTCCAAGGCTGGTATGTGGGTTGTCCCATTTGATTATATGTGAACACCTCCTTTGGCTTTACTGCACGTGCAGACCTCCGCAGGGTGATGTCTTCCCCATTCATTGGCTGTGCAACCGGCTCCACTCCCAGGTCAGTATCCTCATTACTTCTTCCAGCTATGCAGTCATCTACTTGTTCCTGAGTTTCCAGAGATGGCAACAGGTCAGCCAGTGTTTGCTCTGGTTCTGGTGTCACAAACCGGAGTGGTTGCTCATATGTTTGAGGGTTATCTGGCTCAGCTCTATGGTGTTCCGGGTGAAACTCTGGTGCCGCTACTCGAAGATCACTACCTAGCTCATGATGGGACTGTTCGAGAGTGACTTTTCCCCTTTCATATACTGGGACTGGTCTGGGATTACAAGCATATTCTTCCTCGTCCCCTGAATCACCGGGGTCGTGCTCTAAGGTATCAGACCTGTGATGTCGGCTGTTCCTGTGGTGTTGTCTCTGCCTTTGTTGTTTCCGTGTCAGATTGTCCTATCCATTATGTTCAATGGGCAGATCATTCACAGGCAAAAGAAGATTACGGTGCAAGACACGTAGAGTGCGATCACCAGTTTCGGCTTGAATTCGATACACAGGACCAACTCCCATCCTCTCAACAACACGGTGAACCTTGTTCTCCCAGTAAGGACGGAGTTTGCCGGGCCCGCCTCTCTCTGACAGGTTGCGTACAAGCACGCGATCACCTGGCTGAAGCACAATTCCTCTGACACCACGATCATAGTATTTTTTCCCTTTTGCAGAGCTCTTTTTACTATGTTCAGAGGCGATCTTGTATGCCTCCTGCATCCGGGAAGCCCACTTCTGCGCATATTCCTGACGGGTTTCAGTCTGTGGCTCAGGATCCAGGTTAAAAAGCAAATCAATGGGCAACTGTGGGGCCCTTCCAAAGAGGAGAAAGAATGGTGAATACCCTGTGGCTTCATGCCTCGAACAATTGTATGCATGCACTATGTGTGGTAAGTGGTCTTTCCATTCAGATTTCTTTTCCTCTGACAGTGTCCGTAGCATCTGAAGAAGTGTTCTATTCAAGCGCTCAACGGGGTTCCCCTGTGGATGATAGGGTGTCGTTCGAGAATGGGTAATGCCAGCCAGTTGCTGAAGCCGCTGGAATAAGTTATTCTCAAATTCGCGGCCCTGATCATGGTGAAGCTTTTGTGGATACCCAAAGCGTGGTATAAAGTCAAAGAAAATCTTTTCAGCAGCCGTTTTTCCAGATTTGTTCCGCGTTGGGTAGGCCTGGGCGAAACGAGTAAAGTGATCTACAAGAACCAAGATATACTCGTAGCCACCCTTACTCGGTTCAAGATGCAGATAATCAACAGACAGTAGCTCAAATGGTACACTCGTCGTAATTGAGCCCATTGGTGCCTTTTCAGGAACAGCAGGCCGCTTTTGCTTAATACATGGGCACTGGCGGATGACATAATCTTCAATGTCACGCTGCATGAAAGGCCAATAAAATCTTTGCCTTGCCAGGTGGGTAACTTTGTCAGCCCCGACATGCCCCATGTCATCATGAAGGTGTTTGAGCACAAGAGACTTTAGAGAATCAGGGAGAACCAGCTGTCTGTGTTGCCCGGTCTGTCTGTATAAAATTCCCTGGTCAAGTCGAAGTTTGTTCCATTCGTGTATGAGCCGTCGTGTGGTGGGTTCCATTCGTCTCTTGTCTTTGTCATTGGGGTTCCATCCTTTCTCTTTCAATGCAATTACGTCAGCGATGGAAGCATCTCCTTTTTGGGCAGCTCGAATGTCTTCTGGAGGAAACAAGGGCATACTGGCCGGAAGCATATTATCATCAGTGGAGCCCAGCTGAAGGGCCGCAACCCACGGTACTTCTCTTTCTCTCTGAGCTTTATCTCCCTGCCATATGGCAGACACAACATCTGGAGGTAAAACCTCAGAGTACTCTCTGATGTGGTCCTGGAGCTTCACTGGGAACCGTGATAGGGTGTCAGCGTCAGTGTTTGTCTTGCCTGGTCTATATTTTATGGTGAAATGAAAGTCGGCCAATTCACCCACCCAACGATGCCCAACAGCACTCAACTTGGCGGTACTCAGGATATAGGTAAGGGGATTATTATCTGTGAATACGGTGAACGTGGGGGCGTAGTAAAGGTAATCTCGAAATTTATCGCAAATGGCCCACTTTAAGGCAAGGAACTCAAGCTTGTTAGAATGGAGATGATAATTCTTCTCAGCGGGTGTGAGTGTCCTCGAGCCATAGGCGATAACGCGTAGTTTACCCCCTTGTTCCTGATAGAGTACAGCCCCCAGACCTTCATTGGATGCGTCGGTGTGAAGGACAAAAGGTAAATTAAAGTCTGGGTATGCCAAGATAGGAAAGGTGGTCAACATGTCGACAAGAGAAGCAACCACAGCACGGTGTTCAGGGGTCCACTGGACTGGTGTCTTGGATGGCAGCTGACCTTTTTGTATACTTTGCTTAGTTGTCCTAGTTTTGACAGATTTCTCTCCAGACTCCTCGGGACTCTCTTGGAGCTTAAACAGTGGTCGGGCTATTCTGGAAAAATCCTGAATGAAGGCCCGATAGTAGCCCAAAAATCCCAAAAGAGCTCTTACTTCTCCAACATTCTTTGGTTCCCGCTCCTTCCATTGCATCACTGCTTCCAAGTCTTTGGGATCGACTTGAATGCCCTCACTTGTAACTAGGCGCCCAACATACCTCACTTGGCGTTTAAATAATTCACACTTCTTAGGTCGTAATTTCACACCATGCTCCCGTAAGCGGCAAAAGACTCTCTTCAAATCTTTGACGTGGTCCTGAAAGGATTTGGAAAAGCAGAGAACATCGTCTAAGTAGGGAAAACAGCATTCATCCCTCAGACCACTCAACACACCTTCCATACACCTTTGGAAAGCCGCCGGTGCATTGGAAAGGCCAAAAGGAAGACGGATCCACTCATACAATCCCCAAGGCGTGCTGAAAGCTGTCAGGTGCCTGGAGTTCTCCTCAACAAAGCCCTGGTGATATGCACTGCCCTGGTCAAGTATGGAAAACCACGAGTAACCTCCCAGGCTATCTAATAGATCCTGAATACGTGGAAGGGGGTGACGGTCGGGGATAGTTTTGCTGTTTAGTCCACGAAAATCAACACAAAGGCGTAGGCTCATATCTTTTTTTCTTACGCAGACCACGGGAGAGGAATAAGGTGATACAGACTTTCTAATCCATCCATGATCTAGCAGCTTTTGAACATGTTCCTTAACCTCTCTATCCAAGGGCTTTGGGACTGCGTTGTAGGACCTTTGGACTGGTGTATCATCTTTTAAGTAGATTTTGAGTTGTAAGTCAGAAATGCAACCAATATCGGTGTCATCTTTGGCAAAGACATCTGACTGGTCGAATAACATACATTTCGCAATCTCCTGCTCTTCCTCAACTAGATGAGACAAGTCAACAGGAGGATGCCATTTGTCTTTGGTCATGTGTGTGGTTTTATGCATTTCTTTTTTTCTCAAAGTCTGCTCATGAGTACACAATTGAGCTGCACACAAGTGGGCTGTATTCTGAGGCGGTGACTCACAGTTTATGGAGGAATGAGGGATTGGTTTAAGATCAAGTATATCTTCAAGAGTACCAAGAACGGTTTTCTTTGCAAGATAGATGTCATGTTTCGTCGAGTTCTGAATCGGGATTTTGATGCGCTTGGATGAGCCAGCAGGGACATCAACTAAAGCTGGGAACAATTCTAGACCCTCCAGGCAATGATTCTCAGGGCTCGGCTGAAACATCATCGTACCTCCACTGTTCCATCCTCGAATTCTACACTGGACTTCACGGATCTTGCCTGCAGGGATATTTACACCTTTCTTGCCAAGGCGTACATTACACTGTGGCATCTCCGTGGGTCTAATGGTCTGGAGAGTGAAGACTAATGCTTCCACGGTACTGTCACTGACACTCAAAGCTTCTTTCAGTATTTCAGTTACATCAACAATATCGTCCTGATCAATGTTTGTTTTGATCATCTCCGCAATTACATTACTACCTAAAAGAGGGTAGTTGCATTCACGACTGATGAGCAGTGGCACTCTGATTGTCAGGCGCCCATGATGCTGGCTGCATATCTGAAGATCAATCTCTGCCCATCCATCAAGGGGAACCCGAGTATTATTAGCAGCAGAAATTTCAAGGGAATTATCAAATAACGATCCAAGTGGCTGTATTTTGATACAGGGTAGTGCTTGTTCAATCCACGATTTGCTCACCATGGTCACTTGTGCCCCTGAATCAAGCAGCATCTGAAGAGGTACCCCATTGATGGAACATGAGACCATGCATCGCTTACCAATGAGTTGAGCTACTCTTTTCTTTGGGTCTGACTGGTACTGTAAGTTTGACTGAGAGTGTTTAGGTGTTTTGACCTTTTCTCGGGGCTCATCACTGCTTAGGATCACTGGCTGCCCCTCTCCAGCGACCTCTTCCCGTTTCCCGACAACCTTCGTTGGAGACAGCCAATGGCGCGATGTCCTGCCTGGCCACAAACAAAGCAGTGAACACAGTTGGTATTGTTTTTTTGTACACAGTCATTGCATTTACCTCTGGTCTCAGATAATGGTGGTTGTGTGCGGTCAGTAAGTGAGCGGCAGTCTTTCAGCTTCACAGCCTCAGTGGGGGTGGACATCTGGGCTAGATGCTTTGTTAGAGAAGAAACTTGAGCAGTTAATTCTTTGATAGCATCACGGTTTGCTTGTAACTCAGCGTCAACTTTTGTTGGGGTGTTCAGTTCACTTTGGGAGTGCTGAGCTGCGCTTACAGTAACTGGTCTGCTTTTACCTACTGAACCCAGTCTTTTCAATCGCCCTTCTTCTTCAGCTGTTGATTTTGTTATTTCTTCCAAGAGCAAGTCATCACTAACCTGCATGTCTGAGAGAAAAGGTTTAAGATCACGTCTGACATGGCTGTTTCTCTCATTTAACCCCTGGTAAAGTGTGTGAATGAAAGTGCCCTGTACGAGCTCTTTGCTATAGCTAAAACCTACACCAGGTTGTTGTGACTCAAAAAGAACACGCTGCTTCAGACCCATTATTCGGTAAAGAAACTGTTGCGGGCTTTCTTTGTCATTTTGTCTAGCACTGGTTAGCTCTTGAAAAAGTTCAGTTACATTTTTGTCTCTAATGTGGGAGCGCAGAAATCTTTTCAACCCATCAATAGTGAGGTCATCCTTATTAACCAACATCTCTCTGAATGTACCCGGTTTTGTTATCTTAACCTGTTAACCGTTGCCAGTGCGCCCGCGCACTGAAGCGTTATTTATTTATTTAATTCAAAATTACTATCAGATTTAATGTTATACCTTGACAAACTATACATAATTAAAAAGATATAATACTCAAGTTTCAGTATTTGACCACTATTGTATTCTGAGAAACTCATAGTGACAGTTATGTCTTAATTTGTGTCAGGAGTTATGAAATGAAAAAATGAGTCGATACCTTTAATATGAATTATGCGCGTCAGCCGCTTTCATTCATAAAAAACTCCGTGCTGTCGTCATGACAGCGATACACAAAACAACTTGCCTCAGGGCTTTAGCTCAAAAATGTGCAGATTTGGAGAAATATTGATAGATTCGCGTAGATTTACATCATATTTCTATAGACAGGAATAATATTTATTGAATTTATACCCAAATGCGTCGATGTAATCTTTATGAGCATTTGGTATTCCGATACTGTGTTTTTTAATTCATACCAATAGCCTGAGGGCGCTACATGCACAATAATAGTCCATATATGGAACATGAAGAAGAGCCATGACCATGTGACATTCCAGGACGTCTGATACACACAAAGCTAACAAGAGATCGTGCTGTAACATGCAGATACAGATGTTTTGAAGACAATAAACATGATTGCACTGATATTTGAGTTACCTGTGTTTTTCAAGCCATGCCAGGTATTTTCATAATAATAGATTATATTTATAATGTAATGCCAATCTATATAGACTATCATTGTGCAGAACACTATCCAATAGTATATTTTCTGTCTGATTTTTTTTATCTGAAGCCAAATTAGATCACAGAAGATTATTTAAAATACTCAACGTGCGTTAAAAAGTAAGTTTAGAGCACAAACATGGTTTTAATCTCATAAATTGTCGTGTATTGATGGTGTGCTAAGCTAACATGCTAGCTAGCCCTAGGTGCACCTGCTACCTAGAAGTTATACTTTTATTATTTTTTGAATGCTACCTGAAATGTGTCTTTATTCAAGAAATGCATTTGATACAGTTTAAAATGTGGGGTAAACTTTGAGAAAAGAAATTAGGGACTGAAACCCTATGAATAGCCTGTGAATAGCCAGTCGTTAGTAGCTATAATGCAGACAAAAGAAATGCATATTTAGAGCCATAACCAGGCTGGAGAGGTGTTAATGTGTGCAGGAGAGACCGAGACTGAATGGGGATCGTCTGCACCACAAAACAATAGAGACAATATACTGGATAGATGGTTAGAAGATGACAATAAACATCAGTAGCATTTTAGCGTCAAATCAAAATAAAGTCATTTGACATGGTCTTGAAAAACATTTAACTAAATACAGAGTTTTGCACTTATTATCTTCAGATTTTAAACATAGAATGTTTAGACATATGGCTTTAGCTGTAGTGCATTTCTAGATTGCTCCAGTGCCAACTTCAATTTTATTTTCATGAGGATGTTTCATAAAAATTAATTTCTAATAATTTTACAAAAATTTGAAGCTATTTATAAAAAAATTTGTCATTATGACAATAATTAATTCTACATTTACAATAAACTGCCAGGTGTCAGCTTTCAAATGAGATCATACTTGTGCTTTTAATGCAAAGGGTTCATGAACTGTATCTGTTTCAGTTTGGGTATGTCATTTCTGGGGATTTTTCAAAAGTGGGGTTGCAGCTTAACAGGTTAAGGACTGCTCTGATAATCTCAGACTCACTGAAACCCTCCTGCAACCCTTGATCCATTTGTTTACAGAGACAATTGAAAGACATGTCACAGCCTGTATCACAAATTTGACCACCATGCAACTTAAACTCTCTACGTGGTAACAAAGCTGAAACATCAGACAATCTTACAACATGGTCAGAAATGTTAGATGAGTTCATCCTACCCAAAGGAGCAGCACCAATGTGGTCGGGCATACCAGGTGTTGATGAGGTGACTTCTCTGGTAAGTGCATAGGTGTTTCTGCCCTGAAATGATGAGTGCATGCCAGTCTCTCTGTTCATTTGTAACGATTGTGTGCGAGTTTCTCTGTCCATGTGTAACGATTGTGTGTGAGTGTCCCTGTCCATGTGCAACGATTGTGTGCGAGTGTCTCTGTCCATGTGTAACGGTTGTGTGCAAACTTCTCCATCGTCATCAGTTGGAGTGTAACCCTGGTGCTGTGTGGGTGAATCTCCCATCAAGACAGGTGCCACATTACCAGATTCAGCGGCTCTGGCTCCTGGAGCTGATAGCACGTCATTAAGTAGGTCAGAAAGGAGGAGAAGTTGAGTCATGCCCTCATCTTCTGCAGCTTTTAACTCATCACTTCTGATGTAGTCGACAATTAGGTCATAAAGTTCGGGTTCACTTAGATCTGCTGCATGGTAAGTTTCACGGCCGTCATCTATCGAACTTGCAACAGTCTGCAGCTGACTAAAACTCAAATCTGAAAGCTTCTTTTGGATCTTGAAGAGCAGCACTCGCCGTGGGCTTAAAGTAGTCATGCTGATGCATCACCTGTGGCAGTTGTTCTCTGGATGACACTTGGCGAAGTAGTCTTCCCTGAAACACTGGGCGCAGGATTCCCACGTTACTATGACAACCGTCCCAGGCGAGATGTGCTAATCCCGGACGAGCCCCCAATTGTTACCGGCCTCAGACCTAGGGGATATCTGGACTGGTAGCAAAGGACACACAGGCAGTGGAGCACTGTGTATCTGTGAAAACACTGTGAATAAATAAAGAGACAGACAAAATGAGTGTCGTTCCTTTGGTGCGTTAGTTTACTTCTGAGCTCATAAAACTTTAGTAACTGTAAACACTTCTTGAGTTACATACACAAATAACATCTGCACATTAACTTATGTTATATGACTCATACGTGTACACATAAGATATATGAATACATGAAGAGTTTCGTTGCAAAACGAGATATATCCATTTTGAGAAATGTTGGTTATTTGACATTATTATTTAAGACATCAACAGTCAAGTTCATTCACATTTTTTTGTACATTAAACTATTACTTGAGCTCAGTGAAGGCCAGGGACACAATATTCTTCAAATCCAGGATATTTTTTATTTAATTTTATGTCCATAAATAGTTCATAAATAAGTCAAAAACCATGCCAAAATGCAACATATTTATCTTAACATTGTCAAACATCTTAAATTGGTTAAAAAAATACATCATAAATATATAGAGTAGTATATACAAAGATTGATTAATAATAATAAGATTCTGAGTTAGTTTTGGCCAGAACATACACAACATAACATTTTTTTTTTTTTTTTGCAAAACGCTATATATCCACCATAGGCTATATTCTACTACTGTAATACCATTGAAGAAATCTTTTGGATCATCAGTGGGAAAATTAACAATAATTTATCAATTAATCGTAAATATTCATAATATTCAAAAACATAATGCCATAATAAACATAATGTGACTATGGCGTGTGCCAGTAATCCAGGGCAGTCCCTGAATGAAAAGGTCGGATAACAACGTACGGACGTCTGTGTGCTTGTGCTTCACATAGGGACAGTGGGCATTAAAAAACAAAAAAACAAAAAACAAAACACCGTTGCGCTGCCTGGCTAGCTGAGCTGTCAGAGCAAACAAACTGCAGGATGTTTATCGTTTCAACCATCCTTAAACAGCTTCGAACTATTTGTGATTAGTTACAATTTAGATAAGTAAGATTAAGTTAGTTAGATAAACGACTTGTAGCTTGTTACAGAAAGAGTGGAGGCTCCTTCCACACCGCTGCTGAAAACCAAACCTGTATGATCAGATCCATAACGTATTAGCTTGACTCTGAAGCTTTGATTCTCTGACTGACAGACAGCTGTTGATCAGTGACGTAGCCTACGTGACTGACAGCTCGCCGCCTACAGTATAAACAATTAAATGGTAAACGTTTTTTTAGGTAGCCTTTTGAATCCTCTTTTTAAAAATATATGTTTTATGTTTTGATATTATCGTTAAATCACTGAGCAAACTCGGAGCACTTCACTGGCGCTGACTCTCTCCTCGCTTGACATCCTGAGCTCGCGCAGCATCCTGAACGTTCTATAGCCTAACCGTTATATCGCACTTTGTAAAGAAACTGGGCTGGCGGATATCGCGTTTTGTGAAAAAATACATTTTGTAGTAGGCTTAAAATGTACATTTTTAAATCTTATTAATGGCAGCAATTCACACATAGATTAAGGTACATCTGAACAGTGATTTCCAATAATAAAATCCAAATGTCAAAAAATGGCGTTTATCGCGTTTTGCAACCGAACTCTTCACATACACACCTGTATTCCATAGCCTGTTTCACATAAAGGCAATATATGATTTACATATTATGTGGAAAGAAGTGTGTGTACAGAATAAATCAATAAAGATTCACATAAATGTCACTCTCATTACTCACATAACTAGAAAGATGACAAATGTGTCACTTAAACACACAGAATGCATAAACTAAAATCCAACGCCATTTTACATACACCACTTCACCCTGATTGCCTCGTGTCACTCATTAAACATGTGCGCAAAGCACTCAAAATGGCGATTGAATTGTTAATGCACAGATAATACTCAACTACTCAATTAAAACACAAAAATAACAAGCAACCTCGCACTACCAATGCACTCAAACATCACAACAATGCTGTATGACTTAATACTTTTGAATGCATAACTAAATAAATCGTTTGCATTTGAGACCCTCGAGTTAATTCAATTTGTATAAAACACATTAGAACATGAAAAAGTTACTCCAAACACTTTCACAATTACGTTCCTAAACCTTCCTATAGTCATGTGAACAATCAGAAGAACGTTTAAAGTGCATATTATTTTACCTGTGAATAAATAAAGAGACAGACAAAATGAGTGTCGTTCCTTTGGTGCGTTAGTTTACTTCTGAGATCGCACCCGGGAAAAAGCTAGTCTCTATAGTGTGCTTCACAGGAGCGCTCAAGCGCCATCCGCTGGCGTGGCGGTGAACTGATTCTGAACTATTGGTGTTCACATAAAAAAAATAGGGAGGTATAGGTTTTCAATTAATTATTGAATAAACATTTTAACACCCTTTACATATGCGCTGCGCAGGTGTTGCACCTTTCTTTCTGACACAACAATAGCCCAGGCTAGGATGTTTAGCCGTAGCCATTATTTTATTGGGCACATTCTGCCCTGATTTTATCGGCTGTCATGCCGTGGCCTTTGTTGCCACATCTGCCCTGGCGTTTCCTGTTGAAACAATCTTTGTTATTTGCACACTTACAGACAGATCCCACCTGTGCGGTTGCTTTTAGCAAATCTGAACCCCTTAGTAAACCATATTTGGCAACTGTTATCATCCTCCTCTTGATGCACGACCCATCTCGTGCATCATAATACAATTCTCTTGCTTTTATCAGACACTTTTATCCAAAGCGACCCACATTTCAAGGTACACATTTACATTCTTATTAGTTCTTGCTTTCCCTCGGAAATCAAACCCATGATCTTGGCGTTACAGGTGCCAAACTCTAATGTTTGAGCTAAAGGAAAACTGCAATATTTGTTCATATTTATTTGGTAACATTTGTTTGGATAAAGTTTGCTAACCCAAACGTTGTCCTTCAGCCAAATTTCCCATCTTTCTCTGCCTCTGAAATAAAAATATTACTTAAAGCCACAATTTCATCTTCTTATCAAATTGTTTTTTAAGGCAACGGCCCCTAGTCTCACAGCGTTTCTTGATTTTTCAGGCCTATTGTTTGGTCTCTTAATCAACTGTCATCTACAAACATTCTCCAGGTCATCAATTGGTCAGGTCAGGTCGTGTACACTTCGTCAACGTCAGTCGAATAACAATCTTCCCTTTTTACAATACATAACTGTTAAGGGCTCTCTGGATAATCTGATATTTATTTAGCCTACGTGTTTGTTGCTGACAAATCTATAACTTTTCTCAACACATGACTGACGGCTATCTACGACTTCACAATTCTAATTTACACATCAATACTTAAACCTGTCCAGAAAGTAATTCAAATCTACTGCACATCATAAATGACCAAAATAATAATTAATAGACAGAGCTCGATGATCAATCAACTTAAAGCTCATCCTATGTTCTGTGTTGCCTTCTCATCAGATTGACTCACAATCCTCAGCTTATTTTCAAATTTGTCATTTGCCTTAACCCATCTATAATGCTAAAACACTCTTTCCAGAGGTTAATGACAAATTTATACACACTATTCAGACAGAATAGTTGTCCTAAACTAACACATACTGTACAAACATGAATTAACACTCACACTCACACTCACATTTTAACCTTACATTTTCCTGTATCTTTTATCTAATGTTTTTATGGCCTCTTAACCAGTTTCAAAGCATGTCTGTTCATTATTCATCTGATTTTAGAAAAGTCAGCTGGATTGTTTTGGTGCATAATTATTACTTTGCTTCAGCTTTCTTTGGCTGACTGATAACAGAAGAACAGACAGAGTACCATCCCAAACAGTCTCTTTCTCTCTCACTATAAGCAAATAATCTTTTCAACAGCCTCCTAGGACTGTAACTAAAATAATCATAGTCATATTCAATCGTTCTATGATCTTTTCTAAGGTTATCTTTAGTTTAAATACTCAATTTACCTAACCTTTGTTTTCCAGAAAATTCTCTTGAGTCATCTTTAGCCACCACCATGTCTTATAGTGGTCCTTTGTCATGTCTAAATGATCTACAGGAGTCAGAACTGACACATTAGTTCAGCATCGACACAAATCTCTGTGTTTTCCTTGCCCATCAGGCAACTAACATTACAACTGTTTTTTTTTTTTTTTTTTTTTTTTTTTTAACTGTCTCTACAACAGATAACCATTAGTTCAATGGTCTCTGCTGGCTCCTGAATGCCCATTCAGATCAGCTCTTAACCTATAATTGTCTTTTCTTCAGGGTGTTGTCCCCTGGCATAGTTGCAGACACTTGTCAGAAAAACAAGCCATTCAATCAACGCGGTTTCTGGTGAGTGGTATATAGAGGAACTCACATTTTCTGGGTCAGACGGCCGTAACTTCTTACAGCTCATCTCGCCTCTCAATGATTTGCTGATGCTGCTGGCCTCACAGTCACCGCTCAACTCTAATACCCGTCTCTGGGGTAAACACTTCGTACACACGTGGTTACCGCTCTTTACCATCACAGAATCTGTGACCGTTTTCTTCAACATAATCTGTTGTTTTCTGGAGCTTAGGAAAAGGCGCATTCAAGAGTCATCAGAGCCATTCGGACCTAATAGTGTTCACAGGGAGACAAGTTAATAACAACAGTATTTAATCACTTAAATTCATTAATCATCTTAAAGGTAGCAACCTAGCTGCTTAGATTATAGTCAGTGAATTTAGATCACAACCGTACATTCAGTGTACTGTTACTTCTGTAGCCGGAGCCATCGGCCCTGTTTTATGGTGGAAGCTAAAATGAGAGCTAAAAGTTTCTGGTCCTAAAATAAACAAGTCCTAAACAGTATTATTTTAAAGACTTCTTTAAAGTCATTCAGTTTTACTTCTAGAACATTTAGTACAAATTGCCCTTTGAATGGCAACGATTTCCTTTAACATCTCTGTGTCTATGATTTTCAACTGAAACACTGTGCTTTACACAGGCTCAGACAACAGCTTTCAGCTGATATCGAATGAGAGAGAGAGAGTCTTGAGGCATCAGGACTGGTACACTGCATTCTCATAAACCTTTAACTTCAGACTTTATCTACCATCTTTTTCAACTGTAGCCCATCTTAAGGCATCTTTTCCATAAATTACATGTATTGTAATTTAGACATTACAAATATCCACTCAGAATGAGTCTCTGTTGCACTGAAACTGTGGCAGTTTCAGTCACAGCACATGCCAGATTCAGATAAGCAAACCTGATTTGGCCAAATCACATTCTTATCTTTTAAAATCAACATTAACAAGCCTTTGTTTAATCAAATGCCTTTTACACATTTTACATTTAGCAACTGTTAATCCTGTAACACTGCTTCTGTTTATTTTATCTTAAAGAAAATAATAAGAATTATTCTAGTTCTTAATAACGTTTAAAATTTCATTTCAATTTTAGTTGTCAGGTTTTCAATTGCCATAATTTAATACCTGACTTCAATGTTTTCTCTAGGAGTTTATCAATCTGCTTCTATGATTCAACTTTTGAGGCTGCTCCCTGCTTGTGATACATTTTTTTTTTGATTATCATTATAAATCATTCATTAGATTTGTCTCTCCATATCATCTAAAACCTTATCAAAGCGTTTCATTCAAAACACAATCATCCTTTTAGTGACCGGTACTTTTAAAATATTTTGCAACTCATTTAGTCTTATCCGTAATTTTATGTCAACCGGTACTTTTTATAGTTCTTTCCTTTCAAAAGGAATTCCTTACACTTAAATCTTTCAATCTTCTTACAACTTTCAAAAGTTCCAACTATCAACTTTATTTCTCCCTCATTTACTTTTACAGTCATACAGTCACTGAATGACCCAGCTGACCGCAATAAAACACTCTCTGTTATTCTGCCTTTTATCTTTCTAACAGCTTCACCCTATTTTGCACTTCTGAAACATTGTGTTGTATTCAGGAAATGCAAACAGACCCATTGATAAGCAGTTCTCTGTCTTTTCTTTTACAGTCCCAGTTGCAAATTCAATTTCAATAGCTGAAACAATCTTCATCATATTAACATTGATCTACTTTCTAACCCATATTAACACAGACTTTTCTCTAAATTTGTGTCATTTTGGCACTTTCTTTGTTTGGAGCCAGTCAAGTTATTGTTTATCTTTCCAATCACAATCAAACTTTTACAAAACATCATCTGCAAATCTCTGCAGCTGCTTACAGCATTTGCTCTCTTTTATCTCACTATTTATCAGGACTGTTCAGTTACCACCCTAGACTGAATGTCTGGCCTATCCTAATTCAGTCAGCATAACAGTCTATTGCATTGCAAATTGCATAGACGAATCATTCGTGTGCTAATCCCATCAGTCTGAGTGATACTGGGACTCGAAGAGCCATTAAAGACAAAAGGTGTGTCTTGGGGCTACTGGCTCGAGCCATTAACGACAATAGGGTGAATTATAATAGAGAAAACAGCCTGGCAGAAACTGTTGATACCATTATCCTAACCTAACCTTAAAATGCTAACTTCAATGTACTCAACTTTTACTGTTGCAAACTAAATTAAACGAACTGGAATGCGCATGCGTCGCGTCTGAACGCGTTGTTGTCTTTGGAGCTCCATCGATTTGATTTATAAATCTTGATTTTATTCTTTAAACTTACAACAAACATTTTCTACTTTACCTCACTGAGAAGCACTACTGCTCAACCCTCATAGTTACAACGCGGACTGTTGAGCAGACGCGTCTCAAGCCTATTAGTGATCCAACGCTGGATACTCCTATAGGTTACTCCCGTGGATCACGGCTGAACGCGTCTTCTCAACACTCACTTACAAACATTTTTCGCCTATCGTGCGTCTACTCTACACCCGTACCACTAAAAAGACGGATTATATCTAAAACTTCAGTCATAAATTAGTATTAATATTGATAGCATCACTGGTAGCTTCGTTGCTAACTTACTGTCCATCTGTTAAAATGGCGAATATATCAGATGAAAGTAGTCTACCTTTTGGTGCAGGTGAGGACACATTTGAGCTGCACGCACTGCAGTCTGAGCTGGAAGCTGTTGAGAAACAGATCCACGACCTTTTATTGAGACAAGCCGAGCTGATAGACCGGCGGTTAGCTCTTGAAACATCACGCGCCGATGCACACAAATCAGAGATTAACGTTACTAACCCGCTGACTCCGACTTCGTCTACTCCGTGCGTTTCTCAACATAGGTCCCGAGCGCCGAGGTCGCGATCAGCCATGGTCTCGTTCACTCCGGCTCCAACACGCCACCACGAAGCCTGGGTGGTTCCGCAGCGGAAGACGCGAGTCAGGTCTAGACCAAGACTCTCTCCGACCCTCCCGGTTTTCGAGTTATCCACACAAAACCGCTTCTCCCCTCTTCGCGAAACAGAACGCGATGCTGTGATCATCGGCGATTCCATCATTCGGCACGTACGCGCAACGTTAGGTAAAAGTAAGGTGCACAGTCACTGCTTTCCTGGTGCTCGTGTTTCTGAAATCGCTACTCACGTTCCCGAGATTCTGAACGGTGACGAGCGCGTCGGAACTGTTGTCCTCCACGCGGGAGTGAACGACATCAGGATGCGCCAGACAGAGATTCTGAAGAAAGACTTCAGGAATCTGATCGATACGGTACGCAGCACATCGCCTGAAACAACGATCATAGTGTCAGGACCGCTTCCCACGTACCGACTAGGACATGAAAAGTTTAGCAGATTATTTGCGCTAAATGAATGGTTAATGTCATGGTGCAATGAGCAGAAACTGCTCTTTGTAAATAATTGGAATCTGTTTTGGGAGCGTCCTAGGCTTTTCCGTGCCGATGGCTTACACCCAAGCAGATTCGGAGCAGATCTTCTGTCGGATAACATCTCCAAAATGTTAAATACCTTTTGACTAGTAACCAAAAGTCCAAATCATAGTCTCTGCTGCACCAATTTAACTGATATAAATACTAGTGTAGAATATTGCATAGAAACCGTGTCTATTCCTCGTTTAGTGAGATCAAATAACAAATCTACTGCAGGATCTAGGAAAAATCTAATTGTTATTAAAACAGAAAATGTTGCTATTAGTAAACAAAAACAATTTCTAAAGCTAGGTCTTCTAAACATTAGATCACTCACACCTAAGGCAGTTATTGTAAATGAAATAGTCACAGATAATAGCTTCGATGTACTTTGCCTAACTGAAACCTGGCTTAAACCAAATGATTATTTCGGTCTAAATGAGTCTGCTCCTCCTGGATACTCCTATAAGCATGAGCCCCGTCTAATTGGTCGTGGCGGTGGTGTTGCGACAATTTATAGAGATATTCTCAATGTTACTCAGAAAGCGGGTTATAAGTTTATTTCGTTTGAAGTACTTGTACTAAATGTTACGCTCTTAGATGTTAGAAAAACATCCCTATTATCTCTAGCCTTGGCTACCGTATATAGACCGCCTGGGCCTTACGCTGATTTCCTAAAAGAGTTTGCAGATTTTCTCTCAGACCTATTAGTCAATGTCGATAAAGCATTAATTGTTGGAGATTTTAACATACACGTAGATAATCCAAATGATGCGTTAGGGGCTGCGTTTACAGATTTATTAAATTCATTTGGGGTCAAGCAAAACGTCACCGGACCAACTCATCGTCTTAATCATACACTCGATTTAATTATATCACATGGAACCGATCCAACCGATATAGATATTATACCGCAAAGTGATGAAGTCACTGACCATTACATGGTAACTTGCATATTACGTACTGCTGTAATATGTCATGCAGCGCCGCGTTATCAACCAGGCAGAACAATCCTTCCATCCACCATAGATAATTTCTCAAATTGCTTATCCGATCTGTCTCAGCTGCTGCCTGAACCCAAACAAACAGATGAACTAGAAGAACTAACTAGCACTATGAGCACTATTCTCTCTAGAACATTGGATGTTTGTTGCACCTATTAGATTAAAAAAGGTCAGAGAGAAAATTAAAGCACCGTGGTACAACAATACCACGCATGTTCTAAAGAGAGAAACCCGTATTTTAGAGCGTAAATGGAAACAAACTAATTTAGAGGTCTTTAGAATCGCGTGGAAAGACAGTATGTCACGTTATAAAAAGGCCCTAAAAGCAGCCAGGGCTGAGCACCTCCGCAAACTAATAGAAAATAACCAAAATAATCCAAGGTTTTTATTTAACACCGTGGCTAGACTAACAAATAAACAGACATCACCCGAACAAAATATCCCATTACAGTTTAGTAGTAATGATTTTATGAAGTTCTTCACTGAGAAAATAGAAAACATCAGAACCACAATTGTAAACGTTCAATCTTCAGTTGCGCCTTATAATTCAGCCTTAATTATCACCCCGCAAGAACAATTACAGTGCTTTTCAACTATAGAACAAATAGAGTTAAATAAACTTATCACTTCCTCTAAAACAACAACATGTTTATTAGATCCGATACCAACTAAACTACTGAAAGAAGTGTTACCTGTAGTGGAAGAGCCTCTCCTTAATATTATTAACTCGTCTTTATCTTTAGGTCATGTTCCAAGAACATTTAAACTGGCAGTTATAAAACCTCTCATTAAGAAACCACAATTAGATCATAATAACCTAGCAAATTATAGACCCATTTCAAATCTTCCATTTATGTCTAAAATATTAGAAAAAGTGGTGTCCGCTCAATTGTGTTCTTTCTTGCAAGAAAATGATATCTATGAGAAGTTTCAGTCTGGTTTCAGGCCGCACCATAGCACTGAAACTGCGCTCGTTAAAATCACAAATGATTTACTTTTAGCTTCTGACCAAGGCTGTATCTCAATACTAGTTTTACTTGATCTTAGTGCTGCGTTCGATACTATAGATCACACAATACTCTTAGATCGACTACAAAATTATACTGGTGTTCAAGGACAAGCATTAAGCTGGTTTAGATCATACTTATCTGACCGCTACCATTTTGTCTATTTAAATGGAGAAAAATCGATCATAACTCCAGTAAACTATGGAGTGCCGCAGGGATCTGTGTTAGGCCCTCTATTATTCTCAGTATATATGATGCCACTTGGAAATATTATAAGGAAACATGGAATTAGTTTCCATTGTTATGCTGATGACACTCAAATATATATTTCATCACGGCCAGATGAAAACGATAAATTATCCAAATTGACAGAGTGTGTTAAAGATATAAAAGATTGGATGACGCGTAATTTTCTTTTATTAAATCCAGACAAAACAGAGGTACTACTTATCGGTTCAAAAAACCGCCCACAAAACCTCTCGCAATACAACTTTAATATAGTAGGATGTCCTGTTACTTTATCCTCTACAGTAAAAGACCTGGGTGTTATACTCGATTGCAACCTGTCTTTCAAAAATCATATTTCATATGTTACAAAAACCGCCTTTTTCCACCTTAGAAACATTGCTAAGCTACGTAATATGCTATCAGTTTCTGATGCAGAAAAGTTAGTTCATGCATTCATGACCTCGAGACTAGATTACTGTAATGCTTTATTAGCCGGTTGTCCTGCATCCTCAATTAACAAGCTACAGTTAGTCCAAAATGCCGCCGCTAGAGTTCTTACTAGATCAAGAAAATATGATCATATAACACCGATTTTATCATCACTGCATTGGTTACCTATAAAGTTCCGTATTAATTACAAGGTATTGCTACTGACTTATAAAGCCCTAAACGGCTTAGCTCCAGTCTATTTAACGGATCTTCTATCGCCCTATAATCCATCGCGCTCTTTAAGATCACTAAATTCAAGGCTTTTGGTCATACCTAGGATATCCAGAACCACCAAAGGAGGGAGAGCATTTTCACATTTAGCTCCAAAACTCTGGAATAGCCTTCCTGATACTGTTCGTTGCTCAGACTCGCTCTCCCAGTTTAAAACTAGATTAAAGTCGCATCTCTTCAGCCAGGCATTCATATAATATTTTTAATCTTACAGTCCAAATTACAATCCGGCCTCTAGTTAATAAACGCCAGAGGAGAACTGGCCCCCGACTGAGCCTGGGTTCTCCCAAGGTTTTTTTTTCTCCATTGGGTCACCTGATGGAGTTTTAGGACACTATTAGGTCACTTGATGGAGTTTTTCGGTTCCTTGCCACTGTTGCCTTTGGCTTGCTCAGTTGGGGATATTCTGGATATCTAATTTGATTTTATCAATAAATTCCACTAGAAACAAACCTTGTTGTATTATTTTAATTTAATACTGTGAAGCTGCTTTGATACAATCTGTATTGTGAAAAGCGCTATACAAATATACTTGACTTGACTTGACTTGACTTAAACATTTAATAAATTTGTAATCCAACAATACAGTATTAAAACTTCAACGTGTCATTAATTTCATCAACACTGGTTTTAAAAGCTTATTCTTCTATCAAATGGTTAGTTTGCAGATTCAACTTAAATCACAAGATTGTACAATTATTCAGTCCCACTTATTCTACTGTTTCACAGAAACCACAAGATTCTCTAAATCTTCTCAGTCTCTAAATTACACAGACAGCTATCTTAGCCGCTTGCACCTTCAACTCTTGTTACAAAAATATGGCAGTCTATTCTTCAATACTCTTGTTTTCATAACATTAATACAATAAAGCATCGTCATTTTTGGCAGAACATTAATTTTCATAAGCGACACGGAAAATCTAAATATTCTAAATGGGTTTCACAAAGTTTCTGATTAACTTTAGTCACACGTGTCTAGGGAAATTATCTCCAACCCATAATTTCCTTTATAAAACAATATATTTCCTTAAATGGCTTAATATCAACAAAATATCCAATCTTTGGACATTTTCTAATTTGATATTATCATCAACAACACTGATTACAAAACAAGTATACATTTAACATTCAGAAGCTGGTTTGAACAAGCAAGCGCTGTTGCTGTACTCCCAGCATAGCTGGACCCTTTAGGTTCAAAAGACAGTCGTTTTACTTAATGAAACATTCCTTATCTTTATATCATGTTAATCCCTGTTAATCATACTCAATGCCTTATTTTTATCTAAAACTCACTTTTCATACCATTTCAACTTAATTTACCTTAACAGGCGTTCATAAATAGTTCCATGAATTCTATCTCTTACAGTACATGCCAGTTCTTTCTGCATCGACTCTGTTCTCTTTTTATCTGCTTCTTTTCCATTCAACAATTCACTGTTTGTAAATTCTATCAAGAAAAACGTTCTAAAAACATTCTATCTTTCCCTAAATGCTAATCCTTTCTGCATTTATTTTCGTTTTCTTCTATCTTCTTCAGTTCAACAAACTACTGTCTGTTCACAGTTTTACACTCATGAACAAAAACTACAACAACCCTTTGTTTAACAATTTTCCGTTTCCCAATTTCTTGCATGCATTTCTGGCTGTAATTTTTTCCCCATTTTACAGAAAAACTGGTGTAGCCTATAAAATTTTGTTCAAGCTTGCTTTGAGATGACCCCATATTGGCTGATTTCTATCTCTCCTGGATTTTCCTTCGACGCGCGTCTAATAATCTGTTAAACGTCTTCAACAGATCCGATTTTGTCACCTCAAATCGGCAAGGTTTAGCAAATATGCTTCCTGTAATTACGGTCTACTCAATCTTTCCGTGAGCACTTTCTAGTGCTCGATTAATTCTGGTTCACCTAATTAATCAGGTGTGGCTCTTCCGTCCACTTTTACAAGACTTCCTCAGGTTACAGAGATTTTGAGTAAAACTAATTAATCAGGTGTGGCTCTTCCGTCCGTGTGGCTCTTCCGTCCACGTTTACGAGCTAGTTTTCGGCATAAAATTTGACTTGACTTTTGTGTTTGTGAAGCTGCTTTGATACAATCTGTATTGTGAAAAGCGCTATACAAATATACTTGACTTGACTTGATTTGACAATCTCCCCCTCGAAAACCTTCTCTGCCCGTACCAAAGAGATAGTTCCAGCCACTATGGTTCACCCACAGTTATATCAAATTACACCACACATATTAAAATAATTTTACTGTCTCTTACCCGAGATGCTTTTACTGCCACCGAGTTCTTTCTGATTCCAGTGGGTTCCTCCTGGCCCTGATAGCAGTTTTGGCTCTTCTCTCTCAATTCGGCGAGGTAAGACTAAAGCCTTTTGTGCTTTAGGGTGATCAGTCCATCAATACGCTTTCTCAGGGCCAGAAGAAACCTCATGGATCGCACTTCTGACACCAATTGTTGTGGCAAAAACAATAACTAACAAAACAGCATCAGGCATAAGAGACATCAGGATTCAAATTGTCCTTAAAAGATATTTATTTCTTGCAAGAAATGTTCCCAGTCTACCCACAGTCCAGCTGCAGGCAGAGTGAGACCCAGAGCAGAGGTTGACCAGCTACTTTATAGTGTTCTATTCAAAGGCTATCTCTTACAGCCCCCACTAAACAAAATAAAAAAAAGGGCCCCCCCTTGAACCCTCCCCAGCCCGGGGGTCTTCTCACCTCTGAAGTCTCACACACACCTTCCAGCTGTATCAGCATCATAAAAGAAACTCAAAATACATCCAAAGAACGCATGGCATTCATTTGCTAAATCATTGAAAGTAAAATACAAAGAAAAGATAATTTTTTTCCACAACATAATGTAGATTCAACAAGGTGCTGGAAATATTCCTCAGAGATTTTGGTCCATATTGATATTAGTTATGTGGTGTATATAAGGGTTTTATCAGTGCATGTGTTCATTGTCTGATAAAGAGCCACTGGGCTCGAAATGTCGCCTGTGGTGAGAACATGAAATAAATATTTTTCTATTTTTGGAGCTGTTGTGTGCCACCTTTTCCTTCCTTTTTTTCCATATTGACATGATAGCATCACGCAGTTGCTGCAGATTTGTCGGCTGCACATCCATGATGCGAATCTCCTGTTCCTTCACATCCCAAAGGTGCTCTATTGGACTGAGATCTGGAGAGACTGTGGAGGTCATTTGAGTTTGGTGAACTCATTGTCATGGTCAAAAACAATACTCAGGTAGACTGTGGCGTTTAAACAATGCTCAATTGGTACTAAGAGGCTCAAAGTGTGCCAAGAAAATATCCCTCAGACCATTAAACCAGAAGCAGCCTGAACCCTTGATACAAGGCAGGATGGATCCATGCTTTCATGTTGTTTGTCAAATGCCATCTAGACGTCACTGCAGAAATTGAGACTCATCAAACCAGACAACTTTTTTCCAATCTTCTATTGTCCAACTTTGGTTATTTAAGTTACTGTTGCCTTTTTATCAGCTGGAACCAGTCTGGCCATTCTCCTCTGACCTCTGGCATCAACATGGCCTTTTCGCCAGATCACAGAACTGGATATTTTCTCTTTTTCAGACCATTCTCTGTAAACCCTAAAGATGGTTGTGCATGAAAATCCCAGTAGATCAGCAGTTTCTGAAATACGCAGACCAACCAACAACAGTGCCACATTCAAAGTCACTAAAATCATCTTTCTTTCCAATTCTGATGCTGTTTCAACTTTAGCAGATCGTCTTGATCAGCCTAAATGACTAAATCTATTGAGTTGTTGTAATGTGATTGGCTGAATATATATTTGCATTAAAACACAGGTGTACCCAATTGTCCAGTTTTCTACTAAGCTAACTGCTATAGCTCAATAAACTCCCCACTGGAAGGGTTTCAGGACAAGTACGGCGGATACAACTCGAGTCACTTTATGAGCTTTTATTGCGCACACAAACACAATAATCATCCACAAACTAGGTAGCCTGCCTGAATGCTACTGCTACGCTAGCCTGTCAGCTGGATGATATTAGTGACGTTACATAGCATGTTAGTTAGCTAGTTAGGTTAGGTTGTAAACCTGCAATGAAAACACAAACACAAAACACCAGAATTAACTAATGAAATTACACAATCAAGTCCCATACACAAAAGATATATATTATAATATAAAGAAAATATATTTTTGGTATGGAAATATTTGAAATTGGCCCAATAAATATATTTTAGTTAAATATATGTAAATATATTTTCATTTTAACTTTTGCAAATTGTTTCATTTGAAATATATTTTGAAATTTAAAAAGTTAACATTTTCACAAACAAACAACACATTTTCAATTTATTTTTTAGATAGACCACTTCAGCCGTGGATGTTGGCATGGGAGAGCAGTGCTCTACCACTTCCCCCTCCCACATTTTTCCTACTGGTCAGGGAGCGAACTGGCAACCCTTCGGTTACAAGCCCGAAGCCCGAAGCCCTAACCAGTAGGCCACGGCTGCCCCTTTACTGACTTTATTGGCCTAAAATTACAATTTTATGTAGGAAATAACACACAGAATGCAGAGGTTTTTTCCCTATTTTTACAGAATTGAATACAGATATTTAATAGTGTGTGTATGCAGTGTTAGACACTGAGTGTGTTGTTACACACAGGGTGTGTGTGAAGCGTCTAGTGCAGTAGTGTGGAGTATGGAGCTGCTTGTAGTCAGTGCATGCTGCTTGCAACTTTCTGCTTTTTAACTACAGCCGCTGGCTAGCCCCCTCATAGGGGGTGAAAAGAGGAGCCGAGTGCGTAAGTCTCCTCTGCCAGTACACAGCCTCTCCACCACCAAGACTCCTGCAGTGCCTCCTCGCGGCCACACTTGGTAACTGGGTACCTCGCAGTCCCAGGCTAAACTGCAGGGGATCTCGGAGCAGCAGTGGGCCCTAGAGATGTGGTGTGCAGGTCCACCACACAGTGGACACGCCCTGACGCCCGTCAACCACTGTCCCAGCTATGGGTAAATAGCCCCACTGCCTTATGGGTTAGCCTCTTGAGGCAAGGCTAAGGGAGCACACCCCAACAGGAAATCAATGCGTTGGAGACACGCAATAGGCGGGCCTAAACAGAGCTAGGTCCCGGCAGTCTCCTGCAGCCAGGACGAGGAGCTGGTCGTCCTGGGCCCACCCATGCCATCAGATCTACCTCATCATGGTGAAGTTAGTGCTACTGGGGAGAGCGCACCCCCTTTGGCACTTTAAAAAATTCTTTGCGCAGGTTTTCCACCTCTGACCAAAGGTGAATATTACCTGGATCTACTTATGGTTGAAGTCTGGCGGCGATGGGGTGTCTGACGACGGGGGCAGGTTTGAATAGACTGGGAGCTCTTAGTCAGAGCCCTACACGTCAGCGGCACAAGGTATATGGTCGCTAACAGCTGGGGCTGAGTGGCAGCTGTTCTCGGCAGACCCTTGTGCGACTGAGCAGCCCTATTCAGGGACTGCTCACCTCAAGCTGAGGAAGGGCCTAGAAAAGGTGGCCTAAAAAATGCCCACTCAATTCATACTTGGACAGGATACCGCGCCTGTCGGGTCATTCCACTTCTGCGGTCGAAACAAAAGAAACAAATTCTACCCCCTTAAACTGGCAACATGGAACATAAGAACCCTCCTGGACTCTTACGGCAGGTCTGAAAGACCCCATAGAAGGACAGCCCTGGTTGCAGCTGAACTAAGCCGCTATGCTATCGACATTGCTGCCCTGAGTGAAACCAGGCTCCTTGATGAGGGGTCTCTAACAGAGGAGGGCATGGGCTACACCTTCTATTGGAAAGGCTACCCCCCAGGTGGACAACATCTGCATGGTGTGGGACTGGCCATTAAGAACACACTACTGCCAAGACTCACTGAAACACCAGTGTGCATCAGTGAAAGACTGATGACCCTCCGTATACCCCTGGTGAAGAACCAGTATGCCACTCTCCTAAGTGTGTATGCTCCAACTCTACCATCTGATAGTGAGTCTAAAGACTCCTTCTACCAGACACTGGATGAGGCTCTCCACCAGATCCCCAAGAACGATAAGATCCTCCTGCTTGGGGACTTCAACGCTCGTGTTGGGCAGAATAGTGGGATATGGAAAGGAGTTCTTGGCAGGCACGGGATTGGTCAGGCCAACACTAATGGCTTGAGGTTACTTACCCTCTGCTCTGAGCACAACCTGACCATAACCAACACCATCTTCCAGCAAAAGACCAAATACAAAACATCATGGATGCACCCACGCTCCAAACATTGGCACCTGATTGATTATGTCATCGTCAGACGTTGTGACATCAGAGATGTTGTCATAACCCGGGCCATGAGAGGTGCGGAATGCTGGACAGATCACCGCATGATCATGACCAAGGTCCTCATGAAAATGCGCCCCCCCATACGAAAACATGGACCCAGTAGGAGGCGTTTAGATTGTGTCCGCCTGGAAGTCACAACTGTAAGGAATGAGTTTCGTCGCTCCCTGGCTGAGAAACTAGGGGAGTTAGAACTCCTCCTTGGGGGTGAAAACGCCACAGAACAGCAGTGGACCTCTATTACTACGGCCCTCCATGAAGCAGCAGCCCAAACAATCGGCTATAAGAGCAAGAACCACCAAGACTGGTTTGACAACAACTCAGAGTCCATCCATAATCTACTAAGCAACATGCACAAAGCACATCAGGAAAGCCTAAAAAACCCCTTATCCAGCACCGCCAGACAGCAATGGCAAGAAAATCGTCGGGAAGTGCAGAGAACTCTGCGGAACTTACAGAACAAGTGGTGGATGGAGAAGGCTCATGAAATTCAGTCATTCGCTGACAGGAATGATATGCACAACTTTTACAATACAGTCAAATCCATTTATGGCCCAAGAAGTCATTGCATCACTCCCCTGAAAACAGCAGATGGGCTCAAAGTCCTAAAAGACCAGAATAGCATCCTGGAGAGGTGGGCTGAACATTTTAACTCCCTACTGAATCAGGACTCTTATGCAGACTTTACCATCCTGGATGAACTTCCTGAATTTCCCCCTATTGACAACCTTAGCTATCCTCCAACTTTCCTGGAGGTTCTGACAGCTGTCCGCTCCCTGAAGTACAACAAGTCTCCTGGCTCTGACAATATTCCTGCAGAACTGCTAAAACATGGAGGGTATCTCTGCACAAGAACACTACACCATTACATCACCAAGGTTTGGGCTGATGAATTCATCCCACAACATTGGAGGGATGCTAGTATTGTCACCATATATAAAAGTAAAGGGGATAGGGCTATTTGTGATAACCATAGGGGCATATCACTTCTTGCTGTGGCAGGTAAGGTCCTGGCCAAGGTGATGCTACAAAGACTGATCAATGACATCACAGAGTCTATGTTACCCGAGTCACAGTGCGGGTTTAGAAGGAACAGGAGTACAGTCGACATGGTCTTCACAACCCGGCAACTCCAGGAAAAGTGCAGGGAGCAACACAAAGATCTGTTTATGGCTCTTGTCGACCTCTCCAAAGCCTTCGACACTGTGCAGAGAGATCTCTTGTGGGAAGTCCTCCTCCGGTTCAGATGCCCCACTAAGTTTGTCAACATCCTCCGTCAGTTTCATGATGGAATGACTGCTAGGGTGATAATAGGAGGTCAACAGTCAAGCCCTTTCCCTGTGCGCACAGGGGTAAGGCAGGGGTGTGTACTTGCACCAGTGCTTTTTAACATCTTCCTCATATGTGTCACCCAGCTTCTCCACAAGGAGATTGAAGACAACAGTGGGGTGACAGTGGCGTACAGGCTGGACGGTAACCTCTTTAATATCAGGAGACTGCAGGCAACCACCAAACTGCACAGAGTGAGGATACTTGAGCTGCAGTATGCCGATGACTGCGCTCTTGTATCTCACTCTTCAGAAGACCTCCAGTCTGTCTTAGATGCAGCAGTGAGGGCATATAGCAGGATGGGGTTGACCATCAACACTGCCAAAACAGTGATAATCTGCCAGTTGAGTGCAAACATCCCACCCGCACCACCCATCTTCTCTGTTGCAGATGAAAAACTGTCAGTTGTTCCATCATTCAAATATCTGGGGAGCATTATCTCTGAAGACAATAGCATTGACAATGAGGTCCAGAACAGAATCAAACAAGCATCAGCTGCCTTTGGAAGACTCCGGCGGCGGGTTTTTCAGAATAAGAACCTTCATCTCAACACAAAAATCTGTGTCTACCAAGCGGTCTGCATCACCACCCTCCTCTACAGCTGTGAAGCCTGGGTTACTTACAGCCGCCACATCAAGTCCCTGGAACACTTCCACATCTGCTGTCTGCAGCGCATCCTGGGAATCACTTGGCATGACAGAGTGCCCCACACTGAGATCCTCAGAAGAGCAGGTTGCAGGAGTATTGAGGCCACAATCACCCAGCACCAACTGCGCTGGTTGGGGCATGTCATAAGGATGCCCTACAGCCGTCTGCCCCGCAGAGTGCTATATGGCCAGCTACAACAAGGCCAGCGCTCTGCTGGAGGACAGAAGAAACGCTTCAAAGACCAATTGAAGACAGTGCTAAAGAAGTGCAAAATAAAACCTGGGGACCTGGAGAACATGGCTGCTGACCGCAATAGCTGGCGGCAACTATGTAAAGATGGGACCCAAGCACTGGAGGAGGATAGGACAGTCAGGAGAGAACAAAAAAAGGCTCAGGAGAAACACTCCCATAAATACCAGTAACACAAATACCATGTATATATGCCCCACCTGCAATAGAACCTGTGGATCCAGGATAGGACTATTCAGCCATCAGAAAACTCACCGTTAAAAGACGGAAGTGGACGTCATCATCGGATTCGATGGACAACTACAAGCAAGCAAGACACTGAGTTCTATCTATTGTTTAAGTGCACTTCACTTTTGGAGTGTCACTGTTATACTTGCATCATAAATATTGTGCATATTTTCAATATTTAAATGACTTCAGGAAAGATGTCAATAAAACAACAATAAATCTAATAATTGCACTTAGTGTTAGGCACGTGACACCTAATATGGCCTAATAGTCCTAGGAAAGCAACTATCTGTCATTTTACATTGCAGTCATTTAAATGTAAATACATTATTTATTATAGCTGTGTGTCATAATACAGTAGTGAAATATGGTAGCCTACTGTTGTGTATAGGGGAAAAGGTAGAGGAATTACTATGATCAAAATACATTTTCGACCCTTCTTTAGCAAGCTAAACATTTTATGACCATATATTTTGTCATATATTTTACATTACATGTTATAAATGTAAATATATTTCACACTTAACATCATATATTTTTGTTATATTTCAGAATATATTTCAAAATGATAAATATAAGTGAACAACGTCAATGTATTTGGAATATATGCCACATATATTTTTGACACTTTAAAATATATTTCAATATTATTTTTTTTTCTATATGGGGTGATATTAATTCTTGATCTGAATTACTAACAATGCTCGTTTATAGTCACTCACCGGCAAGGCGTACCAATCCTGACCATCGATTGAATGAAACTGAAACCTAGAGGCGAGACGCCTGCGCACTGTGACTAATTAAGCATACACAGACACACAGTCTGGAGACCAGTTATGATAATAAAATAAACCTGTAACTTAGTAAGATTATAACATATATGAAATATAACATAAATATGCCTGTATTTGGAATAGAGTTAGGGTTAGGGTTAGGGTTACTTAGTTCTTCAGTTTGAACTTGAGTTTTTGTGTTTATCGACCTTTAGCTTTTTATATTTACTGTAGGAAAACAAAAACATAATACAATAACATTCTGTCTTCTAAGATTCATGCTGTTGGTTATTGAAGGCAGCAAATGTATCCTTCTCCGTGTATGATTTCCCATAATCCTGTGGCTATAAAAAATAAAAATAAACAAAAGGCCATCTGATGATGAAATTGAAATGAATATATAAATGTGTGTTTTCCTTAAACTTATAATTCACAATGTTATTTCAGAAAAAAATTATCAAGTAAAATTTACCTTTAATTTATGCAAATCTGCAATATTTAATATTGAAACTTTTCTATTTAGATTTTTATTTAATATTACTTAAAAATAGAAAATAACAAAACTCAAGGTTTAATTCATTTAAACTGATTATTAACAGGTCATGTAACATAAAGGCTAAAACTGACTTCCTGAGTTGAGTTTAGTGAACATTTTCTGAAGCGTAAGCATCTCCTATTTTAATTTTTTTTATTTATTTGTGTGTCAGTAAGAAAAGGGAAGGAAATAAGATCAGCAGAGTCTGCACAGCTTCTAAAACAGACAGTAGAAACTACAACTAACATCAGAGAACAACAGCAACATTTAATGTAGGTAAATCTAATCTTTTGTTGCATTTAAACATTACATTAAAATGTAATTTTAAGCATGACTTTCTGAAGTGTGTTACTGTATTCATGATTCTGACTGTAAAGTCAAACTCAATCAAACTCAATGAGTGTGTCGTTTTTTTTTTTCTCAGGACGAGCAGCTCTGTGTGTTTCACTGAACATCTGAATGTACAGAAAGTGAAGAACATGAACTCCAGACTCTTACCTCTGATCCTGCTGCTGCTGCACAATACAGGTTTGAGAATTATTGTGTCTTATTTTCCTCTCTCATGTTTTAATTTAAATGTGGCTCTAATTATCTTTCACATGTTCCAAAAGTGATTGTTTTGATTTTAACTTAATGTCCAGTAGGTCTGAATGTTGGTATAGTTTAACTTTCTTCACTGTTCTCCAATGTCAGTGTATTTAAAAAAATACTTTTTTGACAATATTTAAATTTGAACTAAATTGATCATCATGGTTGGGTGTGTGTGAGCAGCAGAGTCTGGACTGGATCTCTCCTCTGTCTGTATGTAAACTTCATCTCAGTAATGAAATGTTTTCTTGTTCAGGCTTCGTAACATTGGACCGCATCTCTGTGTCCTGTAGTCAAGAGAATATTTGTGCAGTGAAGGGGTATGAAGTGACAGTGAGGTGCTTTTACTACAACATCAACATCAACATCAACATCAAAACTGTGTTCTGGTTCAGCTGGAAACAGAGTACAAACTGGAGAAAGAGTGATGAACCTGAAGATTTGACTTTAGACTCGGACTACTCAGGACGGGTGAAGCAGGAGTTCTCATACAGCAGTTCAACACTCACAATATCAGACCTGAGAGAGAGAGACTCTGGAGAATATCAGCTCATGTTCATCATGAAGGACGGAGTTAAACGTCTCAGCTCAGCCGCCGTCAATCTAACAGTCACAGGTGAAACTGAGTCTAGATTCTGGTCACTTCATCTGTTTTCATTTGTCATGTGATGAAGTTTTTCTTAATTTACACTGTAATTCAGACCTGCAGGTGAGAATGAATCCTGCAACTACAGACCCGAGAGATCAGAGAGTAAACCTGACCTGTGATTCTTCCTGCTCCTCTGGAGATCGGTATTACTGGATGAAGGATGGACAGTATTTCACATATACAGAGTCTCGTGACATGAATGTGTCACTCAGCACAAATGCTAGCAAATATTCCTGTTTTATTGATAGTAACCGTAAACATCGCTCCTCTTCTGTGTGTGAGTGTCAAATAATACACACAATGATGGTACTGTTTATTCATCCATGTGTATATTTAAACATTTTTAAAGTAAGTGTGAGTTTCACATGTTAATCTGTGACTCTTCCAGGTATTTCTAAGAGTGTCTGCTGGGATGTGTCTTACTCCTCTAGAAGAGTCTGTGCTTTGATGGGCTCAACAGTAGATATTTCCAGCACATACTCACATCCCTCTGGTTATACTGTAAGTAAAACATTCTGGCATTACGGTCAGCCTGGTGACCTCAAGGATCTGCGTGAGGAGCATCAGTTCGCTGGTCGTGTGGAGTATGAGGGAAACACACTGAGAATCAAAGAGCTCAAGATGAACGACTCTGGAGAATATAAATTCAGGATCATCACCGACAGGACAGGAGGAAAATACTCTGGATCACCTGGAGTCATTCTTACTGTTACAGGTAATTGATCATGATGGATTTAATAACATATTAATGCCACTAATTGTGGCAAGCTTTTCACAAGCCAAAACTATTGTAAAAAAATATATATATATATACTTGAGTTTTTGTTGTTGTAATGATAGGCCCTAACATTTCATCTTACTTCAACTCTGTTTTTCAGATACGCAGGTGATAAGCAGCCCAAACATGATATCAGAGCGACAAGAAGTGATATTAAGCTGTTCAACTAAATGCACACTGAACAACAATCATACTTACATCTGGTACAAGAACGGACGGCAGGTAACGGATGGATTCACTAAAGCCAACAAGCTGTACCTGGACTCAGTCAGCAATGAAGAGCTTCAAGAGTATTCCTGTGCTGTAGAAGGTGACACATCTCTCATGATACATGTGCTTTAGTCTTAAATGATTGTTTCTCTGATAGTCATGATTCACTTCTTTGTGTTTAGAAGTGGACAGCCATTATACAGTCATTCTGCTGGTGTTTTTACCTCAGTTTCTCATAATAGCGGCTCTGTGGATGTGGTGAGTAAAACATCCAGTGAAATTCACAATTGAATGATGAACAGTGAATACAATTAGAAGAATTCAGATTATAAAAATGTGAATTATGATTCAACAGCTTTTTCATCAGAATGCATCTAATCTCAAAACCAAATGGAAGACAAAAGTGAAGGTGAGAAATGATGTATATAAAGAATCTGCCATAAGACATGCAATGATAAACACAGTAAATGTATTTAATGTTTTTCTATTTGTCTGTCTCAGAATCTGATGCTCCACATCTGTTCATCTGCTGTCTGTCCATCAGAGCTGGTGGAGTGATGATGTCATTGTGTTCTTCCATTGTGAGATCATCACCTAGCAACAGTCAGAACTATCAACAGTGACACAGTGATGTCATATACAGTAACCTATCAATGACTGCCCAGTTTTCATAATCAAACAAAACGATAGTACAGGTTTAAGTTTTTTTTTCCTCCTTATGCTTAATTTAAGAAACTTTTTATTCTTTAAATATCCTTTAAGGATACACTTTAATAAACAGGAAGGGTGGCTGTTTATTCTATATACCATTGGCTCTACGCACCTGTAGTACAAGGACTTGCAGTACAATAACTTTTTTTCTGTTTGGAGCGCTACATATTTTTTCTAGTTTTACAGGATACACTTTAATGAAATGTTCTGTTTTTCTTTAACTTATGAATCTTTATGTTTTAGTGCACACTTTCATATTTTATATTTCAATGGATGAACTGTAACCACAGTAATGATGCACAACAAAATCAATAAAACAATTAAATAAGTGGGCAGATTGTTTATTAACCAGGATTTGTATTCTACTTAATTCTACTTTTTAATATCTGTGGTAAGCTGGCTGTGACGTGGGGTGTCAATATTTGTTTTCAGGATTTTGCTTTAGAGAAACATTTACTCAAATCAAAAACATTGCAACATCTTTGGTCTACACAACAAACACTATCTGGACTAGTGAAGTAATAGTAGGTGTAAGCTTCATTTTTGGGGCAAAACGCTACATTCTGTTATACAACATAATCTCTTTGTAGCCTGGCATTACCTGAGCAAAATACAAAATCAAAGTAACAAAAATCTATGTTTCTTAGAATTCAGTTCTTATAAGACAATATCTTAAATACTGGCCATAAGACGATCCTTTAAGGCTTAAGATTGATATTAAGTGATCACTTTTAAAGGGTTGAATTGACTCAAAAATTGTTCCAAAGCCTCCATCAAGAGGGTAGGGGACCTGCAGGCATTTTCGGTTGATGAAGCGTGCATGGAATTCGGGCCGGCTAACTCTCACGTGATCCTGAGACCCCGGCCTGGATATGTGCCCAAGGTTCCTACCACACCCTTTCGAGACCAGGTAGTGAACCTGCAAGCGCTGCCCTTGGAGGAGGCAGACCCAGCCTTGGCACTGCTCTGTCCAGTACGCGCCCTCCGTGCTTACGTAGACAGAACGCAGTGTTTCAGGACCTCAGACCAGCTCTTTGTCTGTTATGGTGGGAAGCTGAAGGGAAAGGCTCTCTCAAAGCAAAGGTTATCTCACTGGATAGTGGATACCATTGCTTTGGCATACCAGCAGCAAGGTCGTCAATGCCCCCTTGGTGTAAAAGCCCACTCCACTCGTAGTGTGGCTTCCTCTTGGGCTCTAGCGCATGGCGCCTCGCTAACAGACATTTGTAGAGCTGCAGGCTGGGCGACACCCAACACATTCGCGAGATTCTATAATCTCCGAGTAGAGCCAGTTTCTACTCATGTACTCGCTTCAACCAGCCGGTACTAGATTCTGCTCAGGTGTCTTCGCTTGCTCGCCATTCCTCTCCACGGACGGGATACGTGCGATTTTCTTCTCAGGTGAGTCTGATAAGCTCTGAGTTTCCTCCAGCACTGGTGACGTCAGCGCCTGAGTTATGCCAATCTGCCATAACGCAGCTTTTGCGCTTGACTAGGTGCCTCCATGTGCATGGTTCCCCCTCTGGGCGACTCCCACATGTGTATTTCCACTGTAAGTCTCTTTTGAGCGTGTGTCTTTCCCTTGGCAAGCCACCTTGCCACCCCTGGGGTTTAAATATTCCACCTGCGGCTGGACACCTCAGTGATACTCCATATGCATCCCTCTGGGTCATATGTGTCTCTCAAGTCCCCCCCTTAATGGTTGGGCGTAATTGCATATTTCTCCTGAGATATGCTTCCCAGTGTACCTTGGTATTCCTGTGTTAGGTAGGACTCCTTCGTTCGTGCTAGTCTCACAACAGGGAGCTCAGACTTACGCAGGGCACTGGATGACAGCCGAGGTGGCGTGATTAGACTGGAACCCCAATCGCCGTCATCCGACGTAACTCGGAGTGACCACGAAAGGGAACGTCTCGGTTACGGATGTAACCCTCGTTCCATGAGTAGGGAACGGAGACGTTACGTCTTCCTGCCACTTCCGCTGTATCGCTGAAAAACGCCTGGGTCCAGTTTCGACTCCTCAGCGAAGACATATCTGCATGTTGCCAGCGTACTTCCTTATATACCCCCTGCGGTGGGCGGAGATACGCTATGCAAATCCCGCAGACCCATGGCATTTCATTGCCATTGGCTCGTTTTATATACTCGAAGGTGATAGGCTTCTAAGCGAAACCCCAATCGTCGTCATCCGACGTAACGTCTCCGTTCCCTACTCAGGGAACGAGGGTTACATCCGTAACCGAGACGTTTTCAAATGTATATAGTTTGTCTTCATAGTACATTGAACTCATTCAATCTTAAGATCCATTAAAACATAGTTTTCTTTTGACATGATGCAGTTTAAACAGGAGGAGAAGGAATAATTCATCTCAACAGCATGAGGACACAAAGGATGCTGTACAGTTGAGAGCATCAATAACCAAACAGGTTATTTGACACACTATGCTTAAATATATTTTGTGTTCTGTCACTGATATTTTGTATTCTGCTCTCTTTTCTCCCTTAACTCTCAGTCGGGTTCTGCTCCATTGTATGATAATGCTGAACCCTTGTCTAAGGTCTGCACACAGCAAGTTCACATGAAGGATCAGGACGTTTATTATTCAACTATTAATTTCAATCAACCTCACATGAAGAACACATCTTTGGCACCTACTGCTGTACATTCAACCTCAGTTGATGTTCATTATGAATCTGTGAAGTTCAGTAGACCCTCAGTTTAGACCCACCATTAAACTCAACTACTGCCATATTGTGAACAAGCTTTTGCTCTTGTCAAATGTCTATGGCTGCAAGTTGCAAGACTTTTGTTTAAGACCAACAGGAGATCACATATTACACCTATGCTTAAGGCTCTTCATTGGCTTCCAATTAGTTTTAGAGTACAGTTTAAAATCTTAACCATTACTTCTAGAGCTTTGCATGGTCAAGCTCCCTCTTTGAGGTCTTCAGGCCAAGACCTTTTAACTGTTCCTAGAGCACGTTTTAAGACAAGAGGTGATCAAGCCTTCTGTGTGGTGGCTCCAATGCTCTGGAACTCTCTTCCATTAGCCTTGAGAGCTTTGAACTCTATGGAAACTTTTAGAAAACACCTTAAGACACATCTTTTTAGATGAGCATTTAACTAGCATGGTTGTATGTTATTTTAATTTTATGAAGCATTTTGTGACCCTTCTTGTCTGTGAAAGGTGCTATAGAAATAAAGTTTACTTACTTACTTACTTACTTACTTACTATGATGTTCTGTATATTATCCAAAAATATGGAGGATTTTGTAATGAGTGACTCTGTAGCTGTACATAGATGTATTTCTCCTGAATTTGAATCTTTATAATGTAAGTTTTTTTCAAATACTTTTGAACATTGCCTGCTTAAATTGCATGTATTTGTCTTTAGATGAAATAAATAAATTATCTCAGATCTTAAAAGATTTTTATTTCAAATAAATGCTGTTCCTCAACATTTGTTCATAAAAAAAAAAAAAAAATCTCGCTAAGAAACCATTACGGTTTTGACTGTATTTTTCTTCAAATGAATGCAGCCTTGGTACATGTAATCTTCTCAAAAATATATAAAATCTTTCTGGAGCTAAACTTTTGAATAGTAGTGCATATTCATTATGATGCAAGTCTGCAAGTTGTTTATGGGATGTGATTTTTATTTCTATAAAAAGAAAAAGGGAAGGAAATGAAATTGCTAAACATATTCCAGTTGCAAAACTGTAATGGGTGTGTAGTCTGTGGTTTTTTCTAACATTTACATTATGCAACCAGTCTACAAGCAGCAAAAAAAATATGCAAAAATATGCAAAAAAACACTAATTCTGGTCCTCAATATGTTTCCCTGGATTCTCTTGAGTCTTACCTTTTCTACTAGTAAGATATGTGCTAGTCAAATGTACTGGTTTGTCATATCCCTAAATATAAAATGTGATTAAACAACCTTAACCTAATTACTAATTACCATGAGTCGACACCAAGGGAGGAGTGTAGTGGAATGTTTTCAAGAGCTGTTGCTCAACAATAAGAGTGTAAAACGGGAAGAGTTATTTTCACATCAGCTATCATTCTAAAAGCAGTGAAAGAATGGATTCATCTCCAAATTCTTATCTCTGATCTTACTGTCACACACTCCAGGTATGATTCTAATGATCCTGGTGTAATAAATCCAGCTTAAAGGAATAGTTCACCGCAAAATAAAATTCAATTAGTCACCCTTGAGTATTTTTAAACCTCCATGAGGTTCATTGACACGCAAATCAAAATACTCTAGAAAATGTTTCCCCCCTGTCCATTCAATGAAAGCACGCACTGAATTTTACTGTATGAAAAATAATAATAATAAATAAATCAGTCAGTTGATACATTGCTGAAACAGTAAATCTCCATTTTTAAGTAAACTACTTTTTTCATTATCAGGGCTAGACTGGGGCCTGGCCCACACGTTTACCCAGTGTAACGTCTGAGACAAATCAGACACAATTATTTGTTATATTTAACAAATAATCTTTCAAACTCATGGTCCCATCCCCCCAACTAGGGCAAGAACCATAACTACCATCAGATAAGATGGTTTTATTGCTTTTAAAAATGTGGTCATGTGGTCAAGACTGAGGCCATATAAGACAGAAACAGACCTTAAAACAGACTTTCCTGTATTCATTTATAGAACTGATCTCTAAATGAACATGCATCCCAGTACATTGTGTGTGATCATTTTATGTCTTGTATACTGTCTCTTGCATTTATATTTGTCTTATGCATGCTTTATGAGAGAACTACTAGTTAATGTAACACCACTTATCGTGTCTCCTATCTAATTAACCCTCATTTAATAACTCACTTTAGTGTACAATGCCTTCTCATAGAATGCAGTGTATGTTTGTTATATCTATCTGAGTATAAATGGACACAAACGGCAAGGCCCATGTCTAACCACACTTGAGACAGAGTCATAAATCTTCCCAACAGAGGAATTTCCTGCTTGGAAATTCCACCTTTCTGATTGGTCGAGCCAACCCTGAGAGGTGAGACCTTTCTCAGGCTTTAAATTGCCTTTACACAAGCCCTTCCCTCTCTTGGCCTTCTCGGTACGTACGGGTTGCTGTCCTGCGTGGACTCACAACCAGCCATTTGCTCATTCAGGAGAGAGAGGACTCCCTCAAGCACAACAGAATCAAGGATAACATCAGGAGTTTGGCACAATTTCTTCATTCACTGCAGAAGAAGTCAATCGCAACTCCAACCATCAACTCTTCCCAGGGCCGGCTGGCCACAATCTGCACTCCAGCCATGTGAACAGAGTCAAACAAACCATGCAAGTTCATCAGTATTTTTTCATTCAACGCAGAAGAAATCGATTGAGACTCATGGAACCATCAAAATCCTTCTTCAGGAACTTCAAGAAATGTTTTCACTGCAAAGGCCACGCAAGTATACATTTAATGAGGTGCTCTGAAAATAATAAGCTGATGGTTCTTTTCATAGTTCATAGTTCCATTTCCTGCTTCTGGTTTCATTCTGTCACTTACCATTTTACCCAAGTATGTGATTGTATGTATGTGTGTTTAGATTAGTTATGTTTGCGATTTAGTTAATAAAACTTGTGCACAATAAGTATTTGGTTCTGATTCTCTGCTTGCAACAAAGTATATTTTATGATTTAGATTTTGACTACAGGCTCTTAGTAGTACTGTACAGTAAGAAAGACATTTCCATGCCCCGGAAATGAACATTTCTTAGAATTTATAAACAATTAACACCGAGTGTTCATGGGACGAACAGGTTGATTGATTGTAATATTAATTTTGAGCTAATTTGCTACACCATTAATGTTTTGCTGCGGTTACGGCCTATAAGTGGAATAAATTAATTAATCAATGAATACATAAAGGACAGAAACAAATAATAATAAATATTTTTAATATACTGCAATGGAAGCTATGTCATAGGGATCCAGACTTTAAAGCTCTTAAATTCTCCTCTGTTGCCTAGATGAAAAGTTTCCATAGTTCTTGGGCAGAATCCAGAGTTTAACTGTAACAACAACAACTAAGATAATAATAATAATATTACTAAGTATAAACTATGGAAGCCTCTTTGTAATGAAAGTTCAGGCCCTCTGGCTTCAGCCCCACCTAGCCCTTATGTTAATCTTGTCCTGAGAGTATTACAGTTTGGAGAAGGCAAAATCTAATATGTATATATTATAAACTTGTCTGATTTTATTCTCTGCTGACCTTTGATATCTTGTGCTGCTAAAATATAAGACATTCTTATCAATGTTTAGCTTTTTATATTTACTGTAGTCCAGAGACAAACATCATCATGTGACTTTCTGTTTTTCTCAATGTTAATTCATGCTGTTGGTTACTGAATGCATCATAAATGTATCTTTGTATAATTTCCCATAATCCTGTGCCTATTTCAAAAAAGGGGATCTGATAATTGAAATTATTATATATAAATGTGTGTGTTTCATTAAACCTGATTAAACATTGATTCACAGTTAATTCAGGAAATATTATCAAATAATATTTGCCTTTAATTTATACTGTTCTGAAATATTTATAAACATATTTTTGTCTATTTAGATTTGTGTTTAATGTTTCTAAAAAAATAGGTAATGACAGACCTCAAGGTTTAATTAATTTAAACTTATTAATAAGATCATGTAACAAAATGGCTAATATTGACCTCCTGAACTGAGATTGACTAATCATTTTCAGAAGCATAAGCATCTCCTTTCTTTTTTTTATTTGTGTTAGTAAGAAAAAGGAAGGAAATAAGATCATCAGAGTCTGCACAGCTTTTAAAATAGACAGTGGGAACTACAACTAACATCAGAGAACAACAGCAACACGTAATGTAGGTAAATCTGTCATTTTAAGCATGACTTTCTGAAGTGTGTTACTGTATTCATGATTCTGACTGTAAAGTCAAACTCAATCAAACTCAGTGAGTGTTTTTTTTTTTTCTCAGGACGAGCAGCTCTGTGTGTTTCATTGAACATCTGAATGTACAGAAAGTGAAGAACATGAACTCCAGACTCTTACCTCTGATCCTGCTGCTGCTGCACAATACAGGTTTGAGAATTATTGTGTCTTATTTTCCTCTCTCATGGTTTAATTTAAATGTGGCTCTAATTATCTTTCACATGGTAAAAAAGTGATTGTTTTGATTTTAACTTAATGTCCAGTAGGTCTGAATGTTGGTATAGTTTAACTTTCTTCACTGTTCTCCAATGTCAGTGTATTTAAAAATATATACTTTTTTGACAATATTTAAATTTGAACTAAATTGATCATCATGGTTGGGTGTGTGTGAGCAGCAGATTCTGGATTGTAACAACTGAGGATCTCTCCTCTGTCTGTATGTAAACTTCATCTCAGTAATGAAATGTTTTCTTGTTCAGGCTTCGTAACATTGGACCGCATCTCTGTGTCTTGTAGTCAAGAGAATATTTTGTGCAGTGAAGGGGTATGAAGTGACACTGAGGTGCTTTTACTACAACACCAACATCAAAACTGTGTTCTGGTTCAGCCGGAAACAAAGTTCATACTGGAGAAAGAGTGATGAACCTGAAGATTTGACTTTAGACTCGGACTACTCAGGACGGGTGAAGCAGGAGTTCATAAACGACTATTCAACACTCACAATATCAGACCTGAGAGAGAGAGACTCTGGAGAATATCAGCTCATGTTCATCATGAAGGATGGAGTTAAACGTCTCAGCTCAGCCGCCTTCAATCTAACAGTCACAGGTGAAACTGAGTCTAGATTCTGGTCACTTCATCTGTTTTCATTTGTCATGTGATGAAGTTTTTCTTAATTTACACTCTAATTCAGAGCTGCAGCTGAGAACTAATCCTGCAACTACAGACTCGAGAGATCAGAGAGTAAAACTGACCTGTGATTCTTCCTGCACCTCTGGAGTTTGGTATTATTACTGGATGAAGGATGGACAGTATTTCACATATACAGAGTCTCGTGACATGAATGTGTCACCCAGCACAAATACTAGCAGATATTCCTGTTCTATTGATAGTAACCATAAACATCGCTCCTCTTCTGTGTGTAAGTGTCAAATAATACACACAATGATGGTACTGTTTATTCATCCATGTGTATATTTAAACATGTTTTAAAGGAAGTGTGAGTTTCACATGTTAATCTGTGACTCTTCCAGGTATTTCTAAGAGTGTCTGCTGGGATGTGTCTTACTCCTCTAGAAGAGTCTGTGCTTTGATGGGCTCAACAGTAGATATTTCCAGCACATACTCACATCCCTCTGGTTATACTGTAAATAAAACATTCTGGCATTACGGTCAGCCTGGTGACTTCAAGGATCTGCGTGAGGAGCATCAGTTCGCTGGTCGTGTGGAGTATGAGGGAAACACACTGAGAATCAAAGAGCTCAAGATGAACGACTCTGGAGAATATAAATTCAGGATCATCACTGACAGGACAGAAGGAACACTCTCTGGATCACCTGGAGTCATTCTTACTGTTACAGGTAACTGATCATGATGGATTTAATAACATTAATTATTAAACAAGCTTTTCACAAGCCAAAACTATTGTAAAAAAAATATATATATATATATATACTTGAGTTTTTGTTGTTGTAATGATAGGCCCTAACATTTCATCTTACTTCAACTCTGTTTTTCAGATACGCAGGTGATAAGCAGCCCAAACATGATATCAGAGCGACAAGAAGTGATATTAAGCTGTTCAACTAAATGCACTCTGAACAACAAACATACTTACATCTGGTACAAGAACGGACGGCAGGTAACGGATGGATTCACTAAAGCCAACAAGCTGTACCTGGACTCAGTCAGCAATGAAGAGCTTCAAGAGTATTCCTGTGCTGTAGAAGGTGACACTTCTCTCATGATACATGTGCTTTAGTCTGAAATGATTGTTTCTCTGATAGTCATGATTCACTTCTTTGTGTTTAGAAGTGGACAGCCATTATACAGTCATTCTGCTGGTGTTTTTACCTCAGTTTCTCATAATAGCGGCTCTGTGGATGTGGTGAGTAAAACATCCAGTGAAATTCACAATTGAATGATGAACAGTGGATTCAATTAGATTAATTCAGATTATAAGATTGTGAATTATGATTCAACAGCTTTTTCATCAGAATGCATCTAATCTCAAAACCAAATGGAAGACAAAAGTGAAGGTGAGAAATGATGTATATAGAGAATCTGCTATAAGACATGCAATGATAAACATTGTAAATGTATTTAATGTTTTTCTATTTGTCTGTCTCAGAATCTGATGCTCCACATCTGTTCATCTGCTGTCTGTCCATCAGAGCTGGTGGAGTGATGATGTCATTGTGTTCTTCCTTTGTGAGATCATCACCTAGCAACAGTCAGAACTATCAACAGTGACACAGTGATGTCATATACAGTAACCTATCAATGACTGCCCAGTTTTCATAATCAAACAAAACGATAGTACAGGTTTAAGTTTTTTTTTCCTCCTTATGCTTAATTTAAGAAACTTTTTATTCTTTAAATATCCTTTAAGGATACACTTTGATAAACAGGAAGGGTGGCTGTTTATTCTATATACCATTGGCTCTATGCACCTGTAGTAAGGACTTGCAGTACAATAACTTTTTTTCTGTTTGGAGCGCTACATATTTTTTCTAGTTTTACAGGATACACTTTAATGAAATGTTCTGTTTTTCTTTAACTTATGAATCTTTATGTTTTAGTGCACACTTTCATATTTTATATTTCAATGGATGAACTGTAACCACAGTAATGATGCACAACAAAATCAATAAAACAATGAAATAAGTGGACAGATTGTTTATTAACCAGGATTTGTATTCTACTTAATTCTACTTTTTAATATCTGTGGTAAGCTGGCTGTGACGTGGGGTGTCAATATTTGTTTTCAGGATTTTGCTTTAGAGAAACATTTACTCAAATCAAAAACATTGCAACATCTTTGGTCTACACAACAAACACTATCTGGACTAGTGAAGTAATAGTAGGTGTAAGCTTCATTTTTGGGGCAAAACGCTACATTCTGTTATACAACATAATCTCTTTGTAGCCTGGCATTACCTGAGCAAAATACAAAATCAAAGTAACAAAAATCTATGTTTCTTAGAATTCAGTTCTTATAAGACAATATCTTAAATACTGGTCATAAGACGGCCCTTTAAGGCTTAAGATTGATATTAAGTGATCACTTTTAAAGGGTTGAATTGACTCAAAAATTGTTCCAAACCCGTAAGACTTTAGTTCATCTTTGGAACACAAATGAAGATCTTTCTGAGGAAATCTGAGAGATTTTTGTCCATTCAAAAAGTTCATAAAGAGATCATAAACTAACCCATTTGAATAGAGCGGTTTAGTTCAAATTTTCTGAAGAGACACGATCGCTAGATATGATGAACAGACTTAATTTAGGCTTTTATTCCTATAAACATTCATCAACGCACACAAGTGGTAGTTGCCTAGGCTGTCAATGGAGGGACAGAAATATCTCAGATTTCATTAAAAATAACTTAATTTGTGTTCTGAAGATGTACAAAAGCCTTACGGGTTTGGAACGCCGTGAGGGTGAGTCAATTAAAATTTTTGTGTAAACTGTCCCTTTAATTACTTAAGTGCGCAAGACACATTTGAGGTTTTAGATTAGGTCTGGTATTTGTTAACTGATTTACAGTGCATATATGCATCAAATTTTGGACAGTCATATCAACTAGTTTTCCCATTCTATTAGACTGGCAATCTTCAATCATGCACCTGAATGGCAAAACATGTATGTAAAGGTACATAAACTGCCTATCTATCTGGTTGTATTGTGTAATAATTTATACTATAATTATTATTTTTTATTTCTGAAAAAATTATTTTTGAAAATATATTAACTGCCCAGTACGGATATTATAATGAAGAAAATGCCTAAAATTCTTGAAAAGATAATATAGAACATACTAATAAACATACTAATACTATAATCAAAACTGCTGGGTCGTTCTGTGTCAAATCAACCAGATTTCAGAAACTTACCTGGCTAATTTTTTTATTTTGTTAATATGTTTTCTGAAGACATAAATAGTGATGAAAGCCAAACTATACTATGTCCTAGATGAATATTTTCAGAGTTATCAACTATTTTTTGGAAGGGGGTCAAAATGAAAGATTTCACCTGAGATTTGGAGCTAAATTACATGAGGAGGACAATGACTTATAAAAATTGCAGCATGATTTTTGTATTTTTACAAATCTATGCAATTCTTTCAATAGAGGGAAACGAGGCATCTATTTTTAATTTCAACATTATATACGTCTTTTCCGATATTCCTCTTTAAAAGAAAAAAGTATCAGCAGTAGGCTATAAGTGGCCCACATTTGGTTTTTGACCTCTGATAAAGTCTACAATTTAGCAATTTACTCATGGAGCCACATTGAGATCCCTGTCACACCACACTGAAGCACAGGCAACAGGACGACAGTTCACAGGACTTTCAAGATTTTATTACAATTAGAGCTGTCAAAATTAATACGTTCATTTTGCGTTTTTTTGTTCTGCAGTTTAACTCGTTGCAGCACGGGTGACCAGACGTCCCGAAAAATTCGGGACAGTCCCGAAATCGAAGCTGTTGTCCCGAATCCCGAATCCGGCCCTAATTGTCCCGAAAATTATACTAAAGCAAATTATTTAGCTCTCGACTAGGTGCTGCATCTCCGGTGGGTATCACATCATGCTTCACCGCATCTGTACATAGTCCTCCTCATGCGTTGAAAAGACGTGCTGCCATTTGGCCAAGAACTTCTGGATTTGGTACGTCTGCTCTTTTTCCAATATAACAAACACTATCAGCGTTTTTTGTTCTGCAGTTTAACGCGTTGCAGCATCCGTTGTTTTTCTGTCATCCTTTGACAATATCACACATTCATTCATTCATTCATTCATTCATTCAAGTGCTATTAAACCACTAGCGTGATAAGACGCAAAAAAGAACTCAAATCTGTACTGGAGCGCGCTTTGAGTTCTCTTTCAGACTAAACATAGACTAAACTGACCATAACACACACAATTATGTTAAAAATCCCGTTTTGTTGAGTATCCTCAGTAGGATGCTTGTCAGATCTGCGTCATGTGCGTCAGGTCTTAAAGTGACAGCAGCCTAATAAACCTGCTGCTGTTTGTGTCATTTATGTTAAACTGTGCAGTGTTTGATTATTCCATTTCTGTATATTTACCTGTTAGACATACCTGAAAATCTGAATGCACCATTTACATATGGAAGCAGATTAGTCTCAAATATAATTCACGCAAAAAACATGATTCACAAATGCGTAGACAATTTCACATGCATGAAACCTAATTCACGTGCACACAAAAAAAATCCACGTGCGTGAAAAAAATATATATATTCACAAAAAGCAATTCACATGCGCAAAATAAAATTATATACTCATAAAATACATTTCACAAATGCAAAACACAATTCGTATATATACAACTGTGCACAAAAACCTTTGAATGTTTAAAATGTACGAGTGTATCCTTGCATTTGAATGTGCAAATCGTCATTCACGTACGAATCGCCTTAGATATGTGTGTGTGTGTGTTTTTGAGACTTTCCTGGCAGCATAACACTCGTAACACAGAGCAGTCGTACTCTTTAGCCAATCAGATTTAAGCTTATCAATCGACCAATCAGTATCACGTGAGGGCGGGCCTACCTACATGTTACGTCATCAGCTTTCGACCAGTTCATGGCTGAGCAGAGGTAAGTGCAGTTAATCGTTCATTTCTGTGTTTAGAAGTTAGAGATCATTTGAAGCAGTAGTTTATGAACTATTAACTAATGTAAGCAAGTGTTGTTGTAATCAGATGTCCCATATCGTGTCAAAAATGAAGAAGAATGAATGATGCTTGTTTTGTTGTATTTTAGCTGAAGGTACAGACAGCTCTCACAGCTACAATCACGCTAATGATTGCAAAACAATCATCTGTGGTCAATACCCATCGAGATTGTTCTTTAAATAGTGAATAGACATTTTAATGAGCACCCAGTGTTTTTTTGCCATTTGTGTATGATGTTAAATTATTATTAACACTTGTTTCCCTGCATTTTATCAGGATTACTCACCTTTGGTGTGACATCTGGATAGCAGTCACGAACATCTTAATTCATGTTGTTTCTTTATTCTATTTTATACTTTTTTTTTTTTTTTGTATTTATGTCTTAATTGGTAACACTTTATTAAAACGTTTCATTAGTTAACATGAACTAATAATGAACTGCACGTGAACAGCCTTTATTATTTTTTGTTAATGTTAACATTTACTAATACTTCATTAAAATCTTGTTAACATTAGTAAATGCACTGTAAACTAACAATAAACAGCTGTATTTTTAACTAACGTTAACAAAGATTAACAAACACAGCAACAAATGTATTGCTCATGGTTATTTAATACATTAACTAATGTTAACTTAGTTATTGTACCTTATTGTAGAGTGTTAGCAATATATTCAACATGCATTTCCTTATGTTTTGTACTGTATTGTTGTCACAGGTCGGGGTGGGCCAAACCAGACTGCACCCACCCCTAAACCACTATCACCCAGAGGAGCGTATCAAAGGAGGAGGCAGGAGGCAGGAGTAAAAGGAATAACAACTTTATTTTGTATTAAAAAGCAATTAAGAAGTCCTAGTCTAAAATTCCTTGTCCTCTCCTTCCCAGGGACCCAGAGCAGCACCGCCGCGAGTATGAACCGGCGAAACTCCCAATGGGAGAACGTTGGACAGGTGAATGTCACAGGTGAGTAGAGAGAACAGAGATCACTTCCTTCACAGACTGACGTCAGACTCACAGTGGGAGAGCGTTGGACAGGTGAATATCACAGGTGAGTAGAGAGAACGACGGCCACTTCCTTCACAGACTGGCGTCAGACTCACAGTGGGAGAGCGTTGGACAGGTGAATATCACAGGTGAGTAGAGAGAACAGAGATCACTTTCTTCACAGACTGGCGTCAGACTCACAGTGGGAGAGCGTTGGACAGGTGAATATCACAGGTGAGTAGAGAGAACGGAGGCCACTTCCTTCACAGACTGGCGTCAGACTCACAGTGGGAGAGCGTTGGACAGGCGAATATCACAAGTGAGTAGAGAGAACAGAGACCACTACCTTCACAGACTGGCGTCAGACTCACAGTGGGAGAGCGTTGGACAGGTGAATATCACAGGTGAGTAGAGAGAACGGAGGCCACTTCCTTCACAGACTGGCGTCAGACTCACAGTGGGAGAGCGTTGGACAGGCGAATATCACAAGTGAGTAGAGAGAACAGAGACCACTACCTTCACAGACTGGCGTCAGACTCACAGTGGGAGAGCGTTGGACAGGTGAATATCACAGGTAAGTAGAGGGAACAGAGATCACTTTCTTCACAGACTGGCGTCAGACTCACAGTAGGAGAGCGTTGGACAGGTGAATATCACAGGTGAGTGGAGAGAACGGAGGCCACTTCCTTCACAGACTGGCGTCAGACTCACCGTGGGAGAGCACCGGACAGGTGGATATCACAGGTGAGTAGAGAGAACGGAGATCACCTCCTTCACAGACTGGCGTCAGACTCACAGTGGGAGAGCGTCGGACCAGTGAGTATCACAGGTAAGTAGAGAGATCAAGGCTCGGCTGCAGCAGACTCCAAGTCGCAAGCGGAACGGGGCTTCACTAGGACAGACAGAATCAACTTCAACAGCAGTGCACAGTTCTCACGTGTATTGCAGGGGACAGATAACTTCACACCAGGCCGGTAGGCTTAGGGCTGCAGCAGACTCACAGTCGCAGGCTGAACGGGGCTTCTCTAGGACAGACAGAATCAACTTCAACAGCAGTGTACAGTTCTCACGTGTGTTGCGGGGGACAGATAACTTCACACCATGCAGGTAGGCTTAGGGCTGCAGCAGACTCACAGTCGCAGGCTGAACGGGGCTTCCAGTCGCAGGCTGAACGGGGCTTCTCTAGGACAGGCAGAATCAACTTCAACAGCAGTGTACAGTTCTCGCGTGTATTGCAGGGGACAGATAACTTCACACCAGGCAAGTAGGCTTAGGGCTGCAGCAGACTCACAGTCGCAGGCTGAACGGGGCTTCTCTAGGACAGACAGAATCAACTTCAACAGCAGTGTATAGTTCTCACGTGTGTTGCAGGGGACAGATAACTTCACACCATGCAAGTAGGCTTAGAGCTGCAGCAGACTCACAGTCGCAGGCTGAACGGGGCTTTTCTAGGACAGACAGAATCAACTTCAACAGCAGTGTATAGTTCTCACGTGTATTGCAGGGGACAGATAATTTCACACCAGGCAAGTAGGCTTAGGGCTGCAGCAGACTCACAGTCGCAGGCTGAACGGGGCTTCTCTAGGACAGACAGAATCAACTTCAACAGCAGTGTACAGTTCTCAACAGCAATTACACAGTTCTCACATGGGGTGAACGTTATCTCACAGAGGTTCTTCTCTCTGAACACCGCACGTAGATGTAAGCAATCTCACTCAGCTCTCATGGTAAATAGTAGATTCCCCAGGGCACATGGGCAGTTGCGGGGCAATAACAGGTATTCTTCCACACACACACACTGCAATCCAACTCTAAACATGTATTCGTGAGGGGAAACGTCAATTTACACACTACAATTCCACTCTTCCAGTGCGCATAAGGCCAGCACTCACCCACAGCTCCTGGACTACCGGACTGAGGATCACCAGGGGCGGAACAGAACACTCGAGAGATTGGTCTTCACAGTCACAGACGGACTTCACTCTGCTGGACTCCAATCGGAGAGAGGAGATGAGGAAATCAACAGGAATCAATATTTCACTCGGTGAAAGGTGTACACATGCTCCAAACACTTCACTCCAATACCCAATTTAGTGTAAAACACATGCAGTTATGAGATTCAGTCTGATAACTACTCATCTCTCTCTTCCCCAGCTCAGTCAGCGAATTTCACTCCTCTTGACCGTCCCCGAGTCCTCTCAAATAACACTCCTTTTCCTTCAGGACGACCCCTCAACTGCAGTTCCATAAACAAATCCCCACGGGAGAGAAGCCACCAACAATCAGGGGGAAGAACAATCCAGATCAACGGGCAGAAAAACAGCGCAACACCACACAGCACAACCCAGCCTTCTCTTCCTTGTGTGTTTTATCCTGTCAAGAAGCGGGAGTGGTCTCAATCAAACACTCAGCGTGAAGCCCTTACACCTGTCACCAATCTGCCGTTTAGTTGTCATGACGACAAACACTCATACAGGTCCGGGGATGGTGTTACGCTGAAAACGTCCCGACGGGAACAATTCTCCAGAGGGGAATTGTTCCGGGGCTGTTTGTCACCCCGTGACATACCCCCCCGCCAAACCGTTCTAGTCCCGAGAACGGTCTCCCAACACCCAGTCTCCGTACCTGGCTGGAGGCTGGCCCCGATTCTCCCGCTGAGAACGTCGAAGTGGAGAGCGGGGGGCTTCAGGTCGTGGTCCTGGGCCTAGGCCCCTTGGGATCACTGCTCATCCCACCAGTGGGGGCGTCCACGTCGTCTCGGCCTGTGGGTTCTCTACCACTGGCTTAGAATAATTCGGGCAGGGGCGGATCAGGTTGCAATGTAAAACTCGTTCCGGGCCCGTCTTCCCTTCGGGCCGTAAGGCATATACAGGTTGGTCCGGATGGGGTTGTCGCTGAACGACGTATGGCTGAGCCTCCCATCGGTCGCTCAATTTTCCCTTCCCCTGTCGGCGATTATCCCGCAGCAGCACCCTCTCCCCGGGCAGTAGCGGGGCTTCTCGGGCAGTCCGATCGTATAGCCTCTTGTTCTTTAGCGCTGCCTGATTAATCCGGGCGGCGACTTGTTCATAGGCGGACTGGAGGCGTTGATGGTGACTTACTACCCAATCGGACAGACTACCTCCCTCTTCTTTCCCAGCGGTCCCCAAGAGCATATCCATTGGGAGCCTCAAATGTCGACCGAACATCAGGTAGGTAGGAGCATAACCGGTGGTACTGTGTATGCTGTTGTTATATGCCTGCATCACTGCTGGGAGCCTATCTGCCCACTGACCCTGCTGTTCTTCCTCCAGAGTCCCCAGCAAGCCCAATAGGGTTTGATTAAACCTCTCACACCCTCCGTTCCCTTGGGGGTGATACGGGGTCGTATGGGTCTTCTTACATCCGTACAGTTGGCATAATTCACGGATCACCTTCGACTCAAAGTTAGCCCCTTGGTCTGAATGGAGGATTTCAGGGCATCCAAAGGGCTGAATCACATACCTCCAGAGAGCGCTGGCAGTCGTAAGGGCAGTTTGATCCACGGTGGGAATAGCCCAAGCATACTTGGTGAACAGATCGGTGACAACAAGAATATTTTGGATCTGATCCACCGGTCGTCCCAGAGTGAGAAAGTCCATTGCCACCATATGCAGAGGTGCCTTGGCCTGGATCGGGGCCAGCGGTGCCCGTGCTTCCCTCCTGGACTTGAACAAGGTGCAACGGGGACATCCCTGAAGGTAAGTCCTAATGGTGCCCTCCATCCCAGGCCAGTAGAAATGTCGCCTCAGCAAAGCCAATGTCCTCTCCTGCCCCTGATGTCCCATCCTAGCATGATACGCCTCCAACAAAGCCTGCCTTCGGCCTTCGGGGACCACGATCTGACAGACCTCCTCTCCTTGGCCTGGGTCCTGAAGCGCCCTACAGAGCACCCCGTTCCTCAGATAGAGTCTTTCTCTTTGTCCCAGCAGGCCCCGCACACTCCGAGGCTGAGTTCGACGTTCTTCCCCCTCAGGCCAGATCCTCTGCTCTACCCATGTCCGCACCCGCAGCACATCTCCATCTTCGCCCTGCCACAGCCTCCAGCGTTGTGGTTCCCATCCCCAACAGGGAGGGGGATCCTCAGGCGTCTGTCCCGGTGCTTCAACAACTCCCACCATCAGCCCCTCGTCGGACCCTGATCCTGGGGTCGGTATATGGCCGGCCGATCTCTCACCCGGTAGCCTGGATAGCACGTCAGCATTGGTGTGCTCTCTGCCTGGCCGATACTGAATCTGGTAATCAAAGTTGGCCAGTTGTGCCACCCAGCGTTGCTCTACTGCCCCCAGTTTGGCTGTTTGTAGGTGTACCAGCGGGTTATTGTCTGTAACCACCTGTACCTTAGTCCCCCACAGATAGTCTTTAAACTTTTCGCCCATCGCCCACTTCATGGCCAGTAGCTCGAGTTTAAAGGAGCTGTAATTCGAGTCATTCTTCTCGGCAGGATGTAAACTTCGGCTCGCATAGGCAATCACCTTCTCCTCCCCCTGTTGCTTCTGGGCCAAGACAGCTCCCAACCCTAGCTGGCTAGCATCGGTGTACAGGATGAAGGGCTGGTTAAAGTCGGCATATGCCAATATCGGGGCCTGTAGAAGCTCCTGTTTAAGCTGTTGGAACGCGGCTTCACAGGTTGGGTCCCATTGAATGGGAGGGGATCCTCGGCCCCGTGCTCGACCCATACCCCCCAACAGCTGGTTAATGGGCTTGGCGATTTTGGAGAAGTTCTTGATGAATCGCCTATAGTAGCCCACAAAGCCCAGGAATGACCGAACTTGGCGCACCGTTTGGGGAGCTGTCCACTCTTGCACTGCCCTCACTTTTTCTGGGTCAACGGAGATCCCCGCCGCACTGACCACGTGTCCCAAAAACTTAACCTCTTTCTTGAAGAGCTGGCATTTGTCGGGCTGTAGCTTTAGTCCATAGCGTTCTAGGGAGCGGAAGACTCGCCCAAGATGCTCCAGGTGGGACTCGAAATCGGGAGAGTAAGTGATGATGTCGTCCAGATAGACAAGGGTGGTATCCATCACTTGGCTGCCCAAGCAGCGCTGCATCAGCCGCTGGAATGTAGCTGGGGCGTTGCAGAGGCCGAACGGCATCCGGTCCCACTCATAGAGACCGAAAGGGGTGGTAAATGCCGTCTTCTCCCGGTCTCGCTCGTCCATCTGCACCTGCCAATAGCCGCTGGCCAAGTCGAGGGTGGAGTACCAGGCAGCTTGAGTAAGGCTCGTCAAAGAATCTTCCACTCGGGGCAGCGGGAAAGCATCCCTCTTGGTTACCTGGTTCAACCGACGGTAATCTACACAAAACCTCCAAGACCCTGTCTTCTTGCGGACTAACACTATCGGTGCGGCCCAAGGGCTGCTGCTCTCACGAATAATCCCCTTGTCGAGCATTCCTCGCAACAGAGTGCGGATCTCAGTGTACAGGGTCGGGGGTACAGGTCGATAGCGCTCTCGGCTCGGCGCGGCATCCCCAGTTGGAATCTGGTGTTTCACTACATCGGTGCGACCATAGTCTTCCTCGTGAGTGGAAAACAGGTGCTGCCACTTCCTCAAGAATTCATGAAGTTGTCCCACTTGCTCTTCCCGCAGTCCGTTGCCTCGTAACGACTCTCCCCTCAAGTGAGCCGGCAGTCCTCCGGTCTCTTCCACTCCGGGACCGGCCCGGGCTAAGGCCACTTCGACCACCGTGGGACCCACCCGCTGGAAGTTAACTTCATCCTGCTCACAAACCTGCTGCGGCTTTACTGAGGTCACCCGGACCAAGCATTGACGATGATACAGGTGAATAAGGAAGGGACTCGTGTTCCTAACTCTCACCGAGACTCGACCTCCCCGAACAGTTGCCAGTCCTCGAGCCACCTCCACCTTGGGACCCTCTTCATGGGGTTCCACCATAACCCACTCTTGCGGAGTATAACGTCGAGGGGGCAGTCTGGCCCAGATTACAGCCTCACTCTGAGCGGGGATCGACAGGGCGTAACGACAGGCCACTCTTCCTGTACTCTCCCGATCGTGCTGTTGTTCGGCCAGACATATCCGGCGGCAGTCGGCTCGGATGCGATCCCACTCCCGACTGGCTGGGGTTACGGTTGCTTGCGCCGGTCCGCTCCGGAATAACTCCTCCCAGCACTCCGAGATGACATTCATCCCAATCAAGGCCCGATGGGACCCCAGACACGGGTCTCGGACAACTACTACCCCCTTCTGAGGCACTACAACTCCATGGATCTTCAAATCAGTCACGAGGTACCCCACATACGGTATGTCCAGCCCGTTGGCCCCACGTAGCGTCAACCAGGGGGCTTCGGCAGGAGGCCTACCATTGGTGCCAAACAGCTCATAGGCCAGACTTTCAGCAAATAAGGTCACTTGGGAGCCAGTGTCCAAGAGACAGTGTATTTCTTGGCCATTAACTTGGGCCATCACCACCGGACAACGGCCAATCAAATGATTCTGAGAGGATGCAGAAGGAGAGGGGTCTAATAAGGGGGTCCCGACCACTTGACCCACAGTGGCCGGAAACTCTAAAAACCCCCTCGTGATGCTCGTCTAGCGGAACACTGGCGGAAGTAGTGCCCAGGCTCTCCACAGCCATTACAGATGGGCCGCCCCTGTTCGTCCCACTGGAATCGGGAGCCCACTGGCCGGGGAGGACGGCGTTCCGAAGGGCGACTCCCATCAGAATAAGCCCGCTCTCGGGAATGGAAAGATGGCGGTGGGCGCTCTCGACGGAGCTCTTCTATAACGGACTTGGACAACTCGGACATTTGTTCCCGAACATCTCGCTTCAATTCTTCCCGCAGGGCCTGCTTCCAATCGGGTGCCGGAGGGGCCGGGAGGGGGTCAACAACGTTGGCAGCTAGACAGCTGGGAGCTTCCACATGCTCCGCCTGGTCACGCTCGAGGGCCAGGGCTTCTCGTCTCAGCTCCTCAAAGGTTAAGTCTGGTCCTCTCCTAAGCTGCACCCGCAAGCTCTGGCGTACGGGGCCCTCTCGCAGCCCCAACAAGAATTGATCTCGCAGTAACACCTCCTCGCCCCCCAGGCCATGGTCCTGTCTCCCCGTGAGTCGAGAATACTGCTCCCGCAGTTGCAAGGCAAAGGCCCGCACAGATTGTCGAGGACCTTGGCGAGAATTGAAGAACTTCGTCCTCAGAACAGCTACCGGGGTGGTGTCTCCATACTGCCCCGTGAGAAAGTCGAAAATGGCCTGGATCGTCGCTCGGTTGGCTTCCGGTGCTGCCTGAACTTCTCTTCTCGCCTCCCCTTCCAGGGAGTTCAAAACAAACTGGACCTTCTGTAGGGCACTCAACCCTTGGAGCCCCGCCAGATATTCCACCTGGGTCTTCCACAGGGACAAACTTACTTCAGACCCCGGACCTCCATACCTCGGGGCCCATGGAGCACCCATGAAAATTGGCATGACGGGTTGCCGATTCCCAGGCTCTTCCCCCTCCGCCATCTCGGCCTCTGACCGCTCAACTCAAGGTGAATCCTGCCGACTACGCCAAATGTCTGTCACAGGTCGGGGTGGGCCAAACCAGACTGCACCCACCCCTAAACCACTATCACCCAGAGGAGCATATCAAAGGAGGAGGCAGGAGGCAGGAGTAAAAGGAATAACAACTTTATTTTGTATTAAAAAGCAATTAAGAAGTCCTAGTCTAAAATTCCTTGTCCTCTCCTTCCCAGGGACCCAGAGCAGCACCGCCGCGAGTATGAACCGGCGAAACTCCCAATGGGAGAACGTTGGACAGGTGAATGTCACAGGTGAGTAGAGAGAACAGAGATCACTTCCTTCACAGACTGACGTCAGACTCACAGTGGGAGAGCGTTGGACAGGTGAATATCACAGGTGAGTAGAGAGAACGGAGGCCACTTCCTTCACAGACTGGCGTCAGACTCACAGTGGGAGAGCGTTGGACAGGTGAATATCACAGGTGAGTAGAGAGAACGGAGGCCACTTCCTTCACAGACTGGCGTCAGACTCACAGTGGGAGAGCGTTGGACAGGCGAATATCACAAGTGAGTAGAGAGAACAGAGACCACTCCCTTCACAGACTGGCGTCAGACTCACAGTGGGAGAGCGTTGGACAGGTGAATATCACAGGTGAGTAGAGGGAACAGAGATCACTTTCTTCACAGACTGGCGTCAGACTCACAGTAGGAGAGCGTTGGACAGGTGAATATCACAGGTGAGTGGAGAGAACGGAGGCCACTTCCTTCACAGACTGGCGTCAGACTCACCGTGGGAGAGCACCGGACAGGTGGATATCACAGGTGAGTAGAGAGAACGGAGATCACCTCCTTCACAGACTGGCGTCAGACTCACAGTGGGAGAGCGTCGGACCAGTGAGTATCACAGGTAAGTAGAGAGATCAAGGCTCGGCTGCAGCAGACTCCAAGTCGCAAGCGGAACGGGGCTTCACTAGGACAGACAGAATCAACTTCAACAGCAGTGCACAGTTCTCACGTGTATTGCAGGGGACAGATAACTTCACACCAGGCCGGTAGGCTTAGGGCTGCAGCAGACTCACAGTCGCAGGCTGAACGGGGCTTCTCTAGGACAGACAGAATCAACTTCAGCAGCAGTGTACAGTTCTCACGTGTGTTGCGGGGGACAGATAACTTCACACCATGCAGGTAGGCTTAGGGCTGCAGCAGACTCACAGTCGCAGGCTGAACGGGGCTTCCAGTCGCAGGCTGAACGGGGCTTCTCTAGGACAGGCAGAATCAACTTCAACAGCAGTGTACAGTTCTCACGTGTGTTGCAGGGGACAGATAACTGCACACCATGCAGGTAGGCTTAGGGCTGCAGCAGACTCACAGTCGCAGGCTGAACGGGGCTTCCAGTCGCAGGCTGAACGGGGCTTCTCTAGGACAGACAGAATCAACTTCAACAGCAGTGTACAGTTCTCGCGTGTATTGCAGGGGACAGATAACTTCACACCAGGCAAGTAGGCTTAGGGCTGCAGCAGACTCACAGTCGCAGGCTGAACGGGGCTTCTCTAGGACAGACAGAATCAACTTCAACAGCAGTGTATAGTTCTCACGTGTGTTGCAGGGGACAGATAACTTCACACCATGCAAGTAGGCTTAGAGCTGCAGCAGACTCACAGTCGCAGGCTGAACGGGGCTTTTCTAGGACAGACAGAATCAACTTCAACAGCAGTGTATAGTTCTCACGTGTATTGCAGGGGACAGATAATTTCACACCAGGCAAGTAGGCTTAGGGCTGCAGCAGACTCACAGTCGCAGGCTGAACGGGGCTTCTCTAGGACAGACAGAATCAACTTCAACAGCAGTGTACAGTTCTCAACAGCAATTACACAGTTCTCACATGGGGTGAACGTTATCTCACAGAGGTTCTTCTCTCTGAACACCGCACGTAGATGTAAGCAATCTCACTCAGCTCTCATGGTAAATAGTAGATTCCCCAGGGCACATGGGCAGTTGCGGGGCAATAACAGGTATTCTTCCACACACACATACTGCAATCCAACTCTAAACATGTATTCGTGAGGGGAAACGTCAATTTACACACTACAATTCCACTCTTCCAGTGCGCATAAGGCCAGCACTCACCCACAGCTCCTGGACTACCGGACTGAGGATCGCCAGGGGCGGAACAGAACACTCGAGAGATTGGTCTTCACAGTCACAGACGGACTTCACTCTGCTGGACTCCAATCGGAGAGAGGAGATGAGGAAATCAACAGGAATCAATATTTCACTCGGTGAAAGGTGTACACATGCTCCAAACACTTCACTCCAATACCCAATTTAGTGTAAAACACATGCAGTTATGAGATTCAGTCTGATAACTACTCATCTCTCTCTTCCCCAGCTCAGTCAGCGAATTTCACTCCTCTTGACCATCCCCGAGTCCTCTCAAATAACACTCCTTTTCCTTCAGGACGACCCCTCAACTGCAGTTCCATAAACAAATCCCCACGGGAGAGAAGCCACCAACAATCAGGGGGAAGAACAATCCAGATCAACGGGCAGAAAAACAGCGCAACACCACACAGCACAACCCAGCCTTCTCTTCCTTGTGTGTTTTTATCCTGTCAAGAAGCGGGAGTGGTCTCAATCAAACACTCAGCGTGAAGCCCTTACACCTGTCACCAATCTGCCGTTTAGTTGTCATGACGACAAACACTCATACAGGTCCGGGGATGGTGTTACGCTGAAAACGTCCCGACGGGAACAATTCTCCAGAGGGGAATTGTTCCGGGGCTGTTTGTCACCCCGTGACATTGTCATCGCAAGGTTTTTAAATAAGGTTTTTTATTGTCATCTTAAGGTCTCAGGACAATATTGTGAAGCATTAATTTTACTTTGCCTAGTAAAATAGGCAAATCTGATTTTATGCTGATAAGACAAAGGTACTTATCATAGAGAGGCAATTAAGATTATGCGACTAAGATTATTCAGTAAACTCTATTCAAATACCATCACTTAATTTCCCACGTCCTCTGTCTGCACCTCTTGTACTATAGGGTTTTAGTACTTTAAATATCAGGACAAAATCTTATATGTCCTAACAGAGAGGTCTACTGATGACCGGACTGAACACAATTCATTTTTTATCTTTTCACTTGATGTATTGCACTTATATTTATATACTCTAAAAGCAAAGTACACTCTGACTGGATCTCACAACTCCTGAAGAGACGTATATTTCTCTGTACTGAATATTGTGCTTCACAGTTTAGACTGTCAGTTCATGATCTTCATATGTAACAGGAACATTAATCATGATCAAGTCTTTTTATATATTTTATTCTCAAATGATTCAGAAACTTTCAAATTAATAAAACGTGTACATCAACTTGAACAATGTCTGAATCTTTTAATTCTTACAAGAACATTTAATAATGCATGCATAGCAAGGCTTTATTCCTAAAGCGTGTACATATAGTTCGCAGGAGACAAATGAATACAGTAACAATGCATCACTTCAACCACTTGTTGAAACAACTGTCAAAATGGATGGCTTGCAACATGACTGTTTTCAAAGAATTACAGTAGAAATGGTAAGATCACAGTACTGGTTGTCTGCAACTTCATACATCATCTGTCTTGGAAATCTGAAACAATAAAACTACATAATATATGCAGATCAAAACATGTCTCCTATATATGCACGTCATTACATACATTATCATAGGTTGAATGTGTGGTGGACAGGACATGAAAATCCATCAATACTAAAAATAAATGTTTATATTCACATGTGGACTAAACAGCAGTTAATAAACTACTGCTTCAAATGATCTCTAACTTCTAAACACAGAAATGAACGATTAACTGCACTTACCTCTGCTCAGCCATGAACTGGTCGAAAGCTGATGACATAACATGTAGGTAGGCCCGCCCTCACGTGATACTGATTGGTCGATTGATAAGCTTAAATCTGATTGGCTAAAGAGTACGACTGCTCTGTGTTAGGAGTGTTATGCTGCCAGGAAAGTCTCAAAAACACACACACACATATCTAAGGCGATTCGTACGTGAATGACGATTTGCACATTCAAATGCAAGGATACACTCGTACATTTTAAACATTCAAAGGTTTTTGTGCACAGTTGTATATCTACGAATTGTGTTTTGCATTTGTGAAATGTATTTTATGAGTATATAATTTTATTTTGCGCATGTGAATTGCTTTTTGTGAATATATATTTTTTTCACGCACGTGGATTTTTTTTGTGTGCACGTGAATTAGGTTTCATGCATGTGAAATTGTCTACGCATTTGTGAATCATGTTTTTTGCGTGAATTATATTTGAGACTAATCTGCCTCCATATTTACAAGGTTACATGGGTCCAAAACAGTGCAAAACATTTTGACCTTTTTTTTGGGTGCATTTTAGCTACTGTTACAGGGTTGTGTGGTGGTGACAAACAAACGACGAAGATGAAGAGTAACAGCGGTAGAAATCCAACACACAATGATTATGACGAGTGGATAGTGCCACGGATAACTTACCGAAGTCGACAGTCGTGTACTTTTACGTGACAGAAAGGGGTACGCCGCACCACAGACGCGTGACACCAACGCGTGACTCCAACGTCGCACCACAGCACGCCGCACCACAGACGCGTGACACCAACGTGTGACTCCAACGTCGCACCACAGCACGCCGCACCACAGACGCGTGACACCAACGCGTGACTCCAACGTCGCACCACAGCACGCCGCACCACAGACGCGTGACACCAACGTGTGACTCCAACGTCGCACCACAGCACGTCACACCACAGACGCGTGACACCAACGTGTGACTCCAACGTCCCATCGCAATAAAATAATAGCAATTTTTCCCCCTAGCTTTTCTTATCTTTCCTTTGTTATCTTTCTAATCAATCATTCTTTTCTTGTATTCTGATGACATTGAAAATATCATTGATACAAATTTTGTATTGTATACAAAGTTGTGTATGTCATTAATGTCATCTCTGAATGGTTTACGAACATAGTATTTTTTTTTTTAAAATAATTCACTCACTTTCTACTGGATATGAGGACTATGCAAATTATACACCATCAAAGTCACACCTTTTTGCACAATTATTAACAACAACTTTAAAGTTGAACAGATAAATTCAATAATTGTAATCTATAAACATAATATTCTGGAATGTGTCATTCTGAGTTTTTACTTTTGAAGGTGGTAATAATTTTAATTTACACAGTTGACCATAATGGGCGAATACACAATATGAAACTATTCACGATATTGTTTACAGGAGAAGGTGACAGAAAGTATTTTAATAGCCTATTATTTTCAAGAAATCAACAATGAAAAAATATAAGACAGGGAAATTTAGTCACAAAATGCAAAACAATGTAGGTTCATGTTCAAATGTTCAAAACTAGGGCTGTCAGTGTCGACTATTTTATTTATATATTTTTTGGTCATAAAGATAGAGTGAACAATAGCCTTTAGTAGCCTATGACTTAAATACATATTACAAATTAGGCAATATAATTGGTTCAAATAAAGTAGGGTATTAAAAGTAATTAATTATTTTATTTTATTTAACAACACTATTAAAATACATGAAGAAATATATAAACAATGAACATATGTATATTATGTACAAATGCCAACAGAGGGCGCAAGAGGGCTGACGATAATTGTTACACTTTACATCAAGAGCAGTACTACGGTGACGCATAGCTGCTGCCACATACATATTATTTTTTCCCCTCAATTATGTTGTAATAATGAGATCTTATGTCGTTTTAACGTCATCTTTTCTCGTAATAACGTGATCTTATGTCGTTAAAAACGACATCTTTTTTTGCCTTTATAAGGACATGTGTAGTCATGTACAAAATATGCCTTTATCCACATAAAATTGACAGCCTATAGCGCCTTTATCACACTTCTACGTTCAAAAAGCTTAAGCAAATAGTAGCAGCCCCCAATCAGGCAAAATGAATCAATGAGGCCCTTTTTTAAAATATATTTTATATAGGCCTATAAGTTTTTTTTATATAATATATTATATATAGCCTAAGATATATATTTTTTGTTAATAGGCTATATCTTCATTACCTAGAGATATAATTAAACAAAAAGTAGTCAAAACACATCTAACAGAACATAGCCTAAGTTGTTTATTTTTTACAACATTGTGTTCTTATTTTGTTTAATTAACGAAATGTCAATCTTCATCTTTATAACAGAAGATACAATACAAAAATCTTCAAGATACAGCCATATAGGCTACAATCTTCACATGTATAACGGATTGTCACCTTATTACAGTCCTTTGTGTGGTGGAATAAGCAATGCTATATAGAAATATATGGTTACCGGTAGTATAATTTAAACTTTATTTTATTATTTTATTTATTCATATTATGCTAACTCAACTAATTTAATGTAAAGAGCTGGATACTAATTATTACTAATTAAATAATGTCAAATATTAAATGTAGGCTATTGATTAGAGTTGCCATAGACTAAAGGATTTTTCTAGACTAGTAGTAATTTATTTAAGCAATTAGGACTAATCGCACGTTTATATTCAATCCTGGGTGTATATATGGCTATTCCGCGCTCAAGCGCATAAAACTTGCCGCAAAGCACCGGCAAAAGTAGGCTAATGATATAATAAATGTGTCTGAAAAAAATAATGAAGCATTTTAATTGTTTATTAATGAACTAGTCTTTTCTAAATCAGTGTAGGCTGCCTGCTGCAAACATATCTACATCTCCGCTGTAATTTAGCCTCTAGAGATGCGCCTTTCATACGGACAGGATCACATAATCAGATGGTAGGCTATACCGTAGGCTATTTTGCTTTCGATTGGATTTTTTTTTTTCGTTGGTGGATAACATTTTTTTTCTTACTTTATATAGGCTAGATAGTTATATTTCTCATGTCTGTGAGGCTTGTCTATACACTGTTTTTCGGTTCATTTTTGAGATGCGCTCCAATTCACAGAGATCATGAAAGCGCGCCCTGTTCGTTTTATTTTATTTTACAAAAGCACAACGTTTTCTTGTTGTTGAGAGTTTACACAAATAAAAGTAGTTGCGACTGATGTATTATTATTTTTTGTATGACCAGAAATAATGGAGTATTTAAGTTGTTTCCACTGTTGATAGGAAAATGCGAGTGATGGCACCGGCGCGTCCATGTCATGCAGTGCGCGCTCCACACTCCGCACAAACACTCGGATATGCGCTTATTAATAGCGAACATTTATCCAGGTTAACGTTAGAGCGAGCGGCCATGCCAGACTGATTAGTCCTCTTCATGTTTAACAAATCAAATTCTGTTGCATTTTATTGCGCCAGTTTGAAAAGGACGACTGAAACACTCAGCCTATAGGCTACAGACGCCCAACGCTGGTGTTTTTCTTTAAACAAATTCGTTTAGTCTTTAAAATAAATATTGTTTGTGGGCTAATTAATGCCACAATAATTTGTTTATTTTATTGGCTACTTTTATTTTTCATTTTTGTTTTGCATTGAATACCATTTAAAGGATTTGCTGTGCACCGCAATGCCATCCTCCCATAGAAAGCCACGTTAGAGCCATCTTTATTTTCTTTATAATAAGGGTTTCTATCGGAAAACGCTTAACGTATAATTAAATGCATTGCGTTCATATTCTGGGCTCATCTGCTTTTCTGTAGGATAGTATGGTTTATTAATAAGGTGTGTACAGCATTTGATCTTTATCACTGAAGTAGCCTATTAAGCCACATTAAGCTTTTTCTTTATTATAAGGGTTTTCTATGGGAGGAAAATGCTTAGCATAATATGCAATTAAACACAATGTTCGTATTCTGGGCTCATCTGCTATTAATAAGGTGTGTACAGAATGTGATCTTTTTACATGAATGTCCGTTGGGGGCTGCTATTTCTTCAGCTTTTTGAACGTATGATAAAGACATGATTGGCTATCAATTTTATGTGGATAAAGGCATATTTTGTACATGACTACACACGTCCTTATAAGGCCAAGAAAATGTGTCGTTTTAATGAAATAAGATCTCGTTATTACGAGAAAAATATGTCGTTAAAACGACATAAGATCTCGTTATTACGACATAATTGAGTGGAAAAAAATTATATGTATGTGGCAGCAATGCGTCACCGTAGTTTTTCATAAACTTCGATTTATGAATAAAGAATTTTCCAAGCAAAATTATTAAGTTGACTATATATTGTACAGCTAAATTTGAGTCAGAAAATTAAAAGAAGATATCAAAATTAGATAAATGTAGGCTATGTTTGAGCCAAGTTGTCCATTAATGCATCATTGTTGTAGGCTATATCATTCCACAGAGAAGAGCTATGTGAGCAATTATAGAATAAATGGTCTAACGTTTCCGTTTCCATAAAGCAAAAGCTGCATTTTTCGTCTACGGTATAAATTTAGAGATAATCTTGTTACAGGGGTAATAATGGTAAATAATTTTAAATGATATTTCTTTTACTTTGTTTGTGATTAAAAATGTATGTGGGTTACTCCATGCTCTATTCCAATTAATATTTTCATACAAGGGGGACCATTTGTATCTGGAGGCAGGGATAGATTTTGCAAATAAAAGATTTTTTATTACTTTGTTGTTAACTTTTCTGTCTAGAAAAGATAGACCATTTATTGAAACACTGCTGTAGAAAGACCAACAATGACAAATTTAAAATTAAGATAGGCTTTAATATTAAACAAAAATTCACTTTAAAGAAAAGCTTCCTACAAAACAAAACAAAAATCATGTCTCCCGATAGGCCTATAGCCTATTGCAAATCCAATCTTACTCATGCTATTCACTTTTCGTTATCAACATGGGAAAAATAACATTATATTGGGACGACGTGTGTATCAGGCGTCTTATTAGGCGACGTACTGAGGGACGACGTGTGTATCAGGCGTCTTATTAGGCGACGTGCCTGGTTCAGACGTTATGATTTTTTTATACATTTCTCACGTACGCCGTCGCCACGTCGCCGTAAGGTATACGTTACTACTGTGACGCCGCCGTGACGTCGCCGCCGGTCTGTCGTCTGACGTCTCTATCAATCCCATTCAAAAATAGACACGGACTGACGGCGACGGAAGGGTAGACTGCTCCTTCGCCTTCTTCAGGGTAGACTTAGAAAAGGCATGATCTACCCGCCATACAATGATGACATTAACGTGATCCTAACATGCATCAACATAACCATTAACAAGACCCGACCACAAACACAAAGTGAACTGAACTTACAGTAAATAATAATGAGACACCTGAACACAATGACACAGACCTGAACTGAGTAATTAATCAAATTAACAACCATGACGACAAACTATCTAAGGTGAAAACACAAAGAGAGTCCATGTGGTGAAAACTTAGAATAAACATAACCAGATATGTTAAGTACAAGTGCTTAGTAAAAAGATGCCATTAATCAAATATTTAAAATATACAGTCTTTATGTTGTTTATGAAATTGCAATATAAAAAAAAAAATATTAAAAACTTTAATGTTAATTACAGAAAAGCTTGCAATGAATTAGTTCATATTTTTAGTCGATTGACGGCACTATTGCAATATCTTTAATAATTCTTGAGTTACAGGATGCAAACTTTGGGGAAAAAATGTAAAGTGCTTTTTCCCATTTTTAACTATCACCATTGGCGTATAGCGTATAATGCAACAAGGCTTGCTAAAGTCAACAGATTTTAATAAAAGATCTACATATGTCTAAATATCAGAAACTTTGATCTGTTTATGACAAAGGAAGATTATTTTAGGTTGTAAAATGTCATGTGGTGCGACTCCTCCAAAACTGTGTGTTTATGAATTAATAGTTTCATCACATGACGTGAATTAACTTGTATTGAGAATGGTGTAAAGGTTTTCAAATCCATATGAAATCAACAAACTTTTTTTATTTATAAATTTGAAACTTGTTTTATCAAGTTGTCATTTGGGAAATGTAAAGCCTAAAAGTGAACTTGAAGCTATAAAACATGAAGATGCTGATGTAGTGGAGAGTTAACTGCCCAACAACAAGTGGGTAAAGAGGTTTTTTTCTGCTTCAGAAAAAGGAAGGAAATATTATCAGCTGTTTGCCTGGTCAACTTCAGACGTTGACAGCACTTTTGCAACGGCACAAAACTTCTTCATAGCTGGAGAAATCTGCAACATGTAAGTATGTGAATCAGTCATTTAAATTGTTTTAAGAAAATTGTCTTAACCATGTTAAACAAATACAATTCATGTAGGAGCTATTGAGATAAATGATTTGAAATTATTGTGTGCCTCTCTCTCCACATTTTTTATTTAATTTTTTTCATTCTGGACAAAGAAGTGAATTATTTTCAAAGTTTAAGCATGGACTTCAGACTCATATCATCCTACTTATATACATCTCGGGTAAGATTATTGTGTTAATGGTTAGTATATCAATGTCTTATCAAAATTAAAATATCAATATACTTTAGACATGAAGGAGAGTTGCCTCACTGCTGTCATGTGGTTTGTCATATGAGGATCTTTCCTTCATCAATGCAAACTTTTTGGTCTAAGTGTTCCCTTTTTCATCAGGTTCTCTAACACTGGACTGCCTCTTGATGACCCGTGAAGATGTTTGTGCTCTGAGCGAAAGCCCTGTGCAGCTGAGATGTTCTCATTCCAACACCAACATCACAACTGTGTTCTGGTTCAGCCGGAAACAGAGTTCAAACTGGAGAAAGAGTGATGAACCTGAAGATTTGACTTTAGACTCGGACTACTCAGGACGGGTGAAGCAGGAGTTCATAAATGACTATTCAACACTCACAATATCAGACCTGAGAGAGAGAGACTCTGGAGAATATCAGCTCATGTTCATCATGAAGAATGGAGTTAAACGTCTCAGCTCAGCCACCTTCAATCTAACAGTCACAGGTGAAACTGAGTCTAGATTCTGGTCACTTCATCTGTTTTCATTTGTAATGTAATTAAGTTTTTCTTATTTTTTACTTTAATTCAGAGCTGCAGCTGATAATGAATCCTGCAACTACAGACTCGCGAGATCAGAGAGTAAAACTGACCTGTGATTCTTCCTGCACCTCTGGAGTTCGGTATTATTACTGGATGAAGGATGGACAGTATTTCACATATACAGAGTCTCGTGACATGAATGTGTCACCCAGCACAAATGCTGTCAGATATTCCTGTTCTATTGATAGTAACCGTAAACATCGCTCCTCTTCTGTGTGTGAGTGTCAAATAATACACACAATGATGGTACTGTTTGTTCATCCATGTGTATATTTAAACATGTTTTAAAGTAAGTGTGAGTTTCACATGTTAATCTGTGACTCTTTCAGGTATTTCTAAGAGTGTCTGCTGGGATGTGTCTTACTCCTCTAGAAGAGTCTGTGCTTTGATGGGCTCAACAGTAGATATTTCCAGCACATACTCACATCCCTCTGGTTATACTGTAAATAAAACATTCTGGCATTACGGTCAGCCTGGTGACTTCAAGGATCTGCGTGAGGAGCATCAGTTCGCTGGTCGTGTGGAGTATGAGGGAAACACACTGAGAATCAAAGAGCTCAAGATGAACGACTCTGGAGAATATAAATTCAGGATCATCACTGACAGGACAAGAGGAACATACTCTGGATCACCTGGAGTCATTCTTACTGTTACAGGTAATTGAGCATGAAGGATTTGATAACATTTTAATGAGAAGATTCACAGAAAATGTATTGCCATCAAGAATACTATATTCCATTTTATAAAGTTTTCCATATCAGTCAAAATCAGTGTTAAGCCCAACTTGAAATACTTCAACTCTGTTTTTCAGATATGCAGGTGATAAGCAGCCCAAACATGATATCAGAGCGACAAGAAGTGATGTTAAGCTGTTCAACTAAATGCACTCTGAACAACAAACATACTTACATCTGGTACAAGAACGGACGGCAGGTAACGGATGGATTCACTAAAGCCAACAAGCTGTACCTGGACTCAGTCAGCAATGAAGAGCTTCAAGAGTATTCCTGTGCTGTAGAAGGTGACACATCTCTCATGATACATGTGCTTTAGTCTGAAATGATTGTTTCTCTGATAGTCATGATTCACTTCTTTGTGTTTAGAAGTGGACAGCCATTATACAGTCATTCTGCTGGTGTTTTTACCTCAGTTTCTCATAATAGCGGCTCTGTGGATGTGGTGAGTAAAACATCCAGTGAAATTCATAATTGCATGATGTACAGTGAATATAATGAAATGAATTCAGATTATAAGATTGTGAATTATGATTCAGGTTTTTCATCAGAATGCATCTAATCTCAAAGCCAAACTGAAAATAAAATTGAAGGTGAGAAATTATGTATATAAAGAATCTGCCATAAGACATGCAATGATAAACACAGTAAATGTATTTAATATCTTTCTATTTGTCTGGCTCAGAATCTGATGTTCCACATCTGTTCATCTGCTGTCTGTCCATCAGAGCTGGTGGAGTGATGATGTCATTGTGTTCTTCCATTGTGAGACCTAGCAACAGTCAGAACTATCAACAGTGACACAGCGATGTCATATACAGTAACCTATCAATGACTGAGCAGTCTTCATAACAAAGAGTGTAGAAGTACCAAGAGGCGAAACTCCGTTGCAGTTTTGACAACAGCCACTAGGTGGCACTTCGGTAGCGCGGCCGCCATTTTGGACTGAACCAGCGGCTTTATCGTTAGCACAACTACTGTATACAGCATTAACATTATGAGTGGAAATAATTGGAAACAAAGAAAACAGTGTTCTGCTATCAACTGCAACTACCATGTACAACCAATCAACTAGCATTTCATAGATTAGATCCAGAGAGGTAAAGTAGAAAAGGTTTTTATTAACGTTAAAGTGAGCTAACGTCAATGATAACAGGTGCTGTAACGTTAATGTAAGCTATCCCATAACCGCAGTAACAGTTTGCTAACGTTTTGGTCAAAATTGAGTCAAGACTCGAAGTGGGCTTTTTAAATCGCATACTTTCAGAGATATATGAACACCTAAACTGGCAAATGACCGCTTGATTAATTCATTGTTATCACTAAATTATCCTTTTAACTGTCACCTTTTTTTCGCATAAACATGAAAATCACTATCCAAACTTAAATGGTTGTAATTCAAGAATGCTTTGGAATATAGACCTATGGTTGGTCTTGTTTTAAAGAAGACATTTGTCAGATTATTGTTGAAGTGAAAAAAAAGTATGAAAGTGAAACAGAAATATGTTATATAAGTTTGAGTTTATTAAAATGTACAAATTTAAACATAGAATTATTTATATTTTATATAAAATATATATATTACAAAATATATTTTACTCTATAACTGCAAGAAAAGGAAAGCAAAAAATCTGAACAAGTTGTGTTACACATTTTATGTTTATCTTTCTCTCGCTCCCTCACCCTTTCTGCCGTGTGCTCTACACGGTTTGGAGCTGCGCGCTCTTGCTCGCTCGCTCTAGATTCCGGGAGATTTGAGCTAATTTGTGGACATCAGGGAGCTGCTATCAATATGCGGGAGACTCCCGGAACTTCAGGGAGACATGGGATGTCTGCTATAGAGATATTAAAAACTAGAAACTACAACTTAGTTAATTTAACCGCTTTTGAATTTGAACCGGTATCGTTCATTTCTATGACAGCTGTGTTGCGTTCAGTCCAAGATGGCGGAGCTGCAGCTCTGCGCATGGGTGCGTTTGTTGCAATACGCTGATTTCACGCAGCCGCCATTTTGAAATTGAAAGTGAGGCTCCGGTGGGAAAAACCCCGGAAGTAAAGATAAACAACAATGTCTTTGGACTACCAACCTGAAGCTGCTGCCGCGATTTACACTTTTGGATGTTAATATCCAATATAGGATATGTATATAGTTCATTCCTGCTTCTTTTTTTACTTTCTGAATTATATAAAAAAAATATTTTATTTATAAATGAATTTCACTGTATATAGTCTAAAGTATGAAAGAAATGTATGTACAGTTTTAGAATTGACACAACATCATTAAACACAACAATACGCCATCGCATTCACGACTCTCCTATGATTAAAGGCGACACTTCCGGTTTTCTTCCCACCGGAGCCTCGCTTTCGATTTCAAAATAACGGCTGCGTGAAATCAGCGTATGGAACGTTCTATTGAGTTTCGCCTCTTGGTACTTCTATTCACCTTATTCCGGAAGTAGCACTGGGTGGCGCCATCTGCGTAATCTCACTTCCTGGTTTAGCTACTTAGCGCTTTGTTTGCCCTGGTCCAATCTGTTATCTGTCTTGATATAAGTAGATAGACTATAATATTATAGCCAAATGCGTTGGCCTATGGTTATTAACAACTGCTGCAACGTACTAAAGTACATTTCACTTGAAGCTTTTGAAACAATGCCACAATCAAATTATTTAAACCAGCTATATATGCAGCCTTTTTGAAATATGCAGCTTAAATTCAAAATTCATCATGTAATTAGGCCTATTCATTGTGGACGTTGCGTATTTAATAAAAGTGAGAAAAGCGTTTTGTATGCTGTTGTAAGCGGTGTCTTTCTAATAGCTATTACTTAGTTATGAAGATGTGCACAAACACTACTACATGTAAAGTTTGAAACATTATTACACCACAGTTTGTTTGCTTAATCACCAGATACATTTGCAGTGTATAGCCAACAGATGAGAAAAAAATAGCCACGAACTGGTGTAGAAAGAAAGTAGAGCCTCAACTAGATGAACAAGAGGGTAACGTTAGCTTAGCTAACTGCTAGCTGCAATTTCTTATGGTTTGATCTCTAACACAAGTAATGGCTGTAAAATAAATCCAGCGACTGAATTCTAGAGGACCATAGCTTTCAAACAAGGTATAGCATGTGTATGTGTCCTGTAGTGAGACCATTACAACATTAGATGTTTGTGGCTAATGTAGGCTAAACACTACACATCGGCCGGGCTGCGATCAGACAGGCAGACGGGTCATATAAACACCTAAAAGTCGTTTAAAAATTACCCCGAGAAACAGTGCATTGCTGTGCTGTTGGTACACACGTACATAGCACATTTGGCACAAATTAGCTTATCTTATGTGACATTTTATCAGTGAGACTTCTCTGCAGTTCTCCTTGAAATTGAATGAGGGTCCGCTAAACCGGAAGTTGGTTTACAACGGAAGTACTGGACAGAAGTAAAAGTGGGCGGGGCGGAATAAGGTGAATACTCTTTGTTCATAATCAAATAAAGCTAAAATGATATGAAACTTTTAGCTTTTTTTTTTTTTCTCCCTCCATTAAGCATAAGTAAGAAGTGCCTTCAATAAACAAAATTATTTTATTCTATAATGACCATATACAGTGTTGGGGAAAGTTAAAAGTACTGCATTACAATATTGAATTACTCCCTGAAAAAGTAACTATTTGCATTACTGTAAAGTAGTCAGCTGAAGGCAAGTTTGTAGAGAACCCAAGTGCAGTTAATAAAATAAAATAAATGTTTAACCAAAGTCATTTTAGCCTATTGGTATGTGAATTGGATCATCAAAGGTCAGCAGTAAAGACACTGGTTAATAAATTGAGATTAATTTCACAAAGTATATTTGTGTCATTTATTTAATTATTTCAGTTTTGCATAATAAAAGTTTTCATTTCAGAGTTTTTATTCATTTTGAGGAATACTGAATCTGTTTTGTGTAAGTGAGATAGTCTGGTAATCTTACTCCTGATTTCTCTCAACATGGGGACAGGAAACGAGTCAGTCAATAAATGATAAACAAAGTAACTTGCGTTACTTATTTGAAAAAGTAACTCGGATATTTGTTGTAAATTTTAATGTAATGTGTTTCTTTAGGTACTTTTGACTATAATCTGATTACATAACTTGCATGCATTACCCCTAACACTGATCGTATATTGATCTGTCCTATATGGGGCATACCCTTTGTGCTGTTTATCTTTATCTTATGATTATTTTATTATTATGCTATAGTGTGCACTTTTATATTTTATATTTCAACAGAAAAAATGGAACCACAGTAATGACGCCTGTCATTGTGGAAAACAATTTCTTCACTGCCTCCATTATCTGTGCTTAACTGTGAAGACAGTGCCACCTTCTGGTCAGGAGTATTTAAATGTTCTTCTGAAATGTTTAAATGTTCAAAATGCTTAAGTACTTCCTAAAATCCTGTGCATTCAGTAGAGTTCAGTAGAGTACTTCAGTAAAGTGTCTTCTGGTGCAGTTGAAGGAACTTTTTTCCCATTTATCTTAACTTGATTCCATGTTTTCATAGTTCATGAGAGACAAATGAACACCCAAACTTCCTGGTCCCTTCTGTGCTTTATTTTGGCTAAAGACGACAACTGACTTGTCATTAGCAAAACTTATTTTAGAAAAGAGGAAGGAAATAGCAGTGTCAAAGTGAATTTTAAAGAGATAGTAGAAACGACACCCTATGGCAGGGGTTCTCAGGGTTCACTTTCCTGCATAGTTTAGCTCCAACCATTATCAAACACACTTGAACAAGATAATAAAACTTCAGGATTGCAAAAAATGTACGTTCTCACCATTTCATAATTACTGTAATAATGAGATTCCAACTTCTGAAAAACATCCACGTCCTCGTAGAACGCGTAGTTGCAACTTGCAAACTCTGAATTCTAGGAGCGCTCTGACTTGTACCACCTGACCACTGCAGATTCATTTAGACATTGACCTCTTAGAATGATGTTGAAAACCTGATGGTTATTGGTAATGTTATGGTTATCGTTCTTGGTGTGAAAGGGATTTTAGTGTGGAAAACAGCAAAATCAATAAACATATTAATGAGCAGGAAAAAACTGTGTCCTCTTTTGTGTTCTAATAGTCCAAGATCAAGCAATGCAAAGCAAACTCCTGTTTAAACAGCTTGCTGACTTCATTGCTTCAGTGATTTGTGTTTGTGTATTAGCCGGGGAAATAAAGGCATCATCAGTAGCATGTCCTGAGAGTATCCTAGCAGTTTAGAGACGGCAAAATCTTTTAAATATCCTATATATACTGAAGGGGAAAAAAGTACAATTACTTCATTTTTCTTTTGCACGTTTTTGCACTCAGATTTTAAAGTAAATTTCACATGTATGGAATTTCAAATTATGTAAAAATTAACAAAGAGATCAAGTAAATAAACTTGGCCAGAAAGAGCTTGTGAGTAATTTCTACTAATTTGAAGTTTACTTTGCAATACAGTGTTTTAAGGACATTTTACTCGCTTTTTGTTTGAAATGTTTACTCAAAGAATGTAGCACTGAATTAAACCATGCTTTTAAAGTAACATTTAGTTAACAACAAAGTAGTTTTTTATTTATGTATTTACTTTGTTAGACAACATATCTACACAATATAGATAATGAGGTACCAAACCAAACACAGACCTCAATACTTAGTACAAAATAACGGTAACAATCAATGGATAATTTTTTATTATGATTGAAACAAACAATTCCAACTGAAGGGGGTGGATTAGAATAGCCTGGCTCCGCCCTCCTGCGTACTTCCGCTCAATTTTATTTCCCTTCAGTACTACGTCTGGGATTGTGGTGTATTCTTTGGTTTTCTCTGATCATTTTTTTGGCGGTCCAATCAGCGAACAGAGGGAGTGGGCTGAGAACGATGACGTTAAGGTCGTGCGCTAGTTTGAGTTGTAGGGTTACGTCACGACCAAAGGTTAGCGATTGGTTATGGCAGATCCAGAGTGACTCTGGGCAGATCCAATAGTTTTAAACTTCAACAGAGTACCCGCCTTCAAGGAAGTTAACGCTTGTCAATGGAGAGAGGCCAGACTCTCTGTACAAATGAAATGTACGAGAGTCTGGTAGAACCAGGCTAGGATTGGAATCCACTGCTGCTTCAATGTATATGTAATGAGTGATTATAATCAAGGTATTAATCAATATTTTTCCTTCTAAATATCAAATGAGTTGAATGACTTCTCTGGAGATTTTACTTTGTTATAGAAGTTACCAGTGTGATTACTGAAATGTTCTTTTCATGTACTCTCTAATGTCTGTATTTG